>NC_134030.1:7669121-8035787 GCF_964204645.1 Tubulanus polymorphus
AGGGAGATGAGTCCGTTGTTGACCGTCCATCAGAGTCGAATCAATGCTCATCAGTGTATTACGTCATACTTCGGCAATTAAACCGTAATTAGCCTACAGGAATTAGGCCAATTTATCGATAAATAATTAACTACGCAGTGGTAATTTGACTACTTACAAGATGAGTCCGAAATGGACGGAATGAAATTTGGTGGGTTAGTTCCAAAGGCATCTTTTTTTTTCTGGAAGCCATCGCTAACACCTTGTGACAAAAGGTGAAAATTGTCGTCATTGTTATGCGATCCTATTGTCCATGAAGGAACCCCAAAGGGATGAGTATAGATCAGCTAAAGTGGCCAAGGTAATCAACGGTAATTGGTCGCCATTTATGGATTAGGCAAGATAATCTTCTAATGCATGGTTCCATGAGCGTTCGCGATAGATATGTGCATATTTCTGCCTACCTCCAGCAACGTGGACAGCTCGACGTTTAATCAAACTTCTACGGTATTTCAAGCCGATAAAAAAGATTCAAACTGTGATTTTCTTTATTGTAGCGTATCGTATTGATGGGCGCTGTATTAATGATGGTTTTGAACCTGTCCATGGATTTCATCTGTTTACTGAAACAGCAGAATATCCCAATAAATGTACGAACTGGATAAAAAAGGGATGCGTTCACACTTGTTAAGTTTGTTTCCATGATATTTTTGAATAATGCCAATTTTACTTATGTCATCAGGTTTTATGGTTGCTTTAAGTACATATGCGTTCGACACATGGTTCGACACATGTGCGGCCATTTTACCTTGATTTGAATCTAATTGCCCAGAAGTCGGGCCTTTTGGAATCGCTACCAACTAATTTGATGAGACCTTGAATGCGATATCATTGCTATACGTGTGAGTAATAGCCATCTGTCCACGAGGATGTGTTATGTTCGGACAGATGCGGTTATGCAAACTTTTCTTCAGTCCAGTTATAAATTAGCTCGATGACCAAACTGACACCTATCTAATGACAACACCTCAAGGCCATTATTTTCAATAGTTGGAAGATGTAATGTATTTCTGGTGATCATTGACCATAAATGTTCATTCATGAGTTTGCTATTGTCAATGCAATAATAATGTAAATCAGTTATACCTATGATGTAAGGATAATTGATCACCGGCTTTTGGCAGTTGGTACCAATTAATAAAGTAAAGTGAAATCTACCTGAATTATAGGTTGACAAAGTGATTGCCTCATGTATTCACATTAATTCAATTAGCCTGGCATAGCCAAGTTATTTTGTAATGTGGAAGAAAAGAGGTGGTTTGCTACCTTTACAAGTGTGTTGGGAGTCACCTCCATGATAAAGCCTGTGAATTTTGCCTTGTCCGTTACCAGCTTTAGGGAAGATACAGTATTGCTGATTAACGATAACAAAGTATTGAGGAATAGATAATAGAAATTTCATTTATTACTGGTTTACATGCGCTAATTATAAATTCTTGCAAAGCAGCTATGGTAAAACTGGTTGTGTTTTGGTCCGGTCTAGGCAATCACTCCATGTTCAGTGACCTTATCCATTCAAAGCATTTTATTTCATTATTTCGACCTTCACGCTCGGAAGCGCCTCAGCTGTTTTTTATACTTCTGAAGTGACGACGAATTCTTTGCTTACTTTACTAGTGAAAAGTTTCTAGAGAGGAAGTCCATCGAGCGGGCGACTGAGCGACGTTACCGTCGTATTAATTTCACACCGATGAATGCTATGTTCGGTTTTATTTCGTGTTTGTTGGTTTTACATCGCGTACGATGTTGATTCTTCGTCTCGTCAGGTGATGCGATTTTCCGGTTAATTCCGTCGGTTTTTCCGCGTGATTTAACGCGTTTGATTGCCGGAAACTGAACGCGACGCGTACCTGAATATATTTTCACCTGAGACGGCATATGCTGTGGCTGCTGTTTTGTCGATTTATGAATTTGACATTTATCGAAGTTCTACTATATTTGTCATTCAAAAAGATCAAGAATTTTCTCAAAACGTTAACTATGACATTTACATGGGATTGAAATGACGATGGACATTATTTTGTGAGTAGGGAGTTTCTTAGAACGTATCACTTGCCACGTACGAGAAAAAATTCAATTCAACGATGATGTTGACGGGTTTTTTTGCCCGTCACAATCTACGGAGATGTTCGTTTTGAGTGCCAGTGGCTTGATGTCTCTTGGCGCACGTTGCCACCTTTAATACACCTGATTACCTGTCTCCTATCAACACGGATCCGTTTCACAGACTATTCCATGGTTTTATCGTGATTGAAAAAGTCAATTACCACCTTAGGTGGCAAAACGGTAAACGCTCTAATATACGTCTGGTCGAGAGCTTTCGGCTTCAGGTTTCTTCGACCTCTCGTCGTAATTCCGCGTGAGAATTTTTCAGTCGAGGATCGTAAAGGATGACATCTACACGAGATTGAATGCTGACCCTCCGCTGCAATATTCTGTGTATAAGATTGTATTGTCTAATAGGCTGCATATAAGCGTCTAATTCCTTATCTAATGTCCAAAAGTAAAGCTGATCACTCATGTGTATCTAGTGGAAATGCTCATTATTAATGCTTTGTTCTATCAAATGTGCTTGTATCAGTACCAAGTGCGACTCGTGATTGCTGTCCAATTTTTGAACTGTTTTTCTTTGTCTTATGCTGTTTAAGTTCATTCATATGTGTGAATGGATCTTAATAGTTTCTTACTCTCCCCTCACCCCGGTGGTGGCTGTTTAATAAGATGGTTTACGGTAAACCAACGGCGTATCTCTCTCTACCTGAGAGTGGAGCACTTGTTTTTATTGCTAACTCAATTACCTGAGCTGACAGTCGGGTGTCAGAAGTAGATAGGAGAAAATCACCTGAATGACTCGCGTTGAATAAAGATCAAGTAGCAGCGTGAACCGGTTGTCGTGTCACATAGTGTGTTTACTGATAACGTTAGATGAGAAAATGAAGGCAAGATCGGTCTGTTGTCGTAAACTCTTACCATGCGACAATGATAACATTACAACTGAATGGATGAAAATGGGGCTCGATGTGAACTATGAGCAATTGTAGATGTGAAAGACTCGCAAACTGTTTACGTTTTCCTCTCAGTGAAGAATTTAGAATTGGAGACAAATGAAATAGGTCATAAGGCTATGAATTGTTGTGTTTTCAATTACACCAATAACACTGACCTATGATTGAATGAAGATAGGATGATTGAATGAAGATTTCTTCATGAAGGTTTCTTCAATTCCCAAATTTTAATTCCTTATATTAGATATGTTCATTTTAGGGTAGATATTTAACTTAGAAATATGACATACCATTTTATCTGCATCTACGAATTTGCTCAAGACTGTTTAAACAGCTATCAGTACTTCTTAATCTGAAGATTACAAAGGTGAAAGTTACTATATTTTACTCATTACCGTCTACCCATCAGAGATGAATCAGTCTTCATCAAACTCGACGCAACACTAGATTCTTTATCATATAATGTTTGAATAACGGCTGCGGTTATGATCGAGGAAATGAAATATTCATGCAACCACCTGGAGGCTGGTGGCAGCCACAGGGGGACTGATCGTCGGTCAGGTAGATCGGGGCTGAAAACCTAATCTCTCGCCGTCGTCGCCGCCTCGGGTGAGATTTTGTAAATGTTGCCCAGGTAATCTAATAACCGTATAGCCATCGTCATTCATCATTCAAAACATAGCGCTTGTTTTGTCTCGTTGATTGTATCTAATGTCCGTCGGGCGGATTGAATGTCCATTCAGCGGTTATTCAGCGGGCAATCAAAGCAAAAATATTCACGGCTATATAATTTGAGCGTCTGGACACCATTTTTCCTTGTCACAAGAGTTGATCCGACCTTTGGTTTGTAGCCGTGCCCCAGAATCATTGCCTAATTCATTCTAATTTTGATAATGCCTTATTCGCTTAAGAAACCTACATAATTCGCTCATTTCACTATTCTTTGGCATTTACGGTTCTGAAAATTGTTTTATTTCTTCAATTTAGAAACTATGATATTGATCTTTTTAGTTGATATTACCCTATTGATATATCGAGATCTCACCATGAATCGAATTGCGATAGTTATATTGATCTATACTACAAAGGGAATATCACGCGGAATATACCGATATTTTGACCGACACACCAGGTGTTGGGGATGTATTTTTTATTTGTTCCGGACAAAGCATGTTCCGATCTGCTTTGTGTTGCCGTAGCTGGTCCAATCGGTCCATTCCACTCAGTGGCCTGTAGTCGATTGTTCAGTCACCTGGTCACATGGCCCCTGGACAACAACAATTGATAAAATTTGAATAATCTGATAAATGAAAATCTAGGCCAGGTACCAAATAACGGTGGATGTTTTTCATTTTTTGATCCTGAGTGAAGTTGAATCGATCAAAAAATTGTGGTCACTAGGTTTTTGAAAATGCCGCGTTGTTCGTGTGATCGGTCCCGTCTCGTCGATGCGACAAATTTAAACAAAGAACACGCCCGAGTACGATGAATTATCAACAACAATTATTTCTCCCATGCGATGACAAAAGCAATTGAAAAATCGCGCATTAATCTGATTTCCTGATCATCCGACAGAAGGGTGGTGGTTTTGGGGCATAGTCTTAATCAATCCCAGCACGAGTAGGTACAAAATAATAAGTCTTTGTTGTTGTATTCATTTGACCAGTTGATGACCAGTGACCGAACTGTTTTTGATGCAGGCGGTCATGCTACTTCGCTAGGGTGTCGTGTGTCCGCACGTGACATACCCATTATTAGATGTTTGTTGCAATTTCGGCCTTTGTGTCTTTAGCATATATTATGTACGTATATGAGCATTTAGCCTAGAGAAACCGGGCATATACAAAAAGAAATTGATTCTTTTCTTATTCCTGTGGTGAATATTTCGATTTAATCAAAATTACTCTCTCACCGATGACGATGCGGCCGGCAACCTACTCCAGCGCGAACGCTAAATGTATTGTTGCTAGGCAACTCGATTTAATACGCATATGCAAAATCTGATCAAGTTATTTTTTCACCCGGGAAAATACCCTCGAATTTCGAGTCTTAATTACGAAACATAAATTTCAACAGATGGGCCTGGCCCTGCGCTAGGGTTGACGGGACTCATTAAAACTTCCCGATTAGAAAGGTGCATTATAATTAAGCCCGGTCGTAATACCCGAAATAAGTTTATGATCACGTTTTAAAACGTCGATTACTGAAGTTATATCGAATTATCGCGAATTAAACATTTGTCGAATTTTTGCTGTAAATCTATTATTGCTTGTAATTGGAAGATGAAATGCGGTTAGCCGTATTGCTGTGTCATTTAAATTGGCTCTTCATTCCACCTTACATGAAACTATCGGCTCTCGGTTTATTAGCTAAAAGGTATCGCGCGGATGGGAGAAGCTCCGCCGGGGAGGTACATCCCCCTGAATACACAAAAGAGACCCAACTCTTTCTGTTGTTTTAAATACACCCAATAATTATACACCACTTGTGCGCAACCGCGCTCTCCAATGTGAAGTAGAAGCCTGACAGGAAGTTAACAACGGTAGTCAACCTGCTAATGAAATTACAACGCAAATACAATTACCGTTGATGGGGTCTGTTTGCGGTAATAGTTGTCCCTGGTACCTTGCACAAATAGACGACGACTAATTCCTCACCGGAAATAGTGATGACCCGGCAATTTAAAAGGTAGCAATTTACCGGAGAAATAATTACGTCTGGGGGCGCGTTTCGAACACCTAAAACAAACAGCAGAACTGTTCATCAGGTCGAACAACTAAACCGGGACAATAAGTAACAAGCTTTCATGACTAAACCTGAGTTATTCAAAATTATTCAATTTCAACAATTAAAACGAATTCCATATTCCTGCAACTAGATTTAATCCATCCATGACTATACCTAATGGTCAGTTCTCACTTATGTTATCAATATCCATATTTACTGATATCAAAAATGCTTGAAACGCTCACAAGATTACTGACAGTTGGACTTGTCATGGACAGAGTCAGACATGCAGCATACTCAGGTTGCCATTACCATAATTCCTATGCATTAGGTTCACACTGTACCATAATTCCTATGCGCTAGGTTGACACTACCATAATTCCTATATCCTAGGTTGACACTACAATAATTCTTATGCGCTAAGTTTATACTAACATAATTCCCATGCGCTAGGTTGACACTACCATAATTCCTATCTGCTAGGTTAATACTACCATAATTCCTATGCGTTAGGTTGACACTGACATAGTTCCTATGCGCTAGGTTAATACTACTATAATTCCTATGCGCTAGGTTGGCTCTGTACCATAATTCCTATGAGCTAGGTTGACACTACCATAATTCCTATGCGCTAGGTTAATACTACCATAAATTCCTATACCCTAAGTTGACACTACCATAATACCTATGCACTAGGTTGGCACTGCATTGCCGTTGATAAGTTTATCATAAAATTTTGAGATGAGTTCAGCTGGTCACCGATTCATTTCGGACGCTTACCTGAACATTCTATTCATGCGATGTCGTTATTACGTTATCGCAAGGGGCGATATTTATTCAGAATATTCATGGATTTTAACGCGATTACCGACGAGTCGTTGTCCACATCGCTGCCGGTCATTCAAGTACCTGCCCCTAATAGTAAGCCAATTAGTCGAGTTTATCATGCGCCTACAATATAATTTCATACACATCGGACGAAATTGCTTTACTGTTTGCCGGTTCCCGTATTGGGTAATCGAATCAATGAATTACGGAACGATGGCCGCAAATTTTCGGTAATTAAGGCTGGCGTGTCTCTCGGCGTTTTCTTCGATATGAGAAATTCCGTCGTTGAATCTTACGATGGAAATAAAATCATCGTGTCCTCCGTCACTCGCTGCTCGAATAGTAGCCGTGAGGTATATATGTATATACAGTATTGAAGATGTTGTTGTCCGGCCGAATATGAATGCGGAAATCGGCGACCAATTTTTTTATGACCAGTGAAACCTGGATGATGGTAGAAATGTAGCCCTAATGATATTGTGGAGCTTCAATGACTATGATATATCTGAATGACCAGTGTTAAAATGACCAACATGTGGTGAGTAGAGGATAGTGAAATGGGCTCAGTCTGGTCTTATTTGATTCTCACTATAAAGCCAATCTCTTTGCAGTTTCATTTATGACTTAAGCCACTGGTGGGTCCGCCTTGCCACTGCCAATGACAATTGGAGTCGCTGGCGATCAGGTCGCAGTGAACTGTCAGCCTATGAACCCGTGCAACTACCAACGATTCATAACGTCTGCCAGCTATGTCAGTTGCAAGAGTCGCGCATGTTCTACTTTCTGCATTTCGATGTCCCAGTTGCCACTGACATGCGCTGCTCTTGTGACTGACAGAGACTAGTTGAACACTGTTGTTGACAGTTGTGTCGGAGTGGCGCCCATTTGCGACCAGTTGCGACTGATGGCATCACGTTGCACAAGCAGCCCTTTTAGTCCTCCCTATAGGTTCAGCTATTTTAGTTCTATGCCATTCTAACAACATCAGCTAGGTCTTAATATGTTCATGACTGCTTCGTGAACCGGCCCATGACCTTTCGTTCGTTGTGAATATTCCCATATAAAGCGGCGTTTTTTCCCCAATCCATCCTCTGTTCATACCTCGAATAGCATTCATCAGCCTAATTAGTTGGTAATCAAGGATGATGAATGGTAGCTGAACTTTTTCGTACATAATGCTGCATCAATTTATACCTGCATAATTGCACGTCGCTGCTTAATAGTTTGACAGAGGTATTTTATGGTGGCGACAGGCAAAACCTGAAAACTCCCAGATTGGTGAGAGAGGTCAGATAGAATCGGCATCTCGATGATATTTGAGGTAATGAATTTCGAATATAGGAACATACTATTGTACTTCAGTTGTAAGATAATGCTTTCAAAATTACGATCAATCTAATAACAGGATATTTTAGCAGCCTAAGGACAAAAATAGTAACTTGAGCACTGCTAAGATGAAAATTTGTATTTTCATTTTCACTTTCACATAATATCTTCTGTACTGTTCTTTTTTAGGAATATTTACTAAAGTAAAAAGTTATCTGGTCATATTCGCTAAATCATGTTGATCCTCCTCTGCCCTACATAAGGCCTTGGAACTGCAGATTGGTTCTACATTGAAGATATGAGATAATACCTTGCTCCGCCAGCTCGTTCATACCAAAATGGCTCACTTGCTATCCAACGGATGGCTAGGTAGGTGCTAGCTATGTGAGTCACTTCTACAACCAATCGTCAGTCACATGGAAAAATTAGACCAATGCTGAAATTTGGCGCAAGCTTCCTCTGACAAAAAACATCGACCAGGTTGGCTCATCTTAAACAGGCATGGAGCCATTTGGTGCACCAGCGTGAACGGTTGGCCTGGGCCTAATCTGGCATGAGCCAAATTTGGTCCGGATCAAAAACACTTGTTTCATGGTGCCTATTTACAATTCAAGACCCTATTTCAGAAAGCAGAAATACCTCACTCTTTCAAACCAGCCTTGAGCTTACTTTAGAAATTGGGCCTGGGTTTATATTGTTAATTAATCGAAATACTTATCAAATCCGATGTTATATTTGAACTGATTTTTTAACGACCTCCGCCATTTTGTTACTAATCGTGTGAAACGGCATCGCGCCCGCGCGAGTGCGCAGCACCGATCGTAATTTATATTCGCCTAAGTGTCGTTTAGTTCGGTGAGTAAACAACGTGAAATGGGTAATTCCGGCACTTTCACCTGACTCGCGTGAGATATGTCGGTTAGAGAGGTAAATTACGGTTTCGTTACAAACGACAGAAATTAACCGTCATTAAT
The DNA here is from genome assembly GCF_964204645.1 of Tubulanus polymorphus. Lineage (NCBI taxonomy): Eukaryota > Metazoa > Nemertea > Palaeonemertea > Tubulaniformes > Tubulanidae > Tubulanus > Tubulanus polymorphus. The sequence goes on from NC_134030.1 coordinate 7,678,021, forward strand.
CATCGACAAGCGACTGCTGCTGCCGTGGTGGAAATTACCGGCGGAAAATTAAGTTGTTATATCCTGTCATAAAACCTGGGTTGACGTTCTTGTCGGCGGCGATGGTTGATGATAGGTGAGCGGTAAGGAATTGTTACCGATGAAATGTAGTCGCGTCGTCACGAGCGGCGGGCGATGACGAGTACCGATCGGGGATCGTTTGTTACTCGTCACGGCGCGAGACGAATGCGGGCCCCCGCGTGCGTACGTCCGTCCCCGGTGCGCGAAACAATGTCAGTTCGTTAGGGCTCGTTTAAACTATGAATCTTAAACTTTCGATTCTTCGCGCCGAGACCTTGAAGTCTGAATTCTAGATAAACTAGGCGACACCTTGAAGTCTGAATTCTAGATAAACTAGGCGACGTCGGAACGTTTATATATTAGGAAGTCGTTTTGATTACAGCTTGTTGTTCCCATCAGTGTCGGCGTCTTCGTGGAGTTAAGTGTCTGAACCTTGAAACTTGAAGTTTTCAATTTTAGATAAACTTAGTTGACGTAGGTGACATTGTAAGGAAAATTCATTAAAGGGCTTGTCTTCTCCATCATAGCTTTACTGCCTTGACAGTCTTAATGCACCGAACTTTCAAAATTCTATGAAATGATACATTACTCTGTACAAGACATCGATTTCCAGTCGGAATTTGGGGAAATCATGGAAAGGTTCATAGGTACTTAATGATGATATTAGATGATATTCAAATTACATGTGGCATCGCGTTTGAATTGCATAAGTTTTATGTCCACAGTCACAGTAACATAGTATAAAGCCAATCATACGGAGACAATTTGGCCAAACAGTCATGGGCCCATTTGGCACCGGTGTGAACCGTTCTACCGGGCCAAAAGTGCTTGTGAGATTGCGGCTTAAGCTGTCTTCAGTACTCAAGTTGATGCTGGTTTTTTACTCTGCAATTTAGGAAGCAATATTATTCCGACAGTCTGATAGAATCGAGCAACCCGCGCGGCTTTCATTCTTTCTAATCACTTTCGCGGCAAAAACGAATATCACCATTTTCATCTTCGGGATGCTCTTGTCAGAGTTGTCGAAAAGTATCGTGGTTCGTAATGATTTTGTATTACTACTGTTACGCTACTACTCCAACCGTTGTTTCGGCTTCGGCGAAAAAAGTCAAGTCGCTCTCCACGTGTCGGCTGTTTAATGAATATTGGACAGGATGATAATTAATATGCGACGTCGTCATTATTGGAATGCGAAGGTACTTCGTTTGTTGGCTTTCGCATATTTGTCGAACTGCGCCCGCGCGCGCAAGCGAGCGAGCGAGGAGAGTCGGCCGGGAGAGAAGAAAATTGAAGATCTGGCGGCAGCGCGATTCGAGCACGCGTATGCATTCGTGTTTGTGTGTACGATGCGAGAGTTGAGATGATGGTGAAATTGAGGTGTATATTAAAGTGATAGTCGAGTATGTTGACACTGTGAGCTATTCTCAAATCGTCGAACGTCTCGCACGAGATTTCTTCTCTCGTTTGAGATTGTTCGCGAGAATGATTTCTTTCATTTCGCATTTGTATTCGATAGTTCCGAATATCGGTTGACATTTGTTTTGCTAGTTACGATCTCGTTATAGCTCAATTTCGTCTCGAATCTGTCAATTATGCGATGCAAGTATATTCTTTTTAGATATCGCTGTTGACTGGATAAAAAGCCATTCTCCAGTGGCGAGGATTTTTGAGTCGTACCGCAGTTGTGGTTAAGATTTGACACTGAAGCGATCACTCGAGCGATTTTGGCAAGTGTTCACACGGGTGCCAAATGGGCCTGAGCCTTTTTGGTGTGACCTTATTGGTCAGACCAGGTCCAAATTATTACGTTTGAATTGCAACTGGTTCCGGAAGTGATTTACTTCACTTTTTTAAAGCATTGTTTAGTATTGAGTAACTGGTTTACGTCTGTGAACGCGTTCTCTGATCAGGAAGGGCCAAATTTGAATCGAGCCTGATCGGGCAAAATCGTCTCCGGGTGATCGCGGCTTTATTGCAGAGCTGCTTACTGTTCCTGATTTTCAGAATTTGTTAATATTTTATAATTAGAAATACTGATTAGATTTGTCTGATGCAAACAGGAACATGAAAGACATTACTGAGGGTCTTACTGTTGATTACTGATTAATTTGAATATTTTCTTTCATATTTCAATGAAACGTAACTGAAAGAATTCAATTTGTTACTGATAGCAGTTTTCAGAGGCTGTAATTGGCAATGAAATGATCTAACTTGTCGACTTTGGTATTGTGGAACGGGCCCCATCGCATTCAAAACAAAACCCTAGAAATAGAAAAGCATTTAGGTATGCGTTAATGAATGATTGTTGTTTTAATTTGCTCGGTAAGTATGATTGAACACTGGATATCATAATGACAATTATTTGCGGGATTGCTTTTTTAATGTCGGAAAATGTATCTGCTGCATTAGTACACGTACGCAGCAGCGAAGATTGGTGTTTTGGGAAAAATAACTATTAACAAACACAGAGCGTGTTTGTCTGTCGTGCTTTGTTTTTCGGTGCAAGCCGAGACTTACATATATAGCCTAATCAGCTGCGTACCCGATACCAGAGTGTCGTTTTTGCGTCTTCTCGAGTAAAGCCTAACGATAAACTATCTAAATGCAATCAAGTGTCCCAAAACACAGGTCATCAGCTTGTTTTATTGGGCCGCCAGTGATTAAAAAGTCTCGGTAATTTGTCCGAATCTCTCGTCGTCGTTGGTTATCAGAAACGATGCTGCGTCGCGCGATTCCCTATCTGACGGTATCCGGGTATCGTTTGTCTCTATCGCTAGTTATTGTTGTATATACTTCCCGGGGGAACGGTTTTGCCGGATGCCCGCTGCTGAGACAGGTCCAATTAAACGTATGTCACAACTTATGTCGAGATGCGAGAGTTTTCCCGTTTCGAGCACCGCGCTCTCATTAAGAATCGAGGTTCGATGTCTGTAATCTTGTTTTTCCGTGTAGTTTGATTATTTTCATTATCGTTATTAGATTATTTCAACCAGTCAAGTCTAAAATGCAAAAAAAGCTATAGCAGTCCCGCGCCGTCTCGGAGATATACACGTTACACTCATTCCTTCAGTTGAACGGGTGGGCGAAATAAAAACGCCATAAAAATAAGATCATTGTTTCGTATAAAAGAGACGTCGAGCCATCTTTTACTTTGTTGGATCGTTCCGTTGGGGTTTGTCGGACAGATTAAGGGAACATAACTTCGGCGACGGTTTCGCAATCCGACGCGCGGAAGATCGGCTACATACTGTAAAAGATTGATATACACCTAATGAGGGTAACCAATCAACTCGTAGTCGCTGGAGAATTCTTAATCAGTATACGCGAAATAAAATCGTCGCTGCGCTTACAGATTGTTTGACAGTAATTGCTGATGTCGGCCGGCCCCCAACAATACACGTTTAATTTGCCCGGGTTACCGTAAAGTGATTTGTCGTCATCGATGGCGTTGTACCGGCGGCGTTTAATTTGGAGAAATTGCGGCACCCATTTGGTGCAGCGGCGGCGGCGACGACGAGTTTTCAGCGTTGAACGACGGGCGCGTCTAGTATGCGTTTTAATAGCATCACTTTCACCTTGTGATTGATGCTCCTCCGTCGTGTAGCGAAAAACGGCAATAAACCCGCGATCGGCATAAAACCTAATTACGTCTTTTAATTGCTCGACAGTGTAACTTTTTGTTTGTCAAGAAAAAAGTATAGACACAAGCGATATGTCGGCATTATTAGTGTTTATTACTTGGGAGTGACTGTCATAAAGAGAACATGCCTATAAGGTTAACTTGTTCTTTTTGAAAAATAGCTTTCGCAAATACCCATCATCGGCACAAACATGCTTAAGTCAAGAAAGTTCTAACATCTATACTAGAAATGCAAATCACCAAATCATGATGTCCAGATTTATTCATCTTTCATATCTAACCCCTGTTAAATGATGCTCAATTATCCTTGAGAAGTTAATCTATGGCCCCTTGCGTTGTGTTTATACAATATCAAATCATACAGATACATTTCTTGATTTCACAAATTGTGAGTTTATGATGTTCATCTATATTATTGTATAAACATAACCTGAGGGAGCATGGAAGCATCGATTAACTTTTTAAAGGTCATTGGGCATCTTTTAACAGGGGTTAAATATGGATATGGGAGATTTAGATTTTTGGACCTCATGGTGGGCAATTTGCATTTATGGTATAGATGTTAGAAATTTCTTCAGTCAGGCATATTTTTGAATGATGGTAAACCACGTTGCTATGGAAATTCGCATCATTTATTCCTGTACCATTTTGGTGGCAGGTGGTCTCTCCAATAGTGACCATTGGTCATTTTCTAATAACAGCCTAGCAAACCGTTAATTATACCCGGAAAAATGACCATTGGCCCACACGCTGGGTGCTATATTAGAACCCATGAGAGAATCATCATCCCAGCCATATGTTTAATGTTTCACAGTTATTTTCGAAGAATCTTCCCTAGTCGTTTTTCAGTTAAGCGTCGGTCACCTGCGGTCAAATAGTGACCATCACACATGATCGGTCAAATTCGCTCGGACACCGGGCCTGGGGACAAAGACAAGTCTTCACAACAACAATGCAGTCGTTGCTATGAGACAAAGATTCGTATGCGGAAATCAATCTTTCTATTGTTGTCGCAGTAGATTCATTGAATGTTTTTTTCAATCGGATTGCGGTGGTCAGTTTCGTGGACGAATCCCCGCTGGCGTGCGCAATTCGTCAAAACGCGTGCGTTCGTGTGTCACCTTTTCCGACGGACACTCGAACCTGATTTATCAAAGCTTTGTTCTTTTCGATGAACGAAATAACCAAGAACCTCCCGTGGTTTGATGACGGGGGTTTAGGGTGTTTTCTACCACACTGGTCAGTCGGACACGTGGCGCTTTTGTTGTTTATCGAAGTTTGATTTCTTAAACAGAAAAGGCCTTGTATTGATCTCATTGTTTGTCGGACAAAAAACTTGGTTAAAGACCCTCCGCAGGTGGTGTTGGTCAGTCTTGTAAATGCCGCCTGTGGTTTGCACGGATATCCGTTGACCATAGACATGATATCAATGCGGTACTTATTGTTTTGCGTGGGAAGAATATTGAATGGGACTTCTTCATCGGATGTGTAAGACTGAAATAAGAAATTTATTTGGCTGGAAAAATCATATCGTTTAGCGTGGCCACTAACCTGGAAAACTCAGGGATCAGGAAAATCTAGAAAAACATCAGGAAAACTCAGGGAATGTGACATTTTAACCAGAAGCCTTGGAAATTTGGATAATGCTATTGACCATGTGTTTCTTCATCAGCACGTGATTCAATGAAAAATGAATGAATTGTGTAACATTTCAAACCTAGAAATTTCTCTTGATTCACTCAGCGAATTTTGTATGTGTATCTCTCAAACGATTGATACTAGGTGGCAGCACTTGTTATAAGAGAAGAGTCCAGATGATAAGTGATCTTTGTTTTATATTAATCCCTGATGTAAATCGTTCTGTCGCACGGGTCAGGTTTCTAACTGTCTCCTGTCTTTACTAATGAACCGGTCCTCCGATCACCAATAGTAAACACTCGTATTTTCATCTGCATTCAATTTTCGCGGGCGTTTCATTTTCATTAAAGGTTGAATTCGACAATTTAAAAGAAGGGATTATCGAGCGAAGTAGCCATTCCTGAGTCTTGATTAGTGTTTGACTATGAACTTTCGTTTTTAAGCGAGAATCGAAGAACAGGATTGCGCAAATTTCGCACGAATGTTTAAGATCGGACACCGAAGTGCCGGAGAAAGATAATGATGATGTTACCGTGATTCGGGCGCACACATGGACCGGTTCCCACACCGGTTTAACTCATGTGTGCGCGCGTCGACGTACGCGGAATTGAACAAAACCGTCTTCAGTCGAACAATCAGACCATTATGGGTAAAATTACATCAATGGTCTTAGAGAAATCGATGGTAAAAGTCGGCGGAAAAGCTGATTAATTACCTTCCCGAGGTTCCTTTTCGCGACTGTTTCGACTTCATTAGGTACCGTTTTAGACTTATGTTACCAGACGTATCAGTTTTTTGAGTGCGACGATTGTCGAGGATGAATCGCGTGCGGTTTTTGCGTCGAGTGTCGTCGTTGACTGCAAATTGTTTCGTTTTTGTGATTGAAACATGTAGCGCTTTAAAATAAGAACTACGGCAAAGGAAAAATCTTGAGAATTCCCGCTGAAGCCATTCCTACTCAGGGGTTCATGATGCATTTTTACTGCTAGATGCAAGTATCACAGAGCTGCCAACTGTTCCTGATTTACAGTATCTTTTACTATTTTATGATAAAAAGTACTTATTTTATTTGTTTGATACGTACAGAAATATAAAAGATGTTACTAAAGGTCTTACTGTTGATGAGAGAAAGTGTTCGAAATAATCAGTAATGATTACTGATTAATTTGAACATTTTCTTTCATATTTCAATGAAATGTTACTGAAAAAAATTCAATTTGTTACTGGTAGCACTTTTCAGTGGTTGGCAGCCTTTATCAAATTGATTAATCAGTTTCATATTTTCAAATTAACTAACAATAATTCAACTGATGAATTATGAACACGGTCCATTATTTTCGGCTAGAGGAATCAATGTTTCAACCGTTGATTCTCAAAATTGAATGGGTTGAAGAAACTTTGCAGTTGCTCGATATCGATGATTTTCAATGATATCGATGATTTATTTCTTCATGGCTTCAAGTAAGAAACCGAATTATGACTTACGAGTTAATTTCAAATGACGACCACTGTCCAGTTTTTATTCTCGGCTAAATAAGTACATCTCAATGTTTCGAACCTAGAATCCAATTCTAGTGGGTGTAATTAGACTTCGTAGTTGGTCAATATCGATGATTTTCAGCAATAATTTATTTTTCTCCGCTGCAAGTGAAACGCATCTATCCAGTTTCCTAGAGATGATATGTTTAAATTCTTTTTTCGAAGTTGACTGAGCCATAACTCCTCCAGTCGAGGAATTAATCCTTCGAATCGCTTTTCTTTTCCCCGAAGATATCTGAAAGCGGCAGTCGTCGCCTAAGACCCTTTCATTCAGAATTTTCACGGCGTGGGTGTATCGCTACAAATGAGGAAGCACTTTCAGATTAATTATTCGGGAAGTCCGCACGGCTCATTTTTGCAGCAAAATGAAAATGTTACATAAATATATCTGGGAAACACGTTTTTCAAAATAACGGAAATCCTTAATGGAGCGCCCTAGTTGTGGTCTTTGTTATTCGGCAGTGTGTGGGAACGTTAGGTAATTATCTAGTAGCGATTATTTATCAGGTACAATGCAGTACCAGTATCAGGATGTGAATCATTAAGCATCAATTCCTGTCAGACGTGTATGTATAATGTAGATAAGTGAACGCTGACATTTCACCTGGGGACCACCTCAACATCGATGACGTTGCAGTTCCTCAAACCTCGATATGCGGTAAACCAGGCCCATAGCCAGCAGACCTCTCACTCTCGAGTATCTGAAAAGGTAATTAAGATATGAAGATATGCTTTGAGCGAGTTTCAGCATTTTCAATATACGTTATTATTCTTATCTGTTGATGAAATATGGTGGATGCAATACTGCTGAATTATGATTAGTTACTGATGATAACTTGCTTTTTCTCAAGGACTTAATCAGGTGTGGATTTTGGTGGTGGCCCAAATCTGGCCTTGAACTTACTGTTCACACGGGTGCCAAATGGGCCCGAGCCTATTCTCAATGATCTATCTAGCCTATTTGGCCCGACCAAAAACGTCGGACCAAGCCCAAGCCAAATTAATTTTTAGCACAGGACGAATGATGGTGTTTGAATTGCAACTTGTGACCGGAAATGACCCACTTCGCTTTGTTTGAGCATTGTTTAGTATCGAGTGAATGGTTTGTGTGTTAACGCGCTCTCTTATTAGGCGCGGACCAAATTTGGCTCGGCCTGCTATTCGTGCAAATTTGGCCCAGTCCAAATCATCTCCGCGTGATTGCGGCTATCCTCGTGATTGCGGCTATCAAAACCACTTGTGAGCAGGTAGTCAATTCAGTACTGGGCTCTGATTAAGGTAATTCAGTACTGGGCTCTTGATTAAGGTTTCTTCAACTGTCGTTTTAGACTGAGGAACATGTTTTCTTCTAGTGTTGGTAAATTTCAAGACGTCATTTTGAGATGGTCCATGTATGACGACTCGATGTTGATTTTTTACCGGTATTCACTTTTACGGCCTCGGTAGGTCGTGAGAACGACGAAACCTTTTAATGAAAACCAAGGTACTGAAAACATTGCATCCGGATAAATCTCGATGATATATTCAACATTCCACGGGTCAAAGAAACACCTCGGATAAAACAACACCGATTGTCTGCCTGCTCAGTGCCATGAAAACAAATATAACATCGTGGACTGCCAGACTTACAGATAAACTATTGTGATAATTATGGATGCATATATGCATATATATGGATGCCACATATATATATATATATATATATATATATATGTTCCTCATTCAGAATTGGGTTTTTCAGAAAAGGAAACACTTCGGTGAAAGCTATGATAATCTGTCTTTTTTTTCCGCGATATGCAGGTTCGTGTCGAGTCATTCCTTTTTATAGTTCGTCTCTGTTTGATATTTTGTCCTTTGGTCAATACCCTCATATGGTTTATGATATATTGAGTGAAGATAAATTCCTGATTATACATTTTCCATAACAGTCCACCTACGAATAATAAGTGGATGATGCATTTCATAAAAAGTATGTTAAGTTGCTATTACAAACTTGACATTGTCAATTATCGTCTAAGCTCGGAATTGGGCGAGTAACACCTTACCTAGAAAACACTCGGCTGCACTTTTCTAGCTCGTAATGTTTTTTTGGGGCTCGTTAAATCGGGTGAAGATAAACAATACGCGTAATTAACTTGTGATTGAAAAACTTGTAGCGATTTTTATTACAGTTTACGATGACGTTTTCCGCTCGCGTGATATTCTCGGGGTCCGCGGGGTGGCTGTAAAAATGAAAAATACCTTCCTGTTATTCGCGTAGCAACAAGTAGTAGATAGAATTTATAACGTTTGTTATGAAATTTTTTGACGAGAAAAAATTCCCAGCGTGCGCGCGGTTTTATGCTGGTTGAGGCGGGCGTGATGTGGATTTCGTAACGACGTTAAACGACATCGTACGATTTCGCAATAAGTATATCGCTGATTCATCTATAATGACGGTGAACTCGGTTTGTACCTATCTCGGTAATTTTCCGATTCGCGGGGACGATATTAAAAAATGCGGCGTGCAGATATAAACACGCCGGCGCAGGGGAGGTTCACACGACATCGAATCGGGGTAATTAGTCTGCGGCGCAATCCTCTCGCTATTCCCGACGTTGACCTCGAAGGTTAATTTGTCAATCGGTTTCGCATTCTCAATCGAAACAATGGCCGTGTTGCTAAGGAACACCTGTCGATACGAATAAATACCTGTCGATTCGGATTAACGTTCCTGAAACGCGGGTGGCGCTAGTTTATCTCCTATCATCGTAATAGTCGACTTCGATCAAAAACTCTGAACGAATTTACGTTCTCCGTGTACGGATTTCATCCGATGCGCCGCCTAATCAAGCGATCTCGTTTTGCGATCTCGTTTTTAGGTGAATTCATTATTCGACGTAAACATTTCGGTCGGTGAAAATATTTGATCAGTGGTTATGAAAACAGCGATAGTAAAAGGCTTACCGGCTGTGATGATTCTGCATTTAATGAATATCGATTAGAAAATACCCTTTAGAATCTGCTTGAATATTCTAAGAAACTCTTCCATAGGAAACTGTTCCGAACTCAACTGTTGCTTCCACGTTATGGTTAAGACGACTAGCTGAATATTTATTCACGCCTTGAAAAATAACACATTTATTGCTTAATATTGTCAACAATAGATAGTATAATGTAAAATAAATGATATTAAGGAACAAAGAAATTATTTTGGATTTGAATATCAATAATTAAATTGAAATGAACGGTACCCAATATATTGATGGCGTAGTGCACATCGTCTAATAATTATTAAGATTTCTAAATAAAGAAATAGGAGTTCTGAAATATATTTAATTACAAAATAAATGCCAAAATTCACAATTGTAATTGTTTTTTTAAAATGCCAATATTGATGATGTAGGGAACATCAATTGCACAGAACCCCTTAGATAATGCATAGAAGGTATTAATGTGTATAAACATTATTGTAACGGTTTTTACGGCATGAAAAAAGTGCTTGTATTTGTGAAAAATCCGATGTTGACTGTTCCACCAGTGTAAATTAAGTTGTAAATCTTACAGTTGAAATAAGTTCATTTATTTAACCTTTGAGTCCGAAATTGCCTGCTGAGTTATGATTGTCGGTGCAGAACATTCATCTTGAAGACAAAATGAAATTCAACCCTTAGTGAACTGTCGCCAATCGGCAGACTTGTCGGCTTTTTGCAACGATGAAATTAGCTGTTGTTTTTATTCGGTTATCAATCGAAGTGCGATAAGCTAGGTGATAAGCTACGAAGTGTAGTCAGCATCGTGTCTGAACGGCCAATTAATCTATTTCACCGATGACGTCTTTCAACCTTGGTTACGATCACGAAAACACATAAGGGATATCGATGTCGCGAGATAGGATCTCATATTTTCTTATCGATTCGGGGGATGATCTCGATATTTTGAATTATTATAGATCTAACCAGAAAAATAGATTTGTATTTCATTTCCTTTTTTAAGTTAACTGAGAAAATAGATTATACACTATATATCTAGGTGGATGGAGTGTTAGAGTTATCATGTCTTTTGAAAACAACCCCTACAAATCTCTAATTTAATGCCAAGAAATTATGATTCTAATGTTTTTATCTTATCACGCCATGCTAAGCCCAATGCACACGACTCATGGAAACATAAAAACACTGAATCACAGAATAGAACATGTTTGAATAGAACATCTTGGAAACGTTGGTCCCGAAACCATGTTTCTTGTTCCTTGTAAACACACCCGATCAAGTCGCACGCTCGGAAACATGATTCTTTCTCCTGTTTTGTTGTTTCCCTGTATCATGTTCGGTGGGCTTTATGCTTTGTATTGGCCAGGTGAACGCATTTCCTATTTCACGCTTCTCTGGGCTATGTATGACATTGATTTTCAAAGTAAGGCTTATCCGGTTTGATAGGGCCAACTAGATATGGTCAAAACTGGGGATAAACGCTGTATCATCCTAGAGCGCTGGCCCTTTTTTGCAGTTTCGTCGTGCGGTCGTTCGAGTGAGTAATCAACAACGGCCGTTACACGAGCGTCGGATCTTCGATTACCACCGCATCGTGAGCGGTGATCGTTCAAGTACGCCATTCAACAATCGGACAACAATGGCTACGCGACGCGAACCTGATCATCATGGCGTCGCCGACAGAAGGTATCCGCTAGATCGCGGGCACCGGCGTCGTCTAAGGTGCACCACTCCAGTCGGCGGCGGGAACAATCGTTCTCTGGGAGTTCGACATTTGGTCGTGGCATCTTGCTTTGAAAGAAACTCCGATCTTGAACAAGAAATGCGGAAGACTCTCGTTGAAATGAAAACTCGTCGTCATCGGCGGCGCGGAATCGGGGTCAACTCCGAGTATCTACAATTCATTTATTATTTACCTCCAGTCGCTCGGTTTACAAAAGATGAAATTCGATTTGATTTGACTCGAATCGAAGGTAGAATCGCGGTCAACGACGCTTGAAATCTGATCACGTTTCCGAATGCGACAGATAAGTGTATATCGCGCCAGTACGCGAATGTCTTTCAAGAACGAAAATTCTATTATCGACTTTGTACCGGGTTGCAGACTTGAAATTTGTTATTCTTATCGAAATTTGTTAACAAGCATAGCCTTACAGTCGATTCTGGAAGATTGGGCTGTAAAAAAACCCCAAAAAATTCTGCTTATCTCCTTCTGTTTTCATTTTTCCAGACTTGGAGCCATTGTTAATGTGGTCATGATTATGAAAGAAAATTTTTTTCAACGAAGAATTTCTATAAAATCATATTGATACTGCAGCACAACTGCGGTACAACTTTTGTTGTTAGATCAGTTAGTCCGGAATCCTGGTCAGGAAACTGAGATAAGTCCGGAATGACTTACATGGATTCACAAGAACTCAAACCCAGCAGCTCTGTTGTGAGTCAAAACCCTAGCCGACCTAGCCCTGAATATGGGAATTTTATTCATTTGTCACGTAATGATAATTATTTAGTTGATTCAAATTAGAATTTTCCATTTATTTTTCCTTGTTCTATTGTGCTTGGTATAGTCGGATAACGGAATTCATCTTCACATGGATGTATCTGGAAGCTTGGCCTAGTAGAGGTTCTTCTCTGGCCTCCGGTGATGTGGTGGTCACGGGAGGTTTATCAAGTAAGATGCAGATTTCTTTCTTGTCTCGGTTCGAAATTACTATTCGAATCGTACGTCATGATACCATGATTCTCAAATTTCAGGAAATATCTCAAAAAGGAACTAATCACTGGCTTTAAGTACTTTCCGATATCGAAATGGTTCTCAAATGTTGAGTCGATGGGAACGGATGTTGAAGGGCGTAGTTTTTGCGGAGGACGTATAAAATTGTTCGTTTCGGACTCTTCACGGCGTAAATCATCAAAATATCATCAAATCGAGAATAAGAAGGAGAAATTCGAATTGCAACGTGAAGTACGCGCTAGGTATAACGACTATAAAGGTTAATAGTGCTTCAGGAAAGATGCGAAGTTCGCTTGGAGTAGAAACTTCAATTACAAACGAACGATGTCATTAACTATTTAAACAACTTTGTCGCCGGAGCCGCTGCTGTACCGTCTTCGAGCGAGAAACCGATGACGACGACGACGACGACGAGACCGATCTTTCAAATCACGACACGACAAGCTGATTTTAACCTAGAAATAAAAACAACTGTTTTAAACTCTCCTCAAGAGTCGAATTGCGCGCGAAGACGACGATGAAATCGCCCGACGACAATGAACGTTCGCGTCGGCGTTGAAATTGCCGAAGATATCATCTTCCTAAATTCAGAGCCGGCCAGGTATAATCAGGTTGTTTAAATGCATGCACTTGATATTTCGTGTGTCAGCCGAGGACATTTTCATCATTATTTCCAGGCTGAAATATCCGTCGCGTTGATCGTTATGTAAATGAGTATTAAGTATTCGGAATCGACTTCAAACGGCGAATGCTCATAAACTGAAACACCGCGGATGCGTGCGTCTGTAACGTTTTATGCCTTGTGTGAGGACGCTGGTTTGTGAGACCAGCAAAAATCTTCATTTTGCTGCAGAATGGAAGAGAATAGGAAGTGGGAGTGAATTCCATCTCCTTGGTCATCATTTAGAATCCTACACTAATATAACTAGAAAGATGGAATCCGAAAGGATCCCATTCAATTGATAATTTGTTGATTTGATGCTTTGAATAGAACCTGATAGTCATCTTCAGGAATACTGAGTTAACAAAAATATGACATATTTATATATGCCAATTGAATTGACATGGTTCTAGATATTGGCTTCTTGAATTGATATATGGTCACGTAGTTGGTTTGAACGAAATTTGATCAACTACTTGAGTTTTGATTCTGATTTAGATTCAAACGATAGGTGACAAGCAGTCGAAAGTAAAAAGGCGCTGACAACTGCACACGTTCGCCATACAAAGACCGTTCGAATTGTCTGCGAAATTTTATAGCCATCCAATTGAGAAAAACTTCATCAATCCAACAACCGAACATTCGAAAAATCAATTTACCTGAATAATTGGCTCACGAAGGCGAGTTTATTGTCACGAGATGTAGTGTTTAATAAAGTCTACGTGACAAAAGGCGACTTCATTTGAAGCCGAGTCCAGGACTTATTCGTCCTCTACTGGGGCACTCGACCGGTGCTTATACCCGCTGTTGTTCACAGGTGTCGCCATCGGTGTTTTGTGTTGAAGTGGTAGGTGGGTGGACAAAGAAATTAAGCGCCAAGTGGCTATTTCCATCAGGAAGAGTTTTTGAGCGCATCGGTCGATTCGAGCTTTTTTCTATGCCAGGCACAGCCACGGAATAGGCAGATGCTCATTTGAATTCTATCTTGCCAACGAACTTTTAAAATTGATTCGCAGTGACTGTTCATGATTGAAATGACTAAGGAGTATAGGCCTAGTACGAAAGACATATATCTTGGATATAACTGAGATATAACTTTCTATTTTTCGAAGAAAAGATCCTTCATTGAAAACTTTTTAAAATCCAATTGCACTTAATTGCCCATTGACAACGGACACTTGCGCTTCAAAGACACGAAGGATGTACAAAATTTGCATACTTCCTTAAGCCGTAACGATCCTTTTATTGCGAGGCACAAAACCCGAACCGCCGGATGATGTGATATGTACTTATATGTGAAACCATTGTTACAAATTCTTTTTGAACGTTGCCATCTTTGATAATATAAGCCACATGGCGAGAAAATGTGGTATATTTTTATCGGCCATTTGGCAGCCACAATGAACATTTGGACACGCGTCGACAGCGACAGAGGGGATATTTTAATATACGTATTATTAATCACTTCATGCCCCGGCACAAGATTAATACCTTCTTAGTGCGCAGAAAAGGTGACTTACTTGCATCTGCCAGGATCTAAAAAAGTTGTTGGCTATCGAGATTCTTTTAGTATATGTTTGGGTCTATCATCCTAATATCTTCGAATGGGCTATTGCCAGGTATGGTAGGCTTAAGCATTGATTTCTTCAGCTACACATGGCCTATTAACGATGACGAATTTGACAGCACCTAGCAATAAATGCTGGGTCTGGAGCGGTCCAAGGCAACGGCGGCCGAGTTAATGTTTTGTCTCCGTGTCCGGTAGCAGTGGCACAGATGTCGAATCAGGCCTCACCTGAAGTGAGCGTGAAGAATAAACTGTTGTTAAACTCCCGGAGAGCGCGGCGCGACGCGCGTTTGACCGCCATTCACGTTCGTTTAGGCGTGAAATTTGAATAGACGTGTTTCACGTTGCGATTTGGCATGGCCGGAAGGCGTGATTCCGCCACGTGTCGAGCCTTTCACCGGCGTACCCGCTCACCTACCGTTACCTGCTACAAACAACGCACCCATTAGGTGCTCGGCGCGGATTTCTTTTTTTCTCATCCTGTAGCGTTCGCGATGCAGTGATTTTTATAAGTTAATTGGATTTTTCATGGAAAAAACACCCGGCATCTGTCACCTTTGCGATTGTCAAAAGACGAGGCGTGCGACATGCTGCAAAAACTAGGTTAACCATTAGGGTGAAGGTTCTGATTTATGACAAAACACAGCGATCGGAGTGTATTTTACACTCCGCCATCTTGTTTCCCTTAACTAGTCCTTAAATACAACTTAATCCATTTCTTCGACTTAATCTAGAGACTTGGATATATGTATAAGTTAAAAAAGTTGCAAGGAAAAAAACTCAAGGTTAGGGTTCTGGATTAGGATACTGAGGGATAACTTTGATTTTCCGATTTTGCGTGTCAACAAACCTGTCACGCTCCCAGATAACTGCAGCAGCCCCCGGGCTCCTCCGTTTAATGCAAATAAAGCATTTTAAAGCGGTCTGATGACGAAGCCGTTAATGACATACTTTTACGTATTAAACGAGTGGTGATTGTTGGAGTTGTTAACGGATCAATTCAAGAAGCGGGGTAATCTTCGTCGGAATCGTACCTTGTTATCCGTACGAGAGAGATAGAGAGCGCGAGGGGGTTTTCCGATGTTCAAAGCGCTAGGTATAGCTCGTGGACATCGTGGTAGTAAATCCACATGAAGGGTGTTAACGCCGTGACAAGGTACGCCTGACAGGCGACGAGATGCAGTCTTACTCGTTATGAAAGGGATTAGATCCGTCTAACAAGGTATGCCGTCAGGCAATCTCGCCCAATCGTCATAACGGAGACAAGTTTTTAAGAATTTCATCATTGAGGATTAGAAATTGAATGCGTATTATATCTCGATGAAAATTCCCAAGCTTGAAGGCTTTAAATGACTGAAAGTATATTTCAATTCATAGTGTCCAAAAGCTTATTATAGAGCCAATATCTAAGCTGGATTCTCAGTGCTTTTTTGGTGACTAAATCAAGGCTCGGATAAGTTTTCTGTAAATGTGTCACTGAGCATCATTTTGTTTACATGGTCAATGTAATAGGGAGCCGCACTGGTCCGATTGGCTGAGTTTGTCCAATTCCAAGTAACTTATCATTGAATAATGAAATTGTTATTGAAATGACAATGAAACAAGTAGCTTCAATTGGTGAACGTTTTCGATGATGACTTTTCTACTACATGTACCTGCTTGAGACTTTCATTCAACTGCCTTGTCAAAGAGATATGTCGAAGGTTTTACACGTGATAGACAGTGTATAACATCCTTTTAAGGCAGTATATACTGACTGTAATACGACTTACTTCCACGTTGATAAAAACAGGTTCTGGCTCGAAAAGTCTCGATCTGACAATATAGATTGATGGTTGCGCTCTCTGGATCATTGTCGAGGTGCTGAGAACCCAATCAACGACACAATAGACACAATCGTCCATCTACTCTAATCCTTTCAAATCTGGCCAATTCGCACATTGTTCGTTCATAAAGACAAAATACGATCCCTGGCCTCTTAATCCGCTGGTTCCCATTTAACTTCAGCACCGGCACCTTAAATTAATGTGTTGAATCTAGAGTTCGAAGAATGTTTGGGTTTCAGATTAACGAATCTTTTATGATTTGGATTTTTTTCAATCAAAGGGGTTTTGTTCTCGATAGCGTTGTTCGGCTGAGGTATAATTATTTTAAGAAGTTTCGTCCTTTGTGAATGCTGTACACCCACGTGTACTCGATATATCCATCCAATACATTATGTGTCAAATGTTCAATTCTGAATGCAACTGAATTAAGTTGAAAATGAAATGTATTTTCACATATCTTTTTTTCATTCAGATTTTGCCTGGGTACCATCATATCATACTCTATAAAGCGGTAACATAATAATTCACCCGGTAAATATCCGCCCTAGGTAAGAATCCTGGTAGAAATCCCCCCAAATTTGGTTTCACAGCAAAATTCAACAAAATACTTCAATATCTTTATGTTATAAAACTTAAATAGTTTTCAAAAATTTCAAATACTCTTTGGTGTTTTTCACAATATTCACCTAATCTGTGACAAAGCTATACATGCATAAAAAATGACATCCAATCAATCAGCGCCTGTAAATTGTGGCTAAATAAGCACTGTGATTTACTGGAAATCACAGATTTAAGTTCCAGGAAAGTCTCGATGCAATTATTGAAATATGTTCAGCCGACAACTGTATCTTCTTGCCCGGGTGTTGAATGACTTTTTTGTAGTCATCTGCAGCTACGATAAACTATCTAGGATAATCTAGGTAGGTTCTAGATCGAAGGAGAAAGATATAAAATGAGCTTGTTTAGGGCTCAATTGTCAGTATTTCGATACGCACACAGATGTGTTCTATTGAGTCAACGTGAAAACACATGCTGAATAATCGCTAGTCAATTGTGTATTGATTTCTCCGGTATCTCTTGTAGCGTTGGGAGTTTGATGTGCATCTCTTTATTAGGTAGTATTTATCAGAGGCAGGAGTTTCCACGCTCCAGCTATAGCCGGAGCAGGTAACCCCTCCGTTTCATGCTGTGCGCAGACGTCCATCAATCTTGTCTTGACTATGAAGGTAAAATTTAGTTTCTTTCATCATTTAACTATATGTCTACTTACCTTATGACTAGTCTTAGTCTTAGTTGGTACTCTGTTTTAGGATATCATGATCAAATTACTCTTAGTGTTAGTAAAGATAGCTACATCAAGTTTCACTTGACATGCAGTCAATGTGCAGTCATTGACTATAGCCGCGATTGAGCTGATTTGGCCCGTATCAGACACGAGTCAAATTTGGTCTGTGCCTAACTAGAGAGCATATCCACATGTATATACATCTCTTACACGAAAAATGCTGCGACAAGCGAGGTGAGTTACTTCCAGAACCGGTTAGAATTCACGTAGAATGATGTGACCCACACTGGAATCGGGCCAAATTTTAATTGCCCATGTGGCAACAGTGTGAATGGTTGGCGCAGACCAAAAATGCTCATGTAGCCGTGGCTTTGAAAAGACATTTCCAGACCTTAGCTCCGGAATTTCATGAATTATCTTTCATTTTCATGGATTTTAATGAAACAGTCAACAGTGAAGCCCTTGATCATCCTGTTGATTCACGATTTTCATATCTGGGCAATGTGGCTGTTTTTGTTTATCAATCGCAATATTTGATGAGCAATTGAAAACCGGTTGATTCTTGGTCAACGTGGTTGATGGTTTAAAACCTGTTCGGTTTCGCGGTGGTCTTGGTCACAGTTTGTTTGCTGGTTCAATACTACAGCACGCTCTCCTGCACAACACGGCGCACACACACACTCGCACGTAGATTTAGCTGTCGCCATAATAAACAATCAACATGCCTCACCTCAATTGTAACAGATGGACCGATTGAATGTTGAACGTATCAAAAGTTACAATATTTGTCAATATGTCAATCTACATGTTTCACTGCGATGAGTGCTAGAATTGACACGCAGATTGGCCGCCAAGCTTCTTCGAAATGACTTCCTATATATTCCTATATTGTTTGTTTGCGATGATCGATTAGAAATACTGTAAGAAAAGTTTAAGCTTTTCTCAGTATCTCCTCGTACATAGCATAATTGATGGTAAACTCCTGATCGCTTATGAAATAAATAGATGATTTCCGTGTCTATCCCGCCCTAAAATGAAACAAGCCCCTGAACCCTATACATGTCATTCAGGTCCACTGATACAGTACTGATCAGAATCGCTTTGATGTTAGGATATTGGGCTGATAATTACAATCCACTATCCACCTGTAAATGCATATGACATTTTTTAATCTGGATTTTTCATTAATCGGGTTAATTTTTATAGGTTACGAAGCATCCTGATTAAGCGGGCCATTTTTCCTAAGAACTATAGCAGTGGTTAACTATGTACTTACGTTTGTATGTTCGCGTATGGATTTTGTACTGCTTTCTACAGGTGGTCTGAAAAACAGGTGGTTATTAAACCGAGCAGGTGCAGTACTCGAATGAAAAACTTCGATTACGCGCTATTGTTTCGCCTAAATTCCACCTGGATTTCATTAAATTTCAGCCACGTAGTCGTTGGCGTCGGGGCGGGCGACGATTACATTTCATATCGATATGACGACGCACAATAATACAGGACGATATAATGTGACAATGATGTTGATTGTGTTTGGACTGGATCAAGTTTTTCATTAGATTTTCAGTTTCGACTGACGAGCGAGCAAGTGCGCGCACGTGTGTGCTTCATATGAACTGATCGTATTTATTGATAAATCATATTTTCTACCTGGCTGAATAATAACTGCTATTTCGCTATTCATATGTGGTATCAGTTTATCCGCGCCCGATGCTGGTTGTGATAGAAGCTGTTCATTATGATGAACGAACAAAAAAGTAAGCATCTTCTTTGTCATGGAATAATGATACGCTATCAAGGTCAGACATGTTATCGAAGAAATTGTTTAAATTCAACTAATCTTCATTTAATGAATACATCTAGAATATCATGAATATCATTAATTTCTTATTAAACTGCTGGTCTTTTACTGGGTCCAATCCAGGTCTTTCCACCTTTTTGTTGGAGAGATGTATGTAAAATCCTATTGAATCGGCTATCAGGCTAATTCCGGTAGAGAGTGACGCAACGAGGATAAATGTCGTACCTAGTGATGCTTATGGTACCATAGCCGCGATCATGTGGAGACAATTTGCCCTGGGTCAAACAAGCATGGGCCCATTTGGCACCTATTGAGCGGTTGGCTTAGGTCTAATCTGGTAAGGCCAAAACAGTTATGTAGTCGCGGCTTATGCAGGCCTTCAAACCCATTACCTGGCTGACCAGAGACTTGCCCACGCTGCTCTGAGTAGCTCTAACTTGGCCTTCTACTGGAAAAAAATGCTTAGACCTGGTTAGTCCGAGTCGATTGTTTCTCTAGTTTTATAACCTAAATTGGTAGACATTTTTTAACGTAATTGGTGATTATTATCACTATGAGCCCTATACCCATGAACAGGACTATTTTAACTGCGCACATGTGCTCATATTTCTGGCGTATAAGTATCCGGCTGAAAGGTTTTAATAGATCATCTACGAATGGTAATATTCATATAATTCAATTTTCATTAAAGGAGGTAACATAAGGTAGAGACTAACAGGTGGCTAGAAACACAGGTGCACGGTGATGAGCCATTTAATTATCTCGTATGAATGAAAATGACAGTGTCTATTGTCCATTGTCAGTTTAGTAGATTAAAGATAGATAGTGGATAGTCGATTAAAAATTCTCTTGAGATATTGTCTCATGATGACATTAGTTTTCCTTAGTCAGCTTTTTCATCATTGATGTTTTGCTCTTTGCTTTTGTAATACGTATACAAGATATATTAGAAGATATTCATTTTCCTGAAGATCAGCTTTTTGTACAGTCAAAAGGGTTATTTCTGTTAGGTGCGTAAATTCTTCTGAGAACAGCAGAACAGGTGATTTTCAGTATTTGTTATTCTATTATAACAAGAAATGCTGATTGGATTCAATGTTCAAATTGGACATTTTCCAAAGCAACCCAAGTACTAGCATCCATTCAATATAGGAGGATGATATACCATGATTTTAACATTTGTTTAGTTACTAACATCTTCAGGTTTCATGACACTGAGGTATCTGTCACATATAGCCTTACAGAACACATGTGGTGTATAGATTTATTTTGATACCTATCACCCGTAGGTGTGTGCATTGCGGCTATTACTCGGTGCATCCTACTTCAGTAGCCGGTGATAAATGACTATTTGCACATACCTTCGTCAAGTATTCGCGCAGGTATTCACCGCTTCGTGTTCCGTCCACTCGAAGGCCAGCACTCGACTGTCCAGGTAGAATGATTCTCTATTGATTTCTGGACGTTGCGCTGAAGTGAAGAGATCTTGTATCCAGCGGGCCCGTCGACAGATTCGAAATGTGAAGTATATCTATATGGGCAGTTGTTGGAGCACATCTATCGTTTTTTATGAAAATCTGTCTATATGACACCAAGCTTTCAGTTACTGCCATTAAAAATGAATGTGCACTCTATTGTTACTTTTATGCTTAATGCAGATTATTCACTCTTCCCACATCAGTGCAGTGTATGACATTTTTGATAGGTGTTCAAAGATGGAAGTTTCTAAAGTATTTTGGAAGAGGAATGAGTTAATGACAACGTGGAAAGAAATTGATTACTGGCATAAAAATATCGCGGGTAATATTTTAGAAGTATGAACAGGACACCTACATTGCTTATCCATTCTAACTAGGCAGGGATTTGAACCTGATGCCAACATGAATTACCACGGTACAAAACCCTGCCAGATTTGCCCTAGTGCGCAGGTAGGTACATAGGCAGCTTCGATAATTTCATTATCAGCCAAGCAGAAGATCATGTTTTATTTTAGCTTAGGTTATTCCATCTGTAAATTTTGCCTCAAAAATTAGGAACAGGCAATCTGATTTACTGTGGCAAACCTGCACATGTACCTGTGCATACAGTCTTGTGTGGCAGGGGTTCGTGCCATGGCTGAGTCTAGCCATGCTATCAGGTTCGAA
This sequence comes from Tubulanus polymorphus, assembly GCF_964204645.1. Classification (NCBI taxonomy): domain Eukaryota; kingdom Metazoa; phylum Nemertea; class Palaeonemertea; order Tubulaniformes; family Tubulanidae; genus Tubulanus; species Tubulanus polymorphus. Next base: position 7,699,894 of record NC_134030.1, read on the forward strand.
TCCCTGGCAAGAGAGGATGTGCTGCTAATCAAGAATGTTCACTGTTAATTTTGACCTATATCTATTTCAGCTTAGGTTATTCCATCCGTGAAATTTGCCTAAGAAAGTAAAAGATGGCCAATCTGATTTACCGTGGCAAACCTGCGTATGTAGCTGTGCAGACAGTCTAGTGTGGCATGGGTTTCGAGCCGTGGCTGAGTCGAGCAACGCTTCGAATCCCTGATGAGAGAGGATGTGCTAATCAAGAATGTTCGCGGTCAATTTTGACCTATGGCCAACTTGAATATCGTCGTTAGTTTCTCGTCATTAATCATCGACATGTTCCACTTAGATACTACTACTGCTGCTTCATTATTTTCCGGTGTGTTTTTCTGGAAATGATGTTCCTGCTCCGCTACTGCCGTTCTTCGTTCGGCAATGTCGGTTGTCGAGTCACGTTTGTTAGCTTACGAGCGGGAATTCATTTACGGTACACACGGGATCGTTGAGTTAAGTGCAAACTCATCGTTACAAACTACCTTATATCGCGGCGGCCCGATAGTAAACGGCGATGGCTGCGTCTCACCTGAATGACAGTCAACCGGTAATTGCTCGGTACTTGAGAGCTGATTATTCAAGCGTTTTACGAGACACCGGCGGCAAACCTCATCACACGTTTGCCCGGTCTCGCAATAGTCGCTTGTCATCGGTACAGATATAAAACTACCCTTACGAAAGTATAAAGTCACGTCTCGTTTGATTAATCATCTTCCATCAAATCTGCACCGTTTTAAATCACTGAAATATACATGAAGAATGGTAGAATAGGACGAGGAGAACGGAATATAAGTCACCTGACGATGATCTCTAGTGAGAGTTCGAAACGTCATGTATTTTGATTTTAATTTGTGATGAATGAAATTCGTTTTTGATCTTTTGATCTGTATATAGCGGGTTTTAAACTTGATACATGAAGAATCTTCAATTTTGGCCAACGCATTATCGCTGGCCAAATTATTATTATTATTCACATATTGTGTAGAAAGTTGTTTTTCTGTAATGTATCGTTCGAATTATATGTTAACAATGTTTCATATTCTGAACCCTCTCTTTCGAAAAAAGCCATTACCTATTGACAAACTTATGAATCCTGTCTTATACGCTTTCATGTAAACCGTATTCATTTCTTCTCTTCGTATCTCTTAACAGCGCAATGGCACCGGCGAGTTGGCATTCTTTCCGAGTTGGCAGCTTGATATTGTAAAAGGTGATATACTTTTCACTGGGGAAATAAACGGAGAACGAGATAGATATTATAGTCGTTCATACCTGAGCAAGTTTTCCGGCGGCGTTTAAATCGCAAATCATATTTTTGCTGCATCGCTCCGTTGGCGATGACGAACAACGGCGACTGCATCGTTTTCACGATTCAATCTTTTCCATCGGCGTTCTCTTAGACGCAGGTAATTCTCCGGCGCCGATCGCTGGGGAAATGCAATAATTGCGCGAAGGTGTTTGGCAAGGTAAAAATGCCAAACACGCCGATGATTGATGGCCATTGTCTGCGCCCGACGGGGCTTTCATCCGACTTGAATCCGACACTCTTAAATTAATGAACAAAATGTCTGTTTAACCCTTTTAGTCGATTTAAAACGCGAGCTACACCACTGGCGACGCGAACAAAGCGCATATAGCGTGGAAGAGATGATCAAAATGGCAGGTTTGTTTCATCGCTTTTCAGAAAATGATGTTGCGGTTTGTGAAATGAATGCGTCGCATTCAAAACTAGTGACGATCTAATTGAATTGATTTGCATTGTTATTCAATATATAATGCTAAATTGTTGTTATGTGATGAATATGGTAATGATTTGCAAGTTATGATTATCTGTCTTAAGGGTCGGGCCCATTTCAAACACGGACTTCAAGTTTAATTAGATGGTCATTTACAAATACTGTTAACTAAATGATCCATGTACTCTTTCCAAGATTGGCACTGTGTAATGGGACTCGATATGAAAGTAAAACCATATTTCTATAAACATTCTGGTACCGAAATATAATGTATGAAGGGAATTTTACTAATAAGTATGTGGCACTATTATGAAGTGACTTTCTAGGAAAATCATAGGTTCTCAACTTCCGTAAGACCCGTATTGGCGTACCATTTATCTGTGTGTCTGTCTTTCAGCTACTTAGCTTCGTTAATAGGTTGATCTTGATGAAACTTGGGTACAGTGTTCACAGTGAAAAGAATGGGTTCAATGTGCCACCTAGCGGCGGAACTTAACACTAAAAACAGTGACAGTTTTTCAGTGACATGACCTTGAAGATGACCTCATAATTGAAAAATGGGGTCAAAATTAAAAAAGGTACAACATATCCAAAATGCAATGGGAACTAATGCATGGTAATTTTGGAGTTCGAGTCTGAGCCCGAGAATCGTTTTTGCCTTGTTAGAATTCGACATATCATGCAATAAAGAAGGGTTCATATTTGACAATATATTGATAGTACAATGTTCTTCATATTCAATATTGTAACAAAACAAAATGCGCAGATACACGAACATAGCTCTTGGTGCAATGATGAATTTGCAGACACCGGTTTTTATCACCGGTATAGTACAATAAAGTATGTTTAAATGAACATTCTCGTCTGCGACTGACTGCCGAGTCGTACCAGGTAACGCGCAACGTTAACATGCTTCGCCCTGGGAAATAACGCGCGATTTCCGGCGTTTAAACACTTTCAATTAAGGTGTTACTAAGGTAGACTCGGTGGTAGCGTTCGGTTGATTGATGGACTCGCCGCCCGAGAGACACGTCGAGCCGTTAGATTATTATTAACAAACGAAAGAACGCTTTGCGCGCATCGCGACTAGGCTGCCGATTCTGAGCGATTGTTTTACGCTGGTTTTCTGGTGTAAAATGTGAATGATGGCCACCACTCAGCGGGCATTCTTTTTTGTGTGTGCGCGAAATATTGATGCTTTCTGGTCGGTACGATACCCATAGAAAATTGTAGAATAGCTAAGATATAGGTGTGATTGTACTTAATTTTGAGGTACCAGAGTAAAAAGGGGATGTGCATTTTATTTTGATAAGTAGATTTGATTTGATATCTAAGACTTATTACTATTTGATACTTATTGCGGATACCAGAGCTACCATTAAGGTAATAGTCCAGTACAGGTATTATCTGAGCTATTGTAAACCACCCCCTCCCTGTGGGTTACAGTTAAAACCGCTTCAATCAGAATCGATTTGTACTTTCCAGGGTAATTTAGGAATCTTGTACATTTTGAAGAATCCTTATAAGTTTTCTACCGGTAGAATCCAATCATTAGTAGACAATAAGCATGCGAATAAATTACCTCGGCTCGGCGTGCGAGATATGAAAAATTTGCCGAGTCGCGCAGATTTTCTTATTAATAAACGATAAAAAACGTCGCTAATAACGCAGGGAAGATGAATGGCGATATTCATAACTCACCGGCAGATGGTAATTATAAGGTAAACCGCTCCGGCACACTGGCGGAGCATCGATGCATAAATCACGGGACTTAGGTGTAAAAACACGCCGCTCTCCGGGACGTCGGAGATGAAAGAAAAAAATATGAAACGAAAAAATCGTCGCGCCGACGAATTACCACGAAATTACAACGTAGCCCGGCATCTTAAGTGATTTATAATGAACGCTAGGTTAACCGAAGCTCGCAGGTATACCGCAGTCGAAACAAAGCAAAAACGTCGCATCGGGGCCACCAATTATCGACGACGACGTTTAGCCTAATCGATGTTGTTTTTGTTGTCACGACTTCAAAGATGACGTCGCAATTAAAGTGGCATTAAAGTTTCCGAGTGAAAATTCCCCAGTTGGAATCGCTGGTAGGAGTTGCCGGGTTCTTAATATAATCGAATAGGTCAGGAAAATAGAGGTAACCGTTTTAGTTATGCCTCACCATTAGTAAGACAATATATCCGTGTTGTGACAATGATATAAAGAGAATCCCACCATGATAACGAAAAATGAAGTCCGAAAATGTTTCCTTGAGCTAGGGTTTATTCAATGTTTCGGCTATATCCTGATAATCATCTTCAGGAATATGGTGAGTAGTAGTTATTCCTTAAGATGACTATAAGTAAGTATTCCTGAAGATGAGATGGGATCTAGTCGAAAAGTTGAATAAACCATAACTAAGCTCAAGGAAACATTTCCGGACATCATTTTTCGTTATTGTGGGATTCTCTTTATATTTTAATTTTGCCAGTCTTAAACACAATGAACGTCGAGGCATTGTGTCAGGTGATGATGACTTGAATATTTGGCAGATTTTATGGAGACAGATGTGCATGTATGCTTCTTCTGTTTCAATAACTTGTTATGCCTGGCTCATAGGGGAGAAGTGTAATAGGCAGTGAGAATTTTCCTTTTGAATAAAGATAATGTTTCTCAAGAAAAGCAAACGATTTCTCAATAATGCTATTTGCAACAAAAACTTATAACTTAATTGTTTTTGTTATTGACTCCAATTTTTCAGAAGTTATTTTAATAGTGATATGCTGAATTTTCATCAATATTTCATATAATCAGAGGGAGCTGACCAACATTTTGCGCCATTAGTCCAAACCTATTCAACGTGGTTGGTTCGAACTCGTCCGGTATCTGGTTCATAACGAACGTCTAAAGAATCATAAAAGTAAAAGGAATCGGTGTAACGGAAAATGATTTCGAACTTTTTATCAGCACCTATTGTTACAACCGGCGATGCTATTGTTACGCGTTCGCGGGTAGAAGATGCCGGCGTGTGGCAAAGTGTGGCGAAGTTTAAAGAGCCGACGACACCCACCCGACCATCCGACTACAACGCGCAGTTGCCGCGTCGTCAAATGGTACGCCCTCCGTTCCATTGTTAACCCGTTTGACCCGAAGCACTTCTCCAGTTGAAGATTTGTTATCGCCGGAGAACAATGGCCACCACCGGTAGTTCACTCTCGCCAGTCCGTTGCTATATACGCCAATACTGGCAATACGCCTAATTAGGTAGCTTTTCACGGCCCACTTGATGTTTTATTTTAAAGTTAGCCATTGTTATCTTAACTCTGAAGGCAGTCAATTGACGGTGGCCCGAATTATATGCATACTAGTGAATAGCCAACGATATGATGAGCGATTTTCGAATTTCTACATGATCGTCAGAGGCATCTTTCCTCATAGCCGAACTTATATATTGTTTTTGTGTGTCTTATCTTGTCAGTTTGCAAAATATTCCACACAGCACTCGGAGCCAATGCTAGAGAGGGTGGGCCTAGTTTTGTCAATTGTGGCAATTTGTTTCTGGTTTCTTATAGGTAATTGTTCGATCACCTTTGATCACAGTATCTAGCAGAAATGATGTTGGTTGTAAAGTTGAAATTGATTAAGTCTTATCACAAATCTTTATCTCAATCATGTCCGGCCTGTTAGGCCTAAATTCTATTAGTTTATACCTTTTCAGTTCGAGGCCAGATTTTTGTCAAGTGTGTCGCTAGTTATGATGGAATTTCAGATCATGTCCGCACAACAATCAATTCGAATTAGTCGAAATGCCCAGCGGTGGTTATTTGGGAGATGATGTCAGGTAACTAGACACTCGGAGGGTTTTGTCGGTATGTTTGGTATGTGCGATGGTAATACCGGCCTGCAGGCTTTACGTACCGTATCGGAGACGCGCACGGCGGATAGTTAAGCTACCGTTGTAGTCGTCTCGTACACGGTGGTACGTATGAGGGGATCAAGTCACTTGTGTTTACCGTCGATGCGCACCTTGGTCGTTCTCACGTCGTATTAGCGAGATTCCTGGCGATGCCGACCCTTTCGACGACGACGACTACGACGGTTTAATCTGCTTGTGTCATCGTCGAGCAGGCTCACGGAAGACAATGCGGATAAATAACATGTCTCCCATCTGTCAGATTAGGTTTGACGCCCAATTTCTACCTTTTCGCCGACATATTGCGGACTGATCTTCGCCGTAATTTGTGGAGAAGTTTGTCATAAGAATCATCATTTTCTGCATTGTTTCCAAACTGTGGTTTTATCTAGTTAGATTTACTGTAGTCAACTTAAAGCCCGACGCACATGACACAGGGCAAAATAAGTAACAAGGTGTCAAGCAGTTTTGATCTCAGAAATCATGCTTCTTGAGAATGCACGCTACGCCCAATATGCTTGGCAACATTTTTCTGTCTCTTGTTTCTGTCTCCCTCAGTCGTGCGCATTGGGCGTTAAACACACTGGTTCACTTATTTACACTCAGATGCCTAAAGCTGGATGGTTAACTTTTATTGAAAATAGGATGGACCAATTTTGACCGTACCGGATATGGTTGGGTTGTGTGACCACAGATTTCTCGACAAATGTTTTGCTTGAAGTATCATGAATGTTGACATAATGGGATATTTTCTGTATTCCAGCGGTCAAGCAAAACTAACGTTTTCGTGAGTTTACGACCACTGTTTTCGTTCCGATGATTGTTTTCCTGGTGAAATTAGCTGGAAACATGTACAACTTTGGTCGGAATTCCTCGCGACAATTGTAACGTCGTTACGAGGGTTTTTTGGGGATGGTTGTCTAATCGCGTTCGCTGATTTCGGATGAATTTGTTGGTAAATTTGGCGAATGTGTCATGGCCGGACATAGATTAGTGATGGGTGAAATTTATGAGTTATGGAGATTATCAGGGTTTTTTGAAGATAACCGCTTTAATGACCAAATATAGGAAAAGGGCTCGATTTTTATAAAACTTTGACCCTTTGGTTAACTATAGATAAATTAACTCATAGTTAAATAAACTGCAGGGACTCAGTTCCACAGTTGTGGGTTAGTTAACTCTGAGTTAAAGTTAGTTCATTTTCAATGAGTTAACTCAGAGTCAAATCTTAACTCAGAACTGCAGGTCAAGTGTAAACCATTCTATGTTTGGTACGCTTTTCGCCTTTTTTCAAGAATGTAAATGAGGTTTTTGCTGGTGGTGCAAATAACGTCTAGCCGGCCGAGAAGATGTATAGTCTGCAGCTCGTCAGAGATAATATCAGTACCTGAGCAAACTGAAAAGATTTCTCGTTTTTCGCGCTGATCAGGTATGCCGTGTGAGTAGGCGCAGTTCAATCGCGTCGACTTAACTGTTAAATAAACGCATGAAAGCGCGATTTGAAAGCGCTTACCGTCGCGAAATAAACCATCGACGCGGGCGTACAATCTGCGTAAAGATGGCCGTGCGGAGATAGCGTAGGTAGGATCGCATTAATGTTCGACAATAAACTCTCGAACGGTCCCCGGTGAATACCTACCGTCGACCGGCGACAGAATTGATGGATGCTTTGAGAGTGAAACGGCGCGGCGTTTTAAAGTCGGGCCGAGGCGAAGAAAGAAATCGTGAAATTAAAGACGGTCGCGATTGACATCTCATGGAAGTTTTATGCGTGCGTTTCGACGAGTAATAGCTTTCCATAAAAAGACATTAGACTCTCTTGGTTTATCGACTGCGTGTAGGTAGTATAAATATACTGAACGAATATCACTTTTCTCTAGTCTTGTTAATTACCATATGGTCACTCGATTGATTCGAAGGTCGTTGTATTTTTTTTTCAAAAGAAAGAAATTTTAACCTTATGTGGCATTTTGGATTCTTCCGACTTGTGCCCCATTAGAAAATAGTTATTTACTATATAATAATTCATTGCATAGGTAGACACTGTAACATATTCCAGATTTTTGGAATTTGACCAGGATGATGTATAATTCATATGATATAAGAATGCTGTAAACGTATCAGAAACTTTTATCGCTTACGGATGTGTTTTGACATTTGTCTATTGTCTATTCGGAATATGAAGGATCTATTGATGATTCATAGGTTCAAAATATCAAGGTACGAAATCTATAAATGACTAGAATACCGCAGATAATATCAGTAACGACAATAAATCAGTTTTATTTCTCTTGCAAACCACCATTTTTCTCGGGTTACTGGTTTATCACTTCAGTTCTAAAGTTTTCACACAAATATTTATTCTAAGGTCCATAGTTCATGTTCTCCTGTGAACGAAAAATGAGTAAATGGGTTTAAGTCGTGAATTGTCTATATGGTTTTATAGAATAAGAAAATTTGTGAAATCATCCTGACGTAATACCAGGCCCGTAGGCAGGATTTAGTGGGGATTATTTGATATAAAGAGCGCTTTCTGGTTCCATCTTATGCATGTAAACTGCCCTTTTGCATCAATGAAAGTGCCCTTACTGTGTCCATGTGTATGTAGAAGTGCCCTTACTTGGAAAGTGCCCAAGGTAAAGAAGTAGAGGAGTATGAATAAAATAAGTACATCTCAGAAAAAGGGCACTATCTGCCAAATGGGGGGGGGGGGTGGTTATGAAATATGAAATATAACCCCAGTACCCCCCTCTGCCTACGGGGCCTGAATACCGTCATTCGCAAAGGGCAATAGAAAATGAAAGGTGTCGAACCTCTTCAATAGGTTGGGTACAAGAGCAGATTGATTACCTGAGTAATTACTCGAACCACAGAGCTCTCGAACACCTACCGCCATGTACTAATCCTAACTAGAAGCTGAAAATTCATAAAAGATTATAAGATAAAATCCCACTATTTACAGATTAAAAGAATTTAAAAACCAGAATTTATTTATTCAATCAAAAATATATAAAAGACACGACGTTTCGATCTCACCCTAGAGATCATCGTCAGGTGTGAGATTAAGATTAAAAACAGGGGTACATATACAGAAGAGGACAGGTTAATTGAGTAAATTTGAATAAAATTGAGTAAATTGATTTCTTTCATAAAAGATTCTATATGTTACATCGGATGTATGCGCACGTCGTAGTTAATTGGTTCTTCTGCCGTACCCAATAGCGTCTTCGTCTTCGATAAAATTGTGCCCGAAATTGAGAAGACAAATTTCTAGATATTCTATTATAGATATACGGCATGAATAATTGACCGGGTCGGACCTTCGCGCAGTCGTCGGTCTACGAAGATAAATTGGAATTGTCGCCCGGCGAACTAATAGACCAGACAAAATATGACGGACGATAAACTATATCGAATTATACCTGCTATCCTCGTCACTCGAAACAAAGGCTTTTTATTGAAAAGAGAAAAAATATTTCTCAAAATTGATCATTGTCATTTGGTAATGTTATTAAGGTTATTAATATCATTATTATTATTAATGTTATTAAATTTTTTTTTCTTTCATTATTTCATCGCTTGATTTAGAATATTCAAATCACCGTGAAACACTGTATTCATAATACGAAAATGAAATGAAAATCACTCAGGATTAAGAATCACAGATCTTAGTTGTTTAGATACGCGCAGATAAGTTCAGAGGTCGCCACATTACTTATGTTGATATTCTATGGACTAACAAGAGATATATATATATATTAAAAAACCTTACAGAACTAGTACTGAGCGTATTAGTGAAATTTCAGTATCTGACTGCCTTAAACTCGAATCAAATTTTCATATCTAAATACATGTGTAATTTGTTTTCCGTTATTCCCCTGATGCGGCCATGAATAATGAAAGTTCCGCTTTTATATAACTGCACTTAGCTTATGGCACGTAAACGACGATGAAAATAGGTTTGATTTCAACTGCGACGTTGAAATCAGATTATAATTCAAAATGGATCGCTTCGAAACTGCTGTTTTTGCACGGGGTTCAGCCATCAACTCGGTTATTATATTCTTATCAATGATGACATTTCTCGTCGTGGGTACGAAAGAGGCATTCGCGGTGTGGGTGATGGCTCACGTTTTTTCCTCGGAGCAGCAGCAGCAACGCGTAGTAGGATGATGACCCGACACTACGAGTACCCGCAGCACCTTACTGCCGCGTACGCCAAAGTCCCAAGTGGGTTGACACTAAATCCACGTTGTTGAGGGCTGATTCATCCGGCGCATGATAATTCTGAAACCAAATATTGTCGGCACTTTACGCACCCGCACTGCTGCATAATATTAATCAGGATGACAAAATTAAAAACGGTTACTGAGTATTTCCGAGGAAGGCAGGTATTCGGTATCATCAACAATGTCAAGAGTTCACTGTTTACCACTACTCTTAACATCCTGATGACTTGTCATTGCATTTAACCCTTTATGCCATTGAGAGGTGTTTTAAAGTCACTACAATGGGGGGGGGGGGGGGGGGTTGTGTGTTACAGTTTTGCTGCGGATGATAAAGCAGAGGGAACTTCTGGAATTGGTTCTGTTGACTCCCAAGAATGTAGGGTTATTGGTCTTTTTGTCGGTTTTCATTTCAACCATGGTTTTTTGTTGGGATCTTTGTCGTGGTACCCCTTGGGTTGCGCTGTTGAGTCCTTGAGTCCAGTACAAAATTCATAAGTGGATTTTGTCGAAAGAGCAAACAATATATGAAGACCATATACAGTGAGCTCGTCTAGGCCCTTGATAAAAGAACGACACATTTTCTTGCGTAATACAGGCTGTCTGTATCAAATATCTGGAGCATCGCTGGAAGATATATTTTATGCTTGTTAATTAAGCGAGGAAACATGAAGGACGACGGAGGTGTAACTGTTCATCCCGAGATCATCATTAGTCCGAAATTAACGTTGTCCCTAATCCGAGTGTTAGCCAGTTACGGAGCACTGATGGATTCTGTATCACCTCTAGACTGTATACTCGGACTGCGCTGGTTAATGATAACCGCAACTCCTGGCTGTCCATAATGTCACATTATATGTTACACTCTGTTCTCATGGCGTGTAATTGATAAAGTTTGTGATGTTCGCAGTCGTCGGTCATCTGAAAATAGGCAATGCGCAAACCTGTAAATGAAGACGATGTTCTTTCGCTGACCGATTGGTGTCTTCTGTCTACTTGAAAGGATTCTTCTACGCCTGTCCTCTTTACGTAGTCAGGTTATTCTCGTTTGAAGTGATACTCTCAAGAATTCAAACGTACGTTTGGTAGTAGATTTGTGTAGAAACTGAGTGCAACGCGTTTAGATTTCACCTCTTCACTAACGGCTAGTCATTCATACAAGCTAAAACATGATCAATAATGTTAGATTTTATTTGAACCTTTGTTTTTATTTTAACCTTTGTTTGACTCGAATACTTGTAGACTCTTCAATGGAAGATGGCCGCCCCAGAATTCTATGACTTCATGCTAATGATTGCACCAGTCATGTTTCCAGGAAGAGTCATAGGGAATTTGATCATGGCAGCCATGTTAGGGAATTTGATCATCTTTTACAGTGCTAACTCAGAGACAAAATAGTGTCTCATCTCTTTACCATTTTTTTTTTTACTGTCTCCTATTTTCTACAGGAGCTATCTTCATCCATTATAGCTGAACGGTTGATTATGATGCGGCAGTTACTGAATTCAGACGACATTAACGCGCTTGTTTATCCGCGATTATCACCGTAAACACGGCGCCTGTGTCCAGATCCCCGCGGGACGTGTGCGGCGCAGGCAACCGGTGCTCTCCTAGAGAGAGAGAGAGAGAGAGGGAGAGAGAGAGAGAGAGAGAGAGAGAGAACACAAATTAGTTACACTTGTCTTCGGATGTATATTCGCTTCAAATGAAGAACGACCACAGGACATAATCAGCCTTCTATTCAACGACGTTCGATTGTCATCGTTCTCCTCTCTCACTCTCTCTAGTCATTTGTTCGTCTACGTCGATTTCACGGTGAAAATTACGGCGATTTTCACCCGACGACGACTACGAAAAACGTTTTGATTATACACCTTGATTCGACAGAAACGGGGAAAAAACGTTTACCGAAACGACCGACGAGTGGGTATTTTTCGGAAAATTGATCGACGGGAAATTCATTACGCCGACAAATAGTTGTTATTGCTTTGAACTCTATATAATGGTCCGTGTTGTTATCATCATTATCGGTATTCAGAAAAAAATGGCAGAACAAGCTCTTGTTGATAAGTTGGCAGATTTCCTTATGAAATATCCCACATCGCCGTTTTTTTATTTTCAATTATTGAGTCATTCGCTATTCTCCATTAACAAAGCAAGGCGATTTCTAGTAGAAAAGCGGAACTTATGAACTTGATAATAACTGATTTACCCAAAGACTAAGATATATATTGTCCCCTGCTCTTGCCATAAACAAAACAACCCTTTCAACTTAGTTTTGATTCAATAGAATGGCCACTTAATCAGAGGAAAGTCAGGGAATTTTCTTATCTATTAAAAAGTCAGGGAATAGTCTGGGAATTTTAAAAAAATGCTATAAATCACTGATCTGTCAGGGAAATTAGTTGAGATTGCTAGATCACATGTAAAATCAAACAATTTCTGTCAATGTTTTATGTATTTGACTGTAAATTGATTGGATTCTAGCAGATCGCTCAGGGAAAACAACGTGCATGTCAGGGAATAGTCAGGGGAAAAGCAAAGCGGCCACCCTGTAAGAAAACTTTTCTTCTAAATGAGTTTGTATTCGCTTTTTACTTCAAGACGCCCGAGTCTCTGATAGTACATTGTGGTCGACTTGACGATTAGGAAATGGTTTTGCATGCGAGATTGAAATGAAAACGTTTTTATCGAATTAACGCGAATCGCTGATGAAGACAAGGCCTTAATACGTCGCGAAAATTGCGAAATTGCTCCTCGAACCGATAACGATATATACCCGTGCCCGTCGTCGAAGACCTTGTATACGTCTATCGCCGCAAAATATGATACGAACATTACAGAACATTACGGCGTTCGCCGACGTTACGAAAACGCCGGGGCAAATTGATTTATAAAAGAATTTGTCATTTGATTGACGTCCGACTGAGTACCTTATACGAAGCTATACCTGATTATCTCGGTGTAATCCAATTTCTTCGAGATCGTCGGTAAATCGTCCGTCAATTGCGATCCAGTCACCTGGAATCGCTTTACGCGCGAGTTTTCCGCCAAAGCGGACAATTTCTCAAGGTATCGCTCGCCCGGAATCTAAAGACAATTAGGTTTTCGACGACGGGCCGCGTAATTCGACAACGTCGGACGACGCTATATTATCTCGCGCCTTCGCCGGCCGTCGTAGATTGGACGTAATTCATCATCGCGGTCCCGATTGCCGATCGATGAGTCGGCGAACGCGCCGCGCACCCCGCGCTTTTTAGAAAACGAAACAAACCATGTAACGCGTCGTCGTATAATCGTAATTAATTAAAACTGTCGCCGTGATCGACGTCAATTGGTGCGGTAACGCCGGAGGTGGGCAAAGGTCGCTACCACGGCGATCGCATGTCACAATGTGACATGTAATTTCTTACCGAATTACCCGCTAGAAATGTTTCTCACTAACATCTCATGTTTCTCTCATCTTTGTCAAGATGCATAAACGGTGCGTATTGACACCACCGAATGTATTATTTCTCTGTGTTCGATATCTTCACCGTTTATTTCTCTAAACCGTTTGCGACTTAATGAATTTAAGTTTTCATTCGGATGATTTTTTGAGAATGTTATGAAACAGATATACAATAATGTCGGCGTAAGGTGGGACTCGCCCAGATGCGCTGTTCTCGTGTTGGGGGCACAGACCTGACTACCATTACTATTTCAGATTGTTACTACTCTGTAAGAGTTTGCTACCAAAAATATCGAAGAACTCTCAAAACCAGAATGATTTCTAGTTCCATTTTTCTATCAAGCTATTCTCAAAGTGAAATTGTGGCAAGAACTACTACATTTGGAGAGACCAAGGTATTCGTATCAGGAAACATGACGTTGTTCGAAGTTGATGACGAATGACTTGATGTTAAGGCTTTGAAACCATCGATTTTTGATGGTAGTAATAGAATGACGGAGTAATATCGTTAATATTTCTTTCTCAAACTATGCAATGTTAACTGAAATTGTATATCTAATGAATATTGGTCCGTAAACTCTTTGACAACTCGCATACAAGTACGTCTTACGTAATTAGCGATGGCATTCTTAACGAATATTATTTTTATTCCCGATCGGCCGGTCGTAATTCTAATGAATGTATATTCGCGTCCCAAACGGTGCCATTCGCGATGATCTGAAACTGATGGGTGCGTTGGGTTAAGATGACAAGTTTCCGTGAGATGTCATATCAAATTTGTCGACGGCCGACCCGTTTTCAAGAACTCGATTCTCCCGGGATAATGAGCGTGAATTTATAATGCGCACATGAAAGGTAGTGGAAATGTGAACGGATGAAAGCCGCGGCGAAATGCTCGACTTGTTGCATAATTTTCATCATTCTATACCGGTCGGTTTCGAATTCGATTGAATATTTGATTAGAACGCCACGCGGTTGTGAATAATGAAAAAAAAAGAATGATATTCATGCCGCATCAGTTGAATACACATTGATTTCTATAAAACTCTTGAAATATCGATGCGCATTTCATTTGATGCACATGTCCTATCTGACTATGTGGACTCTATCCATGATTATACCTAGTTAACCAGGATTAAAAACTTAATGACCAGTTTTATACAGTAACAGAACTGTCAACTGTCTGCTTGTCAGGGACAGTCCCTGAAAATGCCTCACTGTCCTCACTGTTTTTTTATGCTATTGAAAATCTATTGCTGTCTCTGAAACTATATCTACTGTCCCTCTAAAAATTGTATCAATTATTCATTTTTCCTTATCGTACCACTGAAAATTTACCCCATGTGGTAATTGATAGGTTGGCAGGTTTGCACTGAAAACTGGCCTAAAAACTGGACTGCGGAGTTAACTCAATTGATAGATAGTCGATTGATAGATAATTGAGAAGTGGAGCCTATTGGTTAGAATTTAAACTTGTATATGAAATCAGGCCCTGGGTCCAGTTTCACATAAAAGTTTAACTCTTAAATCGATTTAATTCCTTCGTTAATTCAGTTTATCTTAAATCGATTTAGGCCTTAATCCTTTTTGTGAAACTGGTACCTGGGTTTAAACAGAATGGTCTAGCTTACTGGTAAAATGTTATATGTCCGTCGTTTGATCTAGTAGTAATGAGTCAGTTCAACTCTGAAATACAGGGGAGGTGGGTATGACCTGCACAAAGTCTGATGGCACTCGCTTGATAATGATGAAGTTAAGGAAGTATTTGATGATGATTTCTGCGTATAAACCTGGCGGGCGATTTATGAATCTTTGACAGCGGCATATAATAAAAACACCGCTTGACTGCTCACCGTTTGTGATGATGCGTTCCACCTGGATAGTTTGAGTTTTACGTTAGCGCCATTAAAACAGACAGCGCGTACATGCATTGCGCCGCGTTCGAAAGTAACAGTATCCCCGACGGGCGCCGTTTACTGCAAGGTACACGCAATTATTACCAATAACTGGTTTACCGTGCATCTACCGTGACTGTCCCGGCGGAATGGTATTAAAAATCATCATATCTCGTTGTAGCCACCGCCGACGAAAGTTCGCCGCTCGCGATGCGTGCATTCGGGGATATTAATCTGCTGAACAGACATCGAAAAAATATGATTACCGTGTATTTTGTATAAAGGTGATGTTTGATTAGGCAAAATACATTGTATTGGCGTATTCCTCCCACGGGCTGCGCTCTCGGTTTTTCAGCGTATGAGTAGAATAATAAAAAAAGGTTACCGGTTTCTATTCGGGGACGGAAATTGAATTAATGCCATCGTTGCGGTTCCATTTAGAATAATCGAACTATTAACACTGTTCAGCAAAAACACGACGTCACGTGTTGTTAAACTTTTCCCCCATTACCGATCTAGAGGTCTACCTCGTTTTTAAATGAAGCCACATCCGTCTTATCACCTTGAGTGGTGCCAGGGAGGTCAGGTGGTCAGTTACGCTCGAGTGTTTGCCGTAGCCTCGACGGAAATCGCGACGGTGCCCGATGGCGCCACCTTAATCACCGTGCTGGTGTCGGAGGTAAACACACTGCTGCAGTCGCGAGTCCCGAAGGTGCCGTTTTAATTGTATCCAATATTCATGTTGAGGTACGGGCGGTTCTGGTAGTAATACTCTCCCGTCGGGGTCATTAGGCGTTTTACTCATTCAACGATTCTGATAATTTTATAAATATGTTAATTATTCCGATGTTTGTATCGGCGTTTAATTCGATTTCCGCTCTGTACAGCATGCATTATGTATGCGCGCTGGTACGTCGGCGATCACCTAAATTTCCTTAAGTGATGGATCGATTCGCAAAGTGCGACGGAGTTTCGACGCTGCCGTTTCCAAAATAAATCTTGCGTCGATAAACAATTAATGTCCACGGGAATATTAGGCTCTCGTTCTGTAGTAAAAGTTCAATGATGAGTTTTTTTTAATCAGATCGCAAAGCGTTAGGAATCATCAAAACTACTCTTGGATTAAAGCCTATTTTCTGAATTTTTTGATTGCACAACCAACTGCACCGTCTAGCCTTAGTTCAGGGAAATTCTTTGCCTATTTTGCAACGCCCATCACTATCGTACAAATGACACAGTCTTATCTGATGCAGATGTTATGTGATTGGACTTTGTGTGAAGCCACGATCAGCGTTACGATAATATTTCGTTTTCAGCGACTGATATTCATAAAGGCTGGCGATATCGTGATATCATATCGTGGAAAGTTTGTGTCCGGTTGTTGTTCAAACAAAATCTGACTCACGCTTGCGAAAAGAAACGTCACTATTTATTGAGTTTGCCGGCTCTTCAGTCCATCAGCAATCTCTCGGGCCGCCACAGCCATTGTTGCTCGCGATTTCGTAAACGCACTGTATAAACGGAACTGGTTGAGTTTACGGAATTGAGATAACGATTTGCTGTGTGTCCTATTCTCCGACGGCGACCTAAGGGACGTGGTTAATTTCCCCCAGTCCAGTCGGAGATAAATTAGTCGTCGGTTGGTGGTCTGTCCCGGGGTCAGGTAGGGCAAACCAGTCGGCAAACAGTCGATTGCATTGCCGGGATATCAAGTTTCTTAATTTGTGGCAATATTATCGTTTGCTTATTATCTGCACCAGGGCTATAAACGTTTCTCGTTTGCTGTGACATTTTTGTGCGCTGTATTGTGTGCCATTTCATCATTGTATTTATGGTATCTTCTGCTCTGACAAGATATACAATATAACAATTTGTCGACCAGCGAATGGTTCCTTTCAGACTTTGTTGTCTATGGCGAAGTCTTCTTCGATCTGGTGTATATCGATTTTCCCAGCCCATGGAACTCTCGTTCATTTTCCCAAAATCAACTTTGATTTTCTCAATGAGGCTTAAGATTCATAGACCTCTTGTTTCATCTTGTTTTTAGTATTGCTTCCAGCTTCGTCAAATTATCAGCATGGTGTTATGTATAATCACGGTCAGTTCTGTAATACTGCCCGTGCACTCATCAATTATATTTCTGGATTTTATTGGTCGCTAGATGCACGGGGTAACTGGGTGAAATTAGTATTGACAACTTTGATGGATTTATGGTATGTACGTGATTTATGATGGGGTCACTAGAGAGAGAGTTTAATTCAAGATACACTATGTATTTTATCTGCCGATGAATTGTCGTAGGTTGACCATTCCTCAAGAATGAAATTAATAATTGGGGTTATGCTAATCTAGTTATGGTATCCATTCCAAGAAATGTCTTGGTGAGAAGTTCTTGTGACGTTTTAGCATAGGCCTTTGCTACCACCTGAAAAACGTTAACTGGTTCTAGATTAAGCCATCTTTCATGATATACCAACGATTTACATTTTAATGTCCTGGATGATAATAACTCATTTCGTATCATATTCCCCCTTTTTTGTATGTAAATCAAAAAACATTGTCATTGTTACCAAAATAACAACACTCGATATTTGGAAAATTTTCTTGTACGATAACACTGAACTTTTGTGGTCTGGGCAAACGGATACAAGAATTTTGTCAAATGAAACTGCAGATGGCTGAATGTTTGCACGCGTTGATGTTGTTGGATTTTATTGGCGCGCACGGACCACAAACACCCACATCACCGTACATAACATAATTATCTCCTGTTCTAATGACTTAATGTAACAATTGGTTTGCCGGCGTATTCGTAATTGCCCGGGTACCTCCGAGTGGCCAGCAATCGCCCCGTGGTCCGGCGACTAATTACACCACCTTATAAATATTTGTCCTCCGCGATGTGATACGAATGGAAGAAATTTTCGTTGCTTGAAATTTTCACGTCTACGTTTTTCACGGCTGTGAACCGTTCTCAAAACGCTTCGAATAATTTTACTACTATTCTGCAATGATCTAACCGGTGCTAGTTAAGTTGCGATATGTCGGTGGTGGCAGATTGATAATTCAACTTCGGGAACATTTCGAATCCAGTGGAAATATGGCGAGAATTCCGGCCGCAGGGAAGCATAATTAATTTTTACGTAGTTATTGGGTATTGAATAGGTAAAGTGACCACATGAGACAGGAAGGGCAAATAGGCTTGATTGTAACCGTTAGAAGTACAGTGTAGCACTGGAACAGGCTAATTGATCAGATATGCTAATCACTAGCGTGTTGTGGTCACTCGACCACTCGGGAATTTGTGGGAATGGGCTCGGAATACTGATTGAAAGGTGCGAGGCTCATATTGCGTGGTTGCTTGAAGTAATATATCATCCTCTGCTATGTCTAAGTTCTATTTCATGCAAACCATTCAGTAGAAGATGCTAAGTTTGCTGAAATTGTTGGAAATTTGAGGGGTCCTCACCAAGAATACAGAAGTGGTTAGGGTATGTCACTTCAGGACTGAGTAAGTGAGGGAGGAGGGGATGACGTCACACCGGAAGTGACATATCCAAAATGGCAGCCGGAAATGACGCCCTCCCCCCTCACTCACTCTGCCCTGAAGTAACATATCCTAATTGCTTACAGAATTTCTTACAGGGCTATATCTCGTTGAAGTAATTTTAGTATGTTTGAAAACCCTGTATCACTGATGCTTCGAGCACGTAGATACAATTCTTGAACTAGACCAATTTTTATGAGTAAACAGAGAGAAAAATGAAATTGGCACTGTGATCAGCGTTATTAGGTTCTGTGTAGGCTTACATACCGTATTTGGCCTGTAGGTATGATGCAGCCTCCATTTTGGTGTTGCAAATACTCGCTAGGTCCAGTCTGGATTTGACCCTGTAAATGGAGGGGGTTGTTGTTCTGGAGGCATCGTCCTAGTCATCGAATGATGGAGTCGTACGCGGTATTTTTTACAACGATGATTATGATGTTGGATATCGGAAATAAGACAAACTTATATTCGTTGTTGTATTCCCAAGTGTACATTTAGTATTCATAGCTTTGTGCCGTACCTGCCAGGTCAATAATAGGACCTGTCATTGGCAACTGTTTGTAATAACTGTTTTAGCAATCCTCGCTGTCTATACGTACGTGAATATACATTCTGCGTCGAACGAAATTGTCTCTATGTCCACCTTGAAGGTGTGTGTCCGGAATAGTAATAACGCAATAAAAACACGCATGTAAAACGCGCTAGTCATATTGCTTTTTCACGTTTTTACTACCTTGGATGAAAACTAGATCCCTACCCTGGCTCAGGGAGTTCGAACTTTTCTCATAGGTAGGGAGTTCACAGCAAGAGCTGCTAACTGTTCCTGAGTTTCAGTATTTGTTACTAACTACAAATACTGGTTGGATTTGTTTGATGCATTCAGAAATGAGTAGGAAAGATGTTATTGCAGGTCTTACTGTTGATTACTGATTAATTTGAAAATTTTTTCACATTTCCATGAAATGTATCTGAAAACTATTCAATTTGTTTCTGATAGCACTTTTCGCAGGTTGGCAGCCTTGACCTTAGATTCTTGCTGACAATGCTGATAAGAACAACGATGGCTATGGAGGTATCATTCTTTTAACTTAACCATATTTCTTTATCTTAATCTGCAATACTGCTTAAGCGAAATACTATCTGAGAACTACCTGAGAAATCCATCAAAATCAACAATTCCGACGTTCTGAATGGTTAACACGTTCTGAAAGAACAAAGTTACTGGCTTTAGCTGCTCTGAAGAAATTCTCAGCCCAGTAGTTAACCTTTATTTGTCAATATGGCTGCCGTCGATGTGTGCTATGCATTTCTGTCTGACCAGAATATCTATCGATGGCATCTTTCGAAAAATGCTGTGCTTTTCGCCATCGTATTCACTAATGAACCAGGTATCTGCGCGCAGCGGCCAATCCTTACGGCGGTATCGACTGACAGCGGCTATTGGTAATCCAATCGTGCCCGGACGACCGGTCAATCATACGTTCTGAATGGTCAATTTCTGTCGCCCGATAACAAATTCTCCAGGTATTCTATGCGGTAATCAGGTACGCGTGACGGTAATTGGTTGAAGGTGAACGGGCGACTGGACGCACCCCGGGGGACGCCGCGTACTTGAGCATATCACCTACCCTACCTTACTGGCCGATTCAATAAAGGTATATGCAAATAGTTTGCAGATCGAATTTCCGACTGGTTAGTCAATTGCGACAGGAAATCATCTCTCACTAATGACTTGCCGTCGCTGGCTCGTGGTCACTTTACGCTGGACACTTTATTTGATTTTTGCTCATCAGTAGTCTTTTTCCAGTTTCACCGCCGCGGCGGTCTTCGCTTGCGGCTATTCGTTCCATCAAAATTGTCGGCGGTAAGAAAATACCTACTGACAATGTAATAAGAAAAGAAAAAATTTCGAACAACAAAAGGATGGTCTTCTGAGGCCCAGGGCCTTGCAGAGACGGATCTAGGTAAAGAAAAACCATTTCCCGGATAAAGCAGCCATGTCGTAAGATTTTGAAGAAATGCATATCGGCCAATAGATGCAAATTGCGCGAGGATAAGCATCAAATTTGCAGGATTTAACTATGTCTTGACAAAGAGGGTAATCTCGTGGGAAGGCAGGTGCCCAAACCCCTGAGACCACTCCCTTAATCTAACGATCAAATCATAACTTCAACTTAACAGCTTAAATTATGATTTGATCGTTAGGCTTTTTGAAGATATAACCCATGAATTTTACAGAGTTTCACGATTATCGCGAAACCATTTATGAAAAATATCGCTTAACAGAGATATCTTGTCATCGGCTAGTAACTCTGGCGCCATCGTCGCCCGCACCGCCATCATCTTAATTTGTTTGTGCGCTGATGAATCTCAAATCGTCGATAAAATTACCTGCAATCGATGGCAACGCACGTCGGAAATTTGCCATAAATTCGCGGACGCTCGTTGAAAAATGGCAGTGATTTACGCGGTATTCATCGACGCCGCGATTTCTTTGCATATTCAATTACGGTAAGGTGACTCGGTGATTAACCTGCGCGCGCGCGGTAGCGACGACGACCGGCAGAAGAGTTTGCGTAAGCTTCGTTCCGCGGATAGAGGAGTCATCGTGCGGTATCGCGTTCCAGGTAGATAGATACCGGCGTTGATTGCTCGAGTGGCAATCGTAACAAACGCTCTCATCAACGTATCCGATGCTGCGGCGCCGATGAATATTGAACGGGATTACCAGCGCAGATGATGCTCTTCTCGTGTGGCTGTAACTTCTGCCTACTTCAGACTAGACACACATTGATATTATCTTTGCCGAAAGGGCCTATAATTTGTAGTGATCGCGAGCCCGACCCAAACGTGGACTGCCAAATCGTCCGTGCCAATGTCTGAAAGCTGAAATGCGATTTATCTTGCATTCTATTAACATCAACATCGTTTAATTGTAGTTTCAAGTTAAAAAGCTTCCAGTCACCCCCATAAAAAGTTGCCAGGACAGTTTCACTTTAGAGTAAGAAAATGAAAAATACTTTGAAGGTAAACTAGATTTTTTTATAAGTAACTTTCGCTACTAGTATATAGTAGGGTGATTAGGTTAATGAGTGTTAGTTTCATCTCATAGAGTATAAGTTATTTCATGTCGAATATTAACTTGAGAATCGTGGAATAGGCCCCAAGTCTATGGATGAGCCCTGCCTACCCCGGGAATGTTAGTGTTGAAATCTTGTACACTCATGTCTCTGATGCATAGTTTTGATTCATGCCTGGCACTTTTCCCTTACATCATCGCTCTCGAAGTTCTCGTCGGGTGCGCTGTGGTAAATAAGGTGATTATCATATCGCCCTCGGCATTTTGTCATTATCACAAAGGACGAGAAAAATTGCATCCGGAATTCGATAAGTCAAATAACTTATTGAAATTTTATTCGGTGTCTTTACGTTTTAAACAAGGTAAAATCAGATCCGCCTGAATTTCAAATCGCCGCGTAATAAAGAAAGTAGGTAAGGGAAAAATGGAATACATCGCGCTGCTTTAAGTTGTTTTATCACTCGGTATCGGTGACGAGATTAACTCGCGTTTTCGTGATGCCGCGAATAATCTCGTCCGATACGTCAGCAGAAATAAAGGTGAATTTTTCGTTCGGCGGAATTAGATTGCGAATTTGAAACGTCTTGAAATAGGTTGACTCTGCCGTTGATTACTTGAGTACCAGCCTTAAGAAACGTTCTCATCAATCTGATTGTCACTGAAATCGTGGCGTCGCATTTTAAATTCCGGTTTTTTTGAACACGCGGCAGTGAAGACAGTGCAGGTAGATTGTGGTGGAGATATCCCAATGCTGAGCGGTTGACTCTCGTATTCACACTGCTACTCTTTCCTTTCAAATCCCGAGAAACGGAGTAAATTTTTTCATCAATTTTCCCTGAAATTCAACTTTCCCTAAAACTTTTCTTCGACATTTCTCAGTAATTTGCCTAGTGAACTATTGTTAGGCTGCTAGCTTCTTAAAGAGTAGCTCCCTACGTTGCCCTTTGACAAAATACCGGGAACAAGAACCAGAATCTAAACATTTTTCAAGATTGTTTGACAGATTTTGTGTGGTCTTGCCCTGTAGCGGTGAAGTTTTACTACTTTGTATATTTATCATTTTGTCATTATACACACACCATAAACTTCTTACATAACTTGTTTGATTACAACATGTTTTTTCAACGTTTTATGACCATAATATCATAAAATATGCACCGATCATTTCGAATTGATTATACGTAATTCTTTGACAACTTTAACCCCTTCCCTTCCAGTTCCTATAATCAGTAGTTAGAGGAAATTGGCTTAAATCGAGCATACTATGATATGATAAGTGACATGATATGACTATAGCCGTGATATCACTCGATTTTTTTTGCTATAGGCCAAATTTTGTCGGGATCAGGCCCGAGGCAAATTTTTGCATTTGGGGAAATGATTGCATTTGAACTGGTTCTGTAAGTGGCTTACTTTGAGCATTGTTTAGTATCAAGCGGCTGAGTGTTTTGCATGTGAGCCCCCTCTCTAATTAGGCATGGGCAAAATTTGACTCTGGCCTGATCTGTGCCAATTTTGTCCAGGCCAAATCGTCTCCGTGTGATCTCGGCCAATGGTTATTGCAGCGAGGAAGCTAGATGAATCAAAGGAAAAACTTCTCAGAATTTTTCCGCATTACCGGGTATTGATGTTTCTTTATGAAAGTATTGCTTGTTTTTTTTTCCTCGCGGAACTATATGATAAGCACTGCCTACGTGGAGAAATGGTTCTTTCACATAGATGATGTTGACATTAAAAGGGGTGGTTGAATAGATTTATGGCAAAGTTGACCTTATGCAGTTTCGTAGTACGGCAACATTTGCACCTTGACTGCAAGTAATTATGCGTAATTTGCTGCATTTGATCGAGGAAAATGAGCACCATATATCATAGTTTTAATGGTAGCATTTCGGATCGGGCCACAAGGTGCGTATATACTCAAACGTTTATTAATGGGAGGTAAATATCAGAAAATATCAAATGTTAATCGCCGTCAAAAGTGACCTACTTCATCAAGTGAACGTTGGAAGAATTAATGTGATTTTGGTTTCGACAGGCTGTTGTGTACGTGTCAAAAGATATCAGCAGATATGGGAAAATGAAAAAAGGTCACATTTAGATTCGCTCTGCGTTTTCATGTGCTCTGGCACAAATCTACGAAAGTGTCAGACGTCAAATTTGAGGACTTTCGCCGTTGTAAATAAACTATAATTTTGTACGCAGTTTTTAGTATTTACGACTTAGACGCGCGTTTGTTTGAGAAACGTGAAAAAATGAACCACTGTTTGCACTAAAAACAAATGATCTATGCGTAATTACTGTATAAGGTATGTCGACCTGTTGATGTACAATGCTTGGGAAAACAAACCAAGTTTCTAAGTGCAAGGATACCATATATTGTACGACGTAACCTGTTCGTTCGTCCTCGGTGGCTAAAAAATATTCACCAAATCTGCTATTGCCGCTGCTGCCACTTGCTAAGAGAAAAGTGCTACAATAATTTTTCTATGAAAATCTATGAAAGAAGATCTGTAGCTTTATAGATAGAATTACAGTCTTATTACTTATAGGCTACATGTAGTAATGATGAAACAGGGTAGATTATGTGAGATGCATGTTGATCGCTTATAAGGCAAGTTGCGAAATTCATATCTCAGCTTTTCCTATCTATGGTTTAGTCAGACACACTTATCAACTGCATGGTCCAAACAGGAGGTTATCTCGAAGCTTTTCTATTGTGGTATCATAATCAACCTGACCACGACTGCTATAAGAGAGTAGTTTCTACTTTGTTTAAGTATTTAACTACTCTGAAAAATTACAAAATACTATCAAAATCAGAATTGTTTTCAGTTCATTTTCAATTAAACCCCTATTTTTGATGTCAAATTATTCTCATATAAGGTGTAAACTGCAATTGAGCGATATCAGGTAGTCAGGTCTGAACAAGTAGTATATCAAAGCTAGATCAAACTAAGATTTTTCCAAATCGTTACTAGGCCTAGATACGTGTACTTCTGTTGTCACAGCTTTGATATTCTCAAGACAGATATCCTTGAATCATGCAGGTATAATATCTGCAGGAATCGTTATTCCGATTGGACGAATGATTGATCGAACATTGATTGAACGATCTTCGATGGACCGGGGTGAAAAACTTTTTGAACTTCTCGCGCCTCAAGTCCGACGACGAGCGATTGTTTACTTATGACCGCTCACCGGACGACTTGTCCGAACCGGGAAAACAGGCGAGATTGATCGCGAACCGATCGACGACGACGACGCAGATATCGCTGATAGAATGAATCGCGGTTCACAGGTCAGTCGAGTTGTCGTGTCCGAACGTCCCGCAATCGCAACGCTGACAACCATTTGTTGAACGATCGGGTCAGCGTGCCGACGCAGATTCTCGTCGGGGCCGGATATCGGTTACGTCGTCGACGCGGTGATCACCGGGACCCGCGAAATCATCCGCGCAGACAAATCTATAAACTTCCTGATTAAGTCAACAATTGACGACGTCGCGAAATTTCTCTTCCGATTTGCGGTCGTGTCGGTTTTTGATCAATTTTTCCGATATAGTTAATCAAGTCGACGGCTGGCTCGCGGTAACGACGACAAAGCGCCGGGGCCCGTTAGTTTCACGGTGGGTTTGTTAGGGAAAACGAACGAACGAACGGCGGCGAAGAAGAAGTTTGATACATCGCACGCGGGTCACGGGTCAAAGGTATCAGTGAGAGCAAATCCGGGCTTTTAAGAGAGTGGAGGAATTGATTATATTTTCCACTTGAAATTAATTGGTTCATGATTCATAACGACTCGTAACCAACGGAACCATGAAATGTAAACTCGCTGCTAAATATCTCTGAATTTTTTTCATACAAAGTTATAATTCTGTTGACTGTCATGAATTGTCGTAGAGGGGAACGTCTCATCAAGAATTAGCCTATATTGATGCATGAGATTTAGGTTCGATGATTTAACATAAAAAGCTTTGATTAATGGTTGACGGCTTTACATTTCTCGATTCAAAATATTCCTATTTATTCATATATAGCCGCAAGCCAACGGGAAAAAACGTTCTACATTGAGTTACGTACTTATCTTTTTCTGGTAATTGGAGATGATGGTTTCAGATATACTGCTATCACTACGTATTAATTTACCGATTCTCAGGTGCCATGTCAATAGATAATCCAAATGCATATCTTTTCTAATCTCTCTTACCTCAATTATCAGTATCGATGCAAACATACCTGGCACATCTCTGGCATCGCATACCTGCTGTATTCGTTCATTTTTACCGTGTAGAAAATTCCGTTTTTTCGTGATGAGTCTTGAGTAACCTACGATAGATAAAAACCGTATCTTGCCCCCTACCTGAATAGAACTTATCAGTGACTTGTTGTATTTTATCAAGCTTTATATTATTTTTATTAGCTGAATTTGTTTGGATTTGGATCTCATTATAGAGATCATCATCAGGTGAGATCGAAACGTCACCTGACGATGATCTCTAGGGTGAGATCGAAACGTTGTGTCTTTTAAATATTTTAGATTTAATAAATAAATTCTGGTTTTTAATTTCTTTTAATCTGTAAATAGTGGGATTTTATCTTATTATCCGTTCACCACGTTTGAGTGTGGTCATCGTTCTATTGTTTGGAGGTATCAGGTGTTTCTATGTGCATGGTCAATATGTTACGTCTAAGATGTAACTACGTTTTGTTGTTTTGTGCCAAGGTGTAATCAGTATTCCATGACTTCAAAACACTTGTTTGACTATTCTTTCTTGGTTTAAGCAATCTATTAGTGAGTTTTTGATGTAAATTATGGAGTTCATGCAGCCCGAGGAGGATGATTCCCTATTTCAAATAGAATAGATATAACTTATCAAAATATCTTATACCTCTTTTGTTTATTGATGATTGATTTTGGACTGTCAAATGCATATTGATGATTTGTGTTGTTTTCAATATTTTTCAGATGAATTCATGAAATGTAATGACAAGGCTTAAATGGGGAGACCAGGAGAATCGAAAAATCCAATAGCCATGAACCACCTAGTTATATGCCGCTATCCTGACGTAGTCACAGTTCACCATGAACAATCACACTTCTGGAACAATCTGTAGTCATCAAGGAATCAGTGCTGTTCCCTTCATAGGAACTGTCTGAGCCGTTACTCTCAATGGAAAAATCCTGCGTGAAACAGTCCGAGCAATCATCTTGCCTGGAACAGGCTGAGGCATTGCCCTCCGTGGACAAGTTGGAAGTATTGCCCTGTGTGAAGCCATCAACGTGCGTAGAACAACAGTCTAAGGCATCTCCCTGCATGGAACAGTCTGAGCCATCACCCACTGTGGAACAATCTGGGCCATCAACTGACATGGAACAGTCTGAGCCATCTTCCTCCATGGAACAGTCTGAGCCATCACCCACTGTGGAACAATCTGGGCCATCAACTGACATGGAACTGTCTGAGCCATCTCCCTCCATGGCACAGTCTGAGTGGCCATCGCCAGAGCTTTGTAAACCATCAACTGACATGGAACAGTCTGAGCCATCTCCTGCCATGGCACAGTGTGAGGTGTCACCTTGCGTCGAGCTGTGTAAGACATCAACTGACATGGAACAGTCTGAGCCATCATCAGATATGGTTAAGCCCGAAACATCTCTTCACATAAAACACACTGAGCCATGTACTGCCATCGAACAGACCAAACCATCTGAAGAGCCATCTGACGCAATGCAATTGACTGGTCCATCATCCGAGGCTGAACCGGAACCATGGCAAAATGAACCATCTCAACTCACAGAACCAATTATAGATAGTAAGTCCTGATTCCTTGCAATATGTAAAGTACTTTTGCTGTTTTGTTAATGACCTTGTGGTTTATGTAGCAGGAATTAGACGTGAGATCGTTCATTGGATCATATTGCTATATTATATCATCTTCAGTCAAGAGGAATTGATCATATCTCCTCTTTTCCCGCTGTAAACATTTTCCTCGTGGTCAGGAAAGTATCCAAAGCTCATAGATTAGAAATTAGAATATCTTTTTTGGTCAGAACGTAAGAAGCAGTTTTCACTTATGTTCGAAAACAAGATATTCCGATGAGCCTGTGCTGATTTAAGTGAATCTCCTTTCAAATTCGCTGTATTGGAGAATCATTTTTTCCAGCATTTGGGTTGACAGTCATTGCGCGGTAAGAGACGAACGAGTCTTCTATCTAGCGTCTCAGTCGGGGGATTCAATAGTCAGTTGAGTGACACTTAATTATCTCACAGATAGTTGTGGTCAGTTAAGGCTGAAATCACCTAGTTACTCGGTAATGCTGGATTTTCGGGATAACACCACTTCGCGCTAATTAAATCTGATAACATCCATCAGTGCGCGCTTTTTTTTACGATTGTCGTCGTCCGTTTAAAAAGAGCGGTCGAGCGGTCCCCCGGTCGGTTGGACAGTGATGACGCCGCGCATCAACTGCGGCGAAGATCCGATCATTGAGAATTAGCGAGGCAAGGTTTCTGTTGATAACGGTGCTTGCATTTTTGGAGATAATCCCAGGTGACGTTGCAGCATTGATTGATTATGCATCAAAGTCTCTATTAATTCCAAACCGGGCTACATCTTTTCGATCATAACTTTTTTAAAACGCATTTCCCCTGAAATCCTTAGAATAAGCCGTAGAGCACATATGAACAAGATGAAAGATCAGCTAAAACTGCAGATGATGGAGGGAAGTGTAGAAAATGGAAAATTGCACATGTTTAAGAAATGGGAAATCCCACGTCTAAATAGTAAATCTCATGAATATCATTTCAAATGCTAACTATTTGATTTCAATAATTAGTGATTTATTCTTTCATTGTAATCTTTCTTCCCGCTCTCCGGAGAATTACTTGAACGAGTTAACTCTAGATGAAATTTCATTTCCTCTGATTCGCGATTGCTGTAGAGAGTGGTGTACTTTTTCATGAGTACTGATGACAGGTATGAGTCCACTCATCGGCTGCTAGTATATCGCTAGTAAGGACGCTTAATACGAGTGACAAATGGCCCGCGTTGAGCTGTCATTTATCATCGGGCGAACGAAGCCCCCTTCGTTTATATATACCTTTACCGAGGGTGGGTGACATCGCAGCGTAAGCGAAGGATTGTCAGGATTTTAATCCGGCGCCCTAAGCTGCCGGTAACTCGCTGGAATTGATGAATGATCTTAGCTGTACGTGACTAATCAACTACGCCAATGAAGCATCATTGATAATTTTATACCAAAAGAAAAAATACTTCTGTAATCAATAAATCGCTTTTAGACACTTTTTCCAAAAAAGGGAATTTATATCATTTTGTGTTTTGATTACTATTCATATATGTTGCCACTGACCTAGAAAACCTGAAAAATTGGGGAATCAGAAAATCTAGAAAAAGCGGGGACAAATTGGGGAATGTGACAAATTTTGCAAAAAAAACCCTGGAAAACTTAGAATTTGGATATATTATTGACCAGACGTTTCTTTATCAATACATGATTCATAACAGATGAATAGATTGTAATATTTTAAAACAGGATTTTCCTTGGATTTTACCCAGGGAATTTTGTGTTATGACATGGAAAAATGAAGGAAATAGGGAAATTTCTAAATTGGCAGAAAGTGGCCACCTTTAAAAGTTTCTAATTAGTTTCTAAGTTCTAAATATAAAAGGACACAATCCATTCTATCTAGTGTATTGTAATGACAATTCCTGAATCCACTTTAATA
Source organism: Tubulanus polymorphus (assembly GCF_964204645.1). Classification (NCBI taxonomy): domain Eukaryota; kingdom Metazoa; phylum Nemertea; class Palaeonemertea; order Tubulaniformes; family Tubulanidae; genus Tubulanus; species Tubulanus polymorphus. The sequence goes on from NC_134030.1 coordinate 7,729,512, forward strand.
CATTTATTGAAATGTCTCGATACAAATTGAGTTATTGTAATTCAGGCGTTGTTTAGAATTCCCAAACGTTGATAGTCCGTCTGTCCAAGCTGCTGGGCGAATCAAATCGTCATTGGAGTCCATTCGAGGGTGAATGTTTGGTTAATTATACTGTCTTACAATATCTGAGATCTGGCAGCGTAATCCTCGGTTGGATATGATTTATCATACGGCGTATTGTCCTGGAAGGATCTTCCGTTGATCCTCGAAACCTGAGTCACGGGTGGAATATCTTCAGCCCGTAATTACGCGTAGTTTGTTGACTAATAAACTTATAACTCACGTTTAATACAAGGGACGCGCGCGCAATATAAGCCGTTATTCTCTGCCGCAGTATTGACAGCATGTGGCTACATGAAGCATCGTTCTATCGGTATGCTGTCGTCCGTATAAACGGTCCCGAAGGCTTCGGTAGAGATTATCCTACAAAAAAAATTTTGTCTTGGCCCAGTTCCACGAAAAAGTTTAACTCACAAAATTTGTGGTTTAGTTGCTGTTGTTTATTTAGTGTTTTCAATGAAGAAAACAATTCAAACCTAGCCATTTACGCTTAAACCTTTTCATAACAATGGATCCTGGTTCAATGGCTTCACTTGTTTTTTTTAAATGCAATTTCAATTGTTGGTCACTGTTGTTATCTGAGTTGGGAAAAATGGCTCCTGGTAATGATATCACAATTTCAGTATGATATTTACAGTTTTTGAGAATGATAGTTATCCCCAAAGTTAAGGATAACTTTGATGTTGCCCACTAACAGTCCCAAAAATGGTCAATATCAGAGCCTTATCCGAAAAGCACCATTTCAACTTCTAGAACAAACGTTTGACAGATGTTTTCGGGTTGCTATTCAGGGTTTTTGTGAATGGCAGTTATCGGCTAAGTCTTAAAGAAGGGTACAAAATTCAAAACTGCAATGGGTCATTATAATACCATCCTCGCGTTTTTATCCTGTCGATGATAAAATAATGGTCCATCAAACGCGCACGATGACTATACGTCGCACTGTTTCGTAATGACGACAGCCCATCAAGCGTAATTTGTTGCCCGCTTTGTCTGAATCATGCAGCAACTGAATGCCGCCTGCGTATGATGTCATCTTTTCTATCAAAACAGGTGTCATTTTGTCATAGATTCCATAACAATTCGGTATTATAGGATGAAACGTGGATAATAACTTTATCAGAACGGGAGGATTCCACCTACATATGTAGCTTACTGGCTGATCACGGTAGCTCGGTTTCTCCGTTTAAAAAATCTGTCTGCCTCGACTCATGGAAAATTGAGTTGAAGAGTTTAATTCTTCTGTAATAAGCCTATATCTGATGGTAGAGTGTGTTCAAAAATCAAACTAATTGAATTTGTTTTCATTTGGTCCCCTAGATCAACAGCAAGTTCAAATGAAGCCCCCCAATATCTAAAAGATATGCTTTATTGTTTTTGTCTTGAAATTTGCTCGTTCTCTATGAACAAATTATATATTTTAAATCCTAAATTCTAAATATTTTCTAGCTTCTTGCCCTTGAGAATTTATCATATACTTATTCATTTGTTCCTTTCATTTCCTGACCATTTTTTGTAAACTCGAATATCGAATTTCAATCACTTTTGTGGATAGACAAATTCGCAATAATTCAAGTTATGTAATTGGCAATTAGAACATCGAGTGTATTATCGTCGTTTAGTCGTGTAGATCCTTTGAAAAAAAATGACAGGCTTAGTTTTAGTCGGATTTTCCACGGCATTGACCCCGACGTAGCTCATTCATTCGTTCGGGTTAACGATGACTCAGCGTATTTGAGACCATTTACTCATTTAGACTGATTATAATTGTTCTTTTTAGCATACTCGCGGGTTCTCTCTCTCTCTGTGGCCGGCGGATGGAATCGACGCAGGGCCGTCATGCGGAAACACGCGTTTGCCATCCGTCGGTATTCACTTGTTCATCCGTGCAACACGAGAACCGGCATCTACTATTTTATTACAACGAATTATGATATACGCCCGCCTTGCCTTTGACGCATAATGATAGTTTTGTACTTTTCACCTTTTTACCCTTATTGACTGAATACTGATTCATTCAGCTTTCTTACTTGGGGGGAGGGGATGGTTGGTCATCGTTCAAATTTCTTTTTCTAGGCATCGGAAAGGCCACCCTGTAGTCTTCACGACAATATTTTACTATTTCCAATTTAAACTGTAACTTGCATCTGAATGTGAAATCTTAGATTCAATAAGTATACGTGTAACATAATGTACTACTTTTGAGAACAGCTTCGGGGATTTTGAATCAATGGTACAGCCTTTGCTTTCCCAATTTATTCCCTCCTTTTTCGTCTGTTGAATATGATCCATTTTGCATTTCGTAATACCCGAAAAGCAAAAAACAAAATCAGCGTTTGGATAATAATGAAATTAAGATTTCGACGAGGAAAACTTGTTTCTCTCGTCCTTATCGATTGTCATACGCGAATTAGAAACAACGTAATTAAAATCGCTGTCACCGATATAAAACTGCGATGTTCAATTAACTCGTATCAATCCTGAGATGACAGTTTCATCAGCGGTTATCTGCTATACAGCTATAAACTCAGTGCACCGCTCTCTCAGGGCCTGCGCGCATTCCGGATGGGGGGAAAAAAATGTTGGAAATCGTAACACCTAAACTATGCGCAGTGGACTGTTCGTTGTATTTTTGGACAATTTTGAAGAACATCCTTAACCTAAAAAGTGTTTAATTAGAAAGAAATGGGTGTGCAGCTTTTACAAGATAAGTCCCATTTAGTAGACTAGGGGTTTCAACAGTATCCATTGAGAAAATGAAATCTCTGTTCAAAATTTACTTTACACGGTACAACCAAACACTGGACATCACGAAAAGATTGCACTACAAATTAAAACCCTTTATGCTAAAATTGTTGAATAAACTTCGTCCTGCTCATAGCCTTAGAAGCCAGCTCAATATCCCGAAAATTTTAAGTTTATTATAGTTATTATGACAAAGAATGTATACAAAGAAGATAGTGTAAAGCAATTTTTTTCAAAGTTTGAATCCCGATTTCAATTTCACTTCACTATTTACATCACTGGAAATTCTGAAAATATCATAAACTCTTGTTTCCGGTGCTATATTCGGGTATCAGTGTATTCAAGTTTATTGCACAAATTCCTAAATGCTTGTGTATGCGATTATACCTGTATTCATTTGTTCGCATATAAGACTAACTGTTTGCCATCTTTCCATGAACCCAATTTCCACCGCGTCTTCAGATAGCAAACATCATCATTCCAGCGGTGTCATCGGGGTTCGTTCGTCGAGATTGTTTTCATCGCAGGTCTCCGCCGCGAGATCCGACCAGTAGTGACTCAGTGCATCGTCGTTCAGTCACCGATTCGTACGCGATAACGACAAATTACCCGAGCGCTTCGTCGTCGTCTCTCTCGTACCTTCATTCCGGCGATATCTCGGCAGCCGAGCGATTCTAGCAATTACGCGACACGGGCCTATCCCGGCGGCGTGTCACGACCCGTGAAAGCGCGCGCGGCGCGGAGTCTTACGATGCGTAATTTCGACATAGGCTTATACATATCGAACAGCCGAAATTATCTGATCGTTCGTCTATCGACTTTGTTTACCGGCAAATCATCTCGATCGCGTTGAATCAATGGCCCGTGCGGAAGGCTGATAAGAAAATTGACTTCGAAAATTTCACTGTACGATTATATTAAAATCATGTAGACTTTTTAAATTGATGCCCTTTGATGTTCGACAGGACATATCGAGTTCATTTTCATCTGTGTCAAAATATGTTTGTTTTAAACAATGGTCCGTAATATCCAGTATGAAATGAATCCATAATATTTCCTAATTTGGCTTGAATTTTAGTTAAGTGAATCGTTAAATTCGAGTTTGTTATGTCCTGAGTACGTTTATAGTTGCATGGATTCTAGTCGTTTCGTAACTTGCTTTAGAAATCAACTCACAACTCTGTGGCCGATCTGTGCAACACCTTTACAGGTGAACAACCAATGATTTTCAGTACTGCTGCGTTACCACGCTGCTGCAAGCGCTGCTGGTAATGCAGTAGAAACACCTTTACCAGGTGCAAGCAGCCAATCAATTCGACATCCACCCGTGGGAGTACGGAAAATCTACCAATCACCTGTGCATCGGGTAAACAGGCTGGTGCAAGGTGCGCTGCAAGGGGTTTGCCGTAACAGCTTGAAGCAGGTAGGCACGCGACCAATCAGCCGTGTTAACAGAAATACGAGAAGCTCAATCCAATCACTTGAACCTGCCGAGATAATGAGACCCCGCAGCCAACCACGGCAAATAGGTAGCATTTAACTTCAAATCTACCTGAACCAATCAAACTAAATTTAGATGTTTGATTAGAGATCGCTTTTAAACGTCGAAAAACCCGTGTAATGAAAGTCCTTGTTAGGTTATAGATAATGCACAGATGTTTATTGATAAAGAATTAAAGAGTTGTTTGTACGAAATTTGAAAATTATCTATTATATTGAATTGGTACTGGAATCTCTTACAGATATATTATATGCATCGTGCATCAATCTCTTCGGGCAATCAATGATAAATTGGCGTTTATAGATTTCGCTTTTTAAAATTTTCGTAGTCGAAAAAAGATGATAGGACTTTAAAATGGATCAGCAGAAATGTGTCGGGAATTTGTGAATTTTTAGTAAAATTTGGGGCATGTATATTGTTACAGCAATTGATCACCGACGTTGCGACAAATTTGCCCCCAAATGTTCATTTACGGCTGGGAACTCTCTTCGTTTCAAACTCTTGTTCTGTTTTAAAAGGTGTTCGGGGTTTTTGGAGTGAACCTGGTTTGGTACCGGTTCCCAGACAGTAAGGTATCCATAATTGTCTGTCGGGTCATACGGGGAGTCAAGTGCCTGAGCAGTTTGTAAACAAAACAACTCGCTATTTTTTTTATACCGGCAACAACCGATTCTGGCAGGTAAAAATTCAACGGAGGACTAAAATGACTCGGTTAGATCGCGCTTTCTCGCGGTAAGTGGTTGTTGCATCGCGCCGCAGCGTGTTTTACAGTATCTATGGGCTTGGATATATGTATGTATCGGCCGATTTTTTTTAAACGGATATCCATTTCAGATATGCTGTGCAGGGAAATGAAAAATAAAAAGATCGCACACCAGCGTGCAGGTTTTGAACAGCTGATGTCTTTACGACGGGGTCATTGGAGATTAATGAATTGACTCCCGAATGATTGAAGTTTAGTGAAAAATGAATTTATTTTCACGGCCACATGGTTGTAAACATTCAGTATTGAACACTTGGCTGCTGATGATCATCTTTAAGCACTCATTAGTTCATTCGTGATCTGCTGCTATTCACCCCTGATGAATCCCCTCTTTGTCACCTGAAGCCAGCCTGTCTCGGCATACATTGATTGCCACAGTTTTCGTACATATCTTCATTTGGCTTCAAGATTTTCAAATTTTTTCTGACAATGTTTTTTTAATCCAGTATTTCTAGAATTCTGCGGTAAAGATCTTTTTATTTGCCAAACTGTTTGATAAATTCTTTTGAAATCCATAACTTTGACTCATTCGTAAACACTCCGAATATCGAAGTATATCTTTGAATTTGCTACTGTTTTCAGGAAATATTTACGTATATATATACGAAACGGTATTATTTTTGTTTCGAATTATGTACGATATTCGTCGATCCGGTGGCGACTGTATTCTACGACAATGAAATATCTTCTCTGATCGGAATGCCGCGCCGTAGTCTGCTTATCCGAAATATACGACTTCACACCATCGACTATAACTACCGTTATCGTCGAACACAAATAATCAAACACTAGCGAAACGATAATTTCGAATAAAAATTAGTTTATTATTTTGTCTACCCGTTATAACGATGATAATCGTTTCGTCTCTGGTTCGCGTCAAATTTTATGTTTGTGGGGGGAATTATTTGTATACGTATATCGAGGGCGGATCCACGTGATAGTGTCTCTCCTTAAAGAATACAGTGCACAATTTTCTTCAACTTCTTTTCACCTTTGTTTATACATTTTCTTAAGCACAATTTAATTAGTTATCACCTGTGCATCGGGTAAACAGGCTGGTGCAAGGTTTACCGTGCATTGTATATCTATATACGACTTCCCCATAATGAAAATTTGGTGTGTCCATATTTAAAATGACAGCTATCATGTCTTGTGTACTATATGACTTTCTAAAATTTGTCCTGGCTATTCTTTGGTCCCGTCATTTAGGCCTTTTACTTCCATGCACCCGTCATGAAGCTTTTATGTGCTATATGTTTTTCCTATAAGTCGCATCATTTCTTTAAAAAAGATTTTCTCGTTTTCTAGCTGGATTTCGTAAATTCGGTATAAGGCAAATCCGTGATTGAGGATCTTAGAAAAACGAAAGTATTCAAGATAATATTCATAGCATTTATTAAGCAGCCACTTAACGGATGTCTGACAGATGGTGGTTTTTTTGGAGCTGCCACTTGTTTTGTTTAGAGTTTAGTTTTGAATTGTTAAAAAGCCTCGGAACGGCTGGAGATGATTTAGAATTTTTGCTAAGTGAAGTCATAGTAGGATGTTTATAACTGCCATACCAGGAAGTACCTGACATTACTTTACGCCGTAGTGATGGTGTTGTTAACTTACTAAAATGACATAATTTCTATTTTTCAATAGGGGCTTCCTGACGTAAGCAGTTTCCTGGTGGTGAATGTAATTATTGTCCCGGTGTGGGATTGTGATTCAAATTGAATTTAAATGCAGCAGCATCATGGACACTATAGGGGTATAGGGGCATATCCAGGGTATTACTAGTTAGTACCAATCATAGTGCAAGGGTGTAACTGAGGCTGAATACAAAAAAGATGTTGTAGGGGCTTACTGCCATATTTGGTTCATCATAAGGCTTTCAATGAGTCGAATGATTTAATTCACTTGAAACCGGGGTTAAAAACCTACACACATAGCATAAAGGACTTCGAAAGTAAAGCACTTTATGAAATACCTTCAAAAGATGAACTCCTTCCAGTGACCTGAATCTACGGGATTCCCCTCTAGTTCTCACACGCATTGATTTTATGATGAGTGAGTATACAGTACATCTGGATATCATCGGTTAGGTAAACTAGAGCTAATTGCCTGTAAAACATAATATTGTCGAACATAACATTTATTAGGTGAGAAAATCCGTGTGAAAGTCTATACCGGGCGTTAAACTATGATAGCTATGTAGCGATCGCGGTGGTTTTTAGTTGGTGGTGGGAATTTTTTTCATTGTAAAGACATTGATTGATGTTCTATTTGTACCTTCCTACCTTTCCCCCTTGACTCTGCAGCAACGTTGACTTGCAGTTTCAAAGCGATCAGCTCGGGCTATTGCTAAAATCCTGTTGGGAAATAGATAAATGAATATACCAATTTTCACATATATACGTATTGCTGGGTTTTTTGTTTTTGTTTTTTGTTTTTACTTATTTAATAGACAATATTTACATTCAGCAAAGTTTTCCATTCTCAGAGTTCTCTGAGTATATGAATTTATAGTTCACTTCTATTTGAGTATTCAACTTATAAGAAATTTTCCATTTAGGGGGTGGTCTCGGGGGGTCTGGAACCCTGCCCTCCCATTGAGGCACCTATTCAAAGATCGTTAAAACCTGCCAAATTGATATTTATCCTTTCAGAAATTGCATATTTATGTATGTATTTCTTAAAGAATATCTAATAACGAAGATCTAATCGCCTATGAAATGGCTGCTGTATCCGAGAAATACCTTTCATTTTTTTCTGGACCCAGGCCATCCAAATTTCCTAGATCGGCCCTGCGTATGCTCCTCTTAGTCATAGTTATTCGGCGACATTCCTTAGAAATCGTGTACGAACGAATGAATAAATACCGAAGCGTCGGTGTAAAAAAGAGAAACAGCGAATATTTATTCGACGATTCGATTCAGATGACGATTTTTCATGTCCGTTTTCATCGAAAAGTCGACACTTATACAGATTTCATGTATCACCTTCGCCGAAACACAAATGATTCTATTGCATGCGCAGTTAATATGAAAAAGTTCTCTGTTCCATAAAATCATGAAATTTATAGTCAGGGTTTATACGGTGATGCCCTCGGGTATCGAAATTTCCTCATGTCTGCGAAGATGCATGAATAAGTAATCTCTATATTTTACTGGTTTTTATGCCTTATTATAGTTCGCAGTATATTTATCTGTAGGAGTCGGTCTGTACAGTGGAACTTTTAGAATCGACTCCAATTTCACAACAATCGATCAGTTTGAAAAAAGCAAAAAAATACTTTCCGTCGTACATCCAGCCCTAAACAAACTCGGATATGACGATTCATCGGATATAACAAATATAGAATTTCATCCTAAGTAAGAGAATTTAATTATCTTCATACTGCATATAACAAACTATCAGTTGTAACGAACACTTTTTTCTGGTGCCGCAAAGTTCGTTGTTATGAGGTTCCACTGTATCTAAGAGTTCCTTTTGGGAAATTTTCATTACAGTGGGTGGTGTGTTTATTTCGTGTCTCATACATCATTATGTAAGCATTATACTGCGCTCGCCTCATAATAAATAATAAATAACGTTTACAGCATTCTCATCCTTGCCAGGAATTCAAGCCATGTACAGAACCCAGCTCTGTCCTTTCCTGTCCTATCACGCCAAATGTGCCTGTATACATTTTTGTTTAGTGATGCTGCATGAATAAGCGCGAATTGAAATTAATCGTTTGAATTCGCCTGGATTAGAGTTTAAATCTCCTCAGTCCTGACTAGTAGTTTCTATTCTTTTAACCCTTTCAGTGCTGACTAATTAATACCCTATAGTGCTGGAGAAAATTTGAAAATTCTAAAAAATTCCACCCTAGTGTGTTGAACAATGGGAATACCACTATAGTGCGTCTACACCGCAGTGCGGTGTATCGTTAGTTACTAGTATTTCACTATGTTTGACACTTGCTGCCATTTTTCAATAGAGATAATTACAAATTACTAATTACATCAATACACCGCAGTGCGGTGTACTAGCAAAATCCATCACTGATTTATACACCGCACTGCGGTGTAGACGCACTGAAAGGGTTAAGGGCTCAACTACTAAAAATAGAATACTCTCAAAATAAGAATAATCTCTAGTACAATTTCAAATATACTACTGTTCTTCATGTCTGTTTTTAGTGAAAACTACTGCAATTGGAAATAACTTGGTACTGCGGTATGTTGCCCATGTCCATTATGTTATGAGTTTAGTGTATAGCCATCTCGTACCACCATCAGCTACAAACCCCTGCAGAGAGGGGAGAGGGAGAGGGAGAGAGAGAGAGCTGTATGTAGTGGACTGACTCTTAGTACTGGTTTAATTAATTACCTTCATCTACTGTGATTAAATCTCAACGATGTGTACACTCAGTCAATGGCCACTCAGGTATATCCCTAATAAAATGTAATTGTACGCGGCTGCCTTGCAGCCTGAGTAGGTTTCACTTGTATTCTGTCGACTGGCTGAATTGATGATATTGTCTTTGTCCTCACCGGAGTGGCAGCAAACTTAATCACACGAATCAAGTGGTCAGGACACTGATTAATGTTTATTGCACCTGACTCATTTTTAGTTGACACACAAAAAAACCTTCGTTTGTAAGCAATATTGAATCGTAAACTTGGAAGCGTTGATCATTTTGGCAATAATTTAAACAAATATGGATCGATTTTAATAGTCTTCATTTCCTGAAAATTTTTTTAATTAGGAGTCATTAGAATGGCTATGAGGATCTGTGTCTGGTTCTGAAGTGAAGGTACCAAGGGTTAGTTATGCTTTCAGTTATGTCCTGTCAAGTTTATTAGTAGCCATAGAAATATGTAAAAATATAGGATCTAATGTGTTTTTTAAAGTAACTTCAGATTTTAATTGGATGCGTTCCATAAGTAAACTTGTATATTGACGAAACTTTGTAACTTATAGAAAATAAATGCAACGACACCATGTTCGTTTCTTCATCGCTGCCCGGAGCATTGTTAATGCTACGCGCGCATACCATCGGCGCTATAGATAAAACTGCCTATTTACCTGAAATAGATGAGGCGGGCGAACGATGTTTTTTTGTTACGTATCGCCCGATGCGGAAATCAATGTCGCTGACGATAACGCAAGATAAATCTATAACCTGATGCGGCTTATTCCGGTAGCATCCTCTCCGTTGTCAGCTCGAGCAGAATAAAATTCTCCTAAAGATAATAACGAACTGCTGCGCGGCGGTTCAATTGTGTAGAATACACCTTATTCATTGTAGTTTATCTGCGCCGGTGATCGCGGGCGTTCGTCATTGTTTTTTATCGCCGCGGTGATCGACGTTACGCGGCTGTCGTTTTTATTGAAGCGTTTTTTTTTTCCTCGATCGTCGAGTATATCGTTTATTTTCGCGCCGTGTACAATTTACGGCACGTCGATCTACGGCGCCGGGCGCGCGTGGTACGTGCGCCATTGGTATATACGTACCTGAGCGCCGCCAACGACGAGACGACGATGGCGGCGAACGAGCGAACGCCGGGCGCACTATTGATGAAGTCATGAAACGCGGCACGATAAGCCCGCTGAGTCTTATCTTATACACGGTGAATTGAACAAATAAATCATTCGCGGCATCGGTTTAAGGAGATTTACCTGAACGGTTCATTTACGTCAGCTCAAGGTAGCCGCGTCGCTAATACACATTGACGTACAATAACGATCATCTTATCTCGTCTCTAGTCGTAGTCATCCGATCGAGGGCTTTACAGCAAGTACCGTCTCATAGTAGTATCGGTATTTTCTTTCCGCGAATTCGCATGGGTGCGCACGGAGGGGTGCAATGGGTGTATACTTGGGTAAAAAGAGTATTGAAGCAGAAAAATATTGGTGGTTAGAATTTCCATCTTTTTACAGATTGACCGACGTAACATTTTCAACTGAACATTTGGGATCTTTACTTTGGGCCTTGCCGGATTTTGTTGCATCTGCCATTAGAATTCAATACTATTTTCGTATTCAATAAGACCTAATTTTTGTTACCAGTATACAAATCACTCAGTTCAAGTTGTCTGACTTAAGGATTGTCATCTAACTCTGTCAGAAAAATGTTTGGACACAACGATTGTTTGACCTGTGCTAAAATTTGGCTCGGCCTGGTCCGACGTTTTTGGTTGGGCCGGATTTGACCCGGGCAAGACAGGCACAGGCCCAGGCCCATTTGGCACCCTCGTGAATGGTTGTTCCAGGCCTAATTTGGCACGGGCCTAAAACACTTGTGCGATCGTGGCTTAGGATGTCAGATCATGATCGGTTTATTAATAACACAGGATCTTAACATCAATTTTCAGTAGGAAGAGACCGTAACGTGTGGAGAATTTTTTCTGGCATGGGGTAATTTCGTCGTGATGTACGGTTACCGGAGGTCTGCCGATTACTTAGGGCGGTATTTTCTATTAATTACGCCGGGGTCGATGATCGCCGCTCTCACCGGATATTACCCAGGATGCACCTTTGCCCATCGGCCACGTACCTTCCGTTGAGGGCGTTCATTACGTCGCGAAAACTTTACCACTCGACGACGTCGACCGTCAGTCGTCGTGTGTCAACAAACTTACGACGCTACCTTGTTTGTCGGCGGCTCTTCGCGCGGCGCCGCGAACAATAACGAACCGACGGAGGTACGATACCTTCGGGAATCGCGACGCGCGACGTTCATAAGTAAAATGTGTGTGCACGCATCGCCGAGTCAATATTCATCATAAGACGTATAAGAGATGACAGTCATCGTGAACGTAAATTTCGACGTTTTCGCCCCGAAGACACGCGTTGTTTGACGCACGAAATCGGTTAAAAAAAAGTCATTTCGCGTTTTCGGAATTCGCGTCGCGAGGCGCCGAAGTTTCCTTTTTCGTATGGGTCGTATACGCGTGTATTGCGCCGACGAACGACCCGGCGGTGAAAATTTCGGTCCTAGTCGTTACCCATGAAAATATGTACCTAATGACGGTTTCGCCTGACTCATCATTATCATCAGCGTGATCATCGTCATAAGAAATCCGGGGAGTGTTTTGATCGGGACAAAAGGTACACTCATAACTGTACCTGATGTACGAGTCTTCGTGTACTGATGCGTCCCTCGACGCGGGGTTGATACGGTTATAAAGACGAAACATTTATCTGGACAGTCGCCGACTCGGCCATTAAACCTACGTATATGCGTTTATCGGCCGTCTTGCAAAAAGCTCTTATCAAATTTGTTGATGCAATTTTATGGCGCGGCATCATTGTTATAAATATATCATTAACTAAGCAAGGACACCAGTGTATTTGCTATCGGCCTTCACCTATACTCTTCTTTGTTTGAGAATCGTTTCGTGTCAATTTTCTGATGGAGTTTTATGTACCCATATGATCCCGATGAAGACCTCATTATTTTGGCAATGGTCAGTGCTTATCCATCTTTTTACTTGCTGAATGTGGGCACAAACTAACGCCCTAGTGGCGCCTAATCATTGATATTTAATCATTTTTCTTGTTGTCATCATTTTCTAAAATACTATCGGGAAAATCACAATCCATACCATCAACAAGGGATAGGTCTACGTTCTATGAAAAAATTGTACCCCCTCATATACTGGGAAAAATGTGCATAAAGCCAATCTATGGTGAATACTATGCAGTGAAGTTAGTTTGAGTTAAGTCACTTCAGGTGTGGTTGGTTAAGAAAATAGACGTACCTAGCATGGATCATGTAACTATTGTCACAGGTGTAGCTGCATCATGGTTGTAGTTCACGTTCGAAAGGTGAAAACATTCCAAAACGAAGAAAAAAATACTCGACTAAGCATCCTCTTGACTGAAATGACACAAGAGAGTTGGAATGTTTTTACTACAGTTTGAATTACCTTCGAAAGAATGCGAATTAGGGTCCAAAAACAATAACGGCAGTTGCTAGGCTGGAAGTGGCCGTCTCTGCTGATGGTTGTATTCGGTTTATCACTGTTACAGCCAATTTGAAGGTGTAATTTTGCTGTGGTATGCGAGACTGATTGTCTGAAATTGGCTGTTACACCTTCGCTAATGGCTCGACAATGACCGGCATTTCTTTTCAAATCAATCTAGTGGCGTTTATTTGAAAACATTAACGCTGGACAGCTCTTATAATCAAACTGGAAGTCTGGCGGGTGCTTAAACGACAATATCGCTGAAACTGTTTGCTGGTATGCTAAATCTGTCGAGTTTCCAAATTCTATTATTGGGATCCCTGTGAAAAATGTTATCGATTTCACTTGTATGATGACTTTATTGGGTTCCTTTCATTGTTTTTTTTTTCTCACTTGATACAGAACTATGTTGGTTATTTGAGTAGGCCTATATGTTGAAAAAGACAGAAATCCTTGCTCTGAATTTAGTTTTTGTTGGCTTTTCTCATTAGCATCTTCAAATATTGAGACTGTTGTTGGACTATTTGGAACAGAAAACAATTAAGCCCACTATGCTAAAAAACATCAAAATTTTTTGAAAAACTTCTACGTTCAGACTTATCTAAGCGTCTAGGTGATACCGGAATGACGAGCGTGCACCTATCTCCCAATCGCTATTTAAGAATTCGACGCACACGACGTTGATCATGACTTTGAGTCAAACTGCCGACGATACGAGATCATTAGGTGTATCGGAGACAATAGCGCAATCGAATTAAACTGATAAAACTTCAGCGTTCCGATGGAAATTTCATTTGTTTCAATGAAAATCACCGTGTTTGATCCGCACCGTGCGAGAGGGTGACTCACCGCCGATAAGGTCGTATAATTATATGATTGAAATGTAAGCATTTTTGTTTAGTCATTATCCTCGATAGCGGTAAATGATGCAACAACATAGCGTGGATAACGTGTAGTTTGTTCTAGGTCGGCCTGTGTAGGATGGACAAATAATTTTCCGAATCCGTTCCAGCCGAATTCATAATTTCCAATTTTTCCCCAAAAAAATATTTTCATTAAGTTAGCTATTGTATGGTTGAAATGCCAGGAAAATGAGCATCTATGAGCATTTAGTTTTGAAAAATTGTCACCTCCGACCTTAAGAAAAAGGTTCCACTAATCCTCTGGTCGACCCAAATTGCTTCCACCAGCCCTGTTGTTAAATTCAATAAGAAATCACTTTATCAATGTGTTTGCTAACAAAAATGCGATGTATTTTCAATATACCAATCCTACAAACCCAATTGATGCCTAGTTCTACTTCCATTAGATAGCAAGTAATGGTTTTGCTTCACACTAGTTGCAATGGATGTTCAATATATCTATCCAAATAGAAGCCAATGATACCTGCGATCACACGAGCCAAATTAGGCAAAGTTTGACTCTGGCCTGATCCGTGCCGATTTGCTCGGGCCAAATTGTCTCTGTGATCAAGGCTTATGTATTGATAGAGAGTTGTCAACATGTATTTTGACCTCTATCATTAGAAGGAGGTGGTAACTCGTTACTGGATCTGAGAGCGTTGGTTTCCTTTGAACTCGTATCGATAGGGTCAGCCACTAACCGGCTTCCTGTATCAGGCTGTAGCGTATCCTGTGAGCCTTGATAAGCCAGAGGATGCTGGTCATAGAGATAAGCAAGGTATGGGATGATATACCTCCATCCCAAACTCATAATTTCAAGGAGGCGGGTGTGTTCTGTGCTTGAATTTGAAATTCCAACATGTTACATCACGAGGACCCCATTACTTTTAATCAAATGTTATCACACTCGATGAAATAACATCCGTATTGTAATTAGTTAATTGTTGTTAAGTGCACAGAAAATATGCATATAGAAGTGTGTATTCATAAATACAAATATAGGTGGGCATAACTGTGGTGGACTTTCTATAAAAAAGAAATTTGTCATAGGGACGGACCCAATAAGTGGCTCTGCTGCCTCAGAGAACGGGGGGAGTCTGTGGGGCCTCCCCTTTAGGATTTTGAAATTTTGATACTTTCAGATGGTTTCTCTTATACTTATCTTTGCTTCTACGAATGACACTTTATGTACCGGTATCGATCCAAATCTAGAACCACCCCTCAGATATACGGGGAGTACCCGGCTTGATACCTTCATCAATTCTCCTGAAGTTTCTAGACGCCGTTACGCGAGTTGCCGTTTGCGTGAAAACTAATGACGATTTTCCGACGTCTAATTACGCGGTCGGGTTTTGTTGTTATTGGTCGCAGTCGCGTTATTACGTAGCGACACGATCAGACATTGAACGTGTCAAAATGTTTGCCGATGAAATAAGTCATCATCTTCGAACGGATGAAAATTACGATCGCGAGAATGTACATAATAACTCGATTCGGTCTGCTCTGCGTAATCCCGTATTCTGTTACGCGCATATTTTGCCGGCGATTTCGTCGACGCGGCGGCCATTAGCGTTACGTTAATTCGCGCGAACGCCTATTGTCTGTCGGCGGTCGTCTTCCTGCGAGCTGACAATCGCGCGCACACGGTCCCATATCCGCTCGGCTGATTGAGGAAGTGTAGCCGATCAAAATTCTTCAGTAATTCGTGCCTAAATTCCACCGTGCGTAAGCTGCGCATCATTAGATGATTTTATTCCGAGCGGCATTTCGTAGCAATTTGTATAATTGTGCGACGAAAGGTGCCGTCTGACTTCAACTGAAAAAACTTCTTAACTGCTTGGAGGATTGAAGGAGAAAGTTTGTTAAAAGTCTTGTTTTGATCATCTTATAAAATACAGTCATGAGGTTTTAGATCTTTGGGGAGTTATGAATTGTTAGAGTATTTGTCAGGTTAGACTACAATATGCACAGTGTTGTAGTTTGTCATGCTTCTGTTTGCTCTAAAATAAGCTGGGTTCACTGAACTACATTAGTTACAACAGTCAAAATTTAGTCCGTTCTAAATCGTAACACTCTAGTGAAAAGTCTGTTCTAAATTGGTCTGTGCTGTTTTAGAATGGTGCAATATAGGCCAACCAAAAGAGCTGATGCAGGTCCATTCTAAATTTTAGGAAGGACCTCTGAGTAGAAAAGTCAAATACAGTGTTGTGTCTAGCTGGGCCAGTGATAGCAGCTGACTACAGTTGCCTGCGGCAAGTTAAGGGTTAATAGATTTATGAAAGTGCAGCATCGTGACTATAGTTATGAATATCTTTGTATAACTTGATGGATGGTCTGCATATTCAGACTTTTTGACAATGTTTCTGCTAGTTTTTCTGCTAGTTTCTCCCTTTTTCAGAGGTCTACCTTGGAATTTTAATCATTTCTTCACATTTAACATTGAATGTATATTACAGCGACATTTCTGAACCTTAAATGCCTACTGGAAACTGCTGTTTCCCATTTTAACGGGAGAGCTATTGAATTTTACTCCTCGGCAAGTTCATTTATCATTTGACTTGACACATACTCTATTAACAAATCTTCTCCATCTAATGATGATCCCGATATTAATGACTTTATAGTAGTAATGCGCTTGCTATGTATGCACTGAGACAGTCGCTGGCGCTCAGGTATCAATCTGCAGCAAGGGTCCTGCACCAAGCATTAGAACACCAATTTCTATTTCATTTTCATCTGAGACATACTACAAGATTTAGCTGATAATAAACAAACAAATGAACTGAAACACCACTGGACATCTTCATGAATTGATTGATTTAGATGGTGAATGTAGTTTGAATGGTACAAGATGCTGCAATGGTACGTGCGCAAGTGCCTGTACCAGAATCTTACTAAAATGATTGTATCGATGTTGATCCATGACATCAGCAATTTTCTTTTTACCTGAAGATATACCAGAATTGAAAGCTTTCTTCGCGCTGTGCATAATATAAGAATTTATTTTGAGAATTCCAAAAACTTTTTCGGGAGCGGGAGTCCAGGATTTTCAAAGAGGGACTGTTCTGGTCATCCCCTAGAAATATTTGAAAAATTTGTTTTTCACGCATTCTGAGCATTTTAAGGGAGCACTGCTTGATCTCACATCTCATATTAGTCAGAATGTACTGTGTGCTTTGAAATTTAGCATTGAAAAACTGGAAGTACATCATACAAAGGAAATTTTCCAATGGGGGTGCCCTTGCACCCTAAGCACCCCCTAGATCCGTGCTGTTTTTGAATTGAACAGTCCTTGAAATATCGATGCTGGGATTAAATTGATAATACTGTGTTTAGTTTTGTTCATACAAGCCGAGATGTGACGTTCTGATGTTTGTATGATTTGTGTCGTTTGGCTCTCTCCCTCGTCGTCCGAGTTGAGCGCCAGCGAGCGACATTGTTAGTTTTAGCTATCTCATATTCTGCAGGTCGATATCTCGCCCGGGTAGCGTATTACCTTTGCATGACGGCTGTATGATTTAAACCGGCGAATAACGGTCATAAACTGCGCTACACAATCCTTCCTATTGATCCGGCGAACAGATAAAACGTCCCCGAAGAAATTAACTCGTTCCCCGAAGCAGGTATTTTAAATGTTTGTGTTTTTAGCGCGACCGGTCCCGGCGCGGCGCGCTCCGTCGTCTTCGCGCCGTACGTGAAACGGCGCAGATAAGCGCGCGCTTGTTATTTCGGGCCGGCGACGAACGAAAGTCATCTTCTTCGCCGCGGAAAAATGGCAATTACTTTGCGGCGTAGATCGGTGGGCGGATAACGATCGCATCGACGTCGGGCTGGTTTATAGGGACTCGACGTCGAATTGCTGCCAATTACGTCTGCCCGATCTCGCGAGGCCGGCTAAGGCGCCCTCTGGGGGCTGGTACTTGACTACCTATTAACGTGAAGTCGACTAGAAATTGCTAGTTTTATATTGTATTTACAGTATTCACCGCGGAATTTGACCAATTACATTGCATTTATATTAGTCGATTGAATCGCGCGGCACATTTATCGATTGGCTCCTGCAGTAAATTGATTTCGATGAAGAAGTCTTGCTTCGTGTACTTTTTCATAGAATGTTTAGTTTTTAATCGTGATTTAGAAATTCTGACCCGAAAGTCCTCTCATTTCATGTTTTTTTTTTGTTCGGATATGGAAATTCTGGCCGGCGAGTTTGAAAAAAAGCTGTGTCATTTTATGCTCTTTTTTGTCTTGATTTGGAAATTCTAGCCTGAATTTGGACAGAATTCGTGTAACTTTTTCTCTAGAGGCAGTCGAACCATTCTGCCATCTGTTTTAACAATATAAGGACGACCAAAATAAAAAATAAAAAATCAATTACAAACTCAAGGCCAGGCGTTGAATCACCTTGCCAGCCATTGTAGATGATGTCTGTTTTTGAGTTCATCGCAAAAAAACGTTCACGATGCATATGTTGAGCTTCTCAGCTTTCCAACACTGTATGTATATATATATATATATATATATATATATATATATATATATATATATATATATATATATATATACACATTTCAGGTAACGAAAATAATTGAATTCAGAAGCTCCTCTGATGAAAAAAAAAACTGATGTCGCTACAATTTTCATCGAAAATTTCCGTGTAAGGACCGTGTTACAATCGGAAAACTTTTGTGGCGAAAAACGTGTAAACGCGCGATATCATATTGCGTCTTGCTCGTCGACGATTGGCCCGCGGTCATAAACGTCGTCGTCGTTCGCCCGACTTTCGCTGAGGTACGAAACGAAACGTGCTTCTCATTTCCTGTTGCCGATGTCTTTAACTGAAGGTGTCGACGAACGTCGGACGGATATTGATTTATTTTTCGATCTTCGACGAATTTCTCGCCCGTCATCTCTCTCTTGAAGAAGATCAGACGGACGCGCGCGCCCGGAAAGTTTGGATCGAGGCGATTTTCGGCGCGCGATATTCTCACCGAAGTAAACATTAATAAACCAAACACGTCGCGAAACATCAACGTTCCGTTCTTTTGATTATCTGTTACCGTTTTCGTCGCGTGTAAAAACGCTTTCGTTCGAAGTGAAACAATTTCGTGTTCTGCCAGTCGGCGTGTTTAACAACTACACTTCAATGAAGTTACGGGGAGAGATGAACAATCAGTTGGAAATATCGCAGAACAAAGATTTGCCAGTAATATGTAGCCGTTACACGATTTTCACAATTCACTTTCTCTTTCGTTTTTTAGACTAATAACGCAGTACAGACTTTTTCCAGAAAAAAATATGCTCACCTGACCAGTATTGCTTCACTATTTCAGGGTGGCTACTTACCTGGAAATCGGGGAATAGTCGGGGAATTTTGTAAAAAACCTTAAAGTCGAGGAAAGATCCTGAGTAGGCTAGATCGCAAAAATCATAAAGTTTCCGTCTATATCTTACCTACGAGCAATATTGCTTGTAGTTCTTACATGATTTGATTCCTAGCAGATCAAGGCAGGGAAACAATGTGCATGTTAGGGAAAAAGCAAGTCAAATAAAAGTGGCCACCCTGTTGAAGTGCGGATGTTTTCAAGAAAAGAAAATGGTTTCACCCCTGACCAGTATCTTAACTGTTTGTAAGTAATACCACCCTTTTTCGGTTGCCTACTCTATCCTTGAACCGTCCCCGGACCTGAAAATGAGACATTTAGAAGTGTAGCTTTAAAAAAAAAATGGTGGACTCGACTGTAATTCTTATTCCGCAATAAACAATTGCTATCACTGTCGCTCATCGGTTTTTACAACAGTTGTGAATATTTGCTGATTCGGCAGTCGGTATCTGATCGTCGTTGTGATCGTCGTTGCGCGATCCGGTGTCTAATCCGACAGTGAAATTAACCGGGTATCGTTTCGCGTCCGGTGATTCAGACGACCCAGCTTTAAAAATCGACGTTAATGAACAATTTGACGCGGCGTCGACGGCGACGACGACTGCAATCGCCGGGTATCTATCCATTGTATACGATGAGGGGCTGATTCACCGAGCCGAGACCGTCCATCAGTCCGACCACGATAACCGATCTTAACTTCTGAAACGGACCGCTTTACGCCATTCGTCAAAAACGATGACGACACCGTGCTATCAATTACTGCGCAAGCGTGCGAGATTTTTCGACGGGGAAAAGTTTTCGACTCGAAAGGGACTAGATTTATGAATTTCTGATTGTGAATTATAAGCCCCTGTCGGCCAGTAATCGTGCAAAACCTTCACTACGGGATTTGCGACAGCAACAGAGGTTTTAGCCCAATTGACTCATCTGCCGTTTGAAGAAGTAAGTATCGGCTTCTTCTCTAAACTCACTTATCAAAAAGTAGTAGCGCACGCTGATTAGCTGCGTCATTGCTTCACCCGACTTATCGAGTCAAGTAGCGGATTAAGAAAACATTTATAGGAATATGAATTTTGCTAAGATCATTATTCTTACTCGATCGGAGACCTAATACCCTTCGAGTTACCTAACACCCCTGGGGCCGGTTCTATGAACTGGTGCTAACTTTTGAATTCATTTTCAATTGAGTCGATATCCCAGTTTAAAGATGATACCAGTCTATAGAAACAACTCCCCATTCCACAGTTTAGCAGTGATCACATAGAGACAATTTGGCCCGAGCAAAATTGGCACAGATCAGGCCCGGGTCGGCTCGGCCTGGTCCGACGTTTTTGGTCAGGCTAATAATTTGGCCCAGGCCAAACAGGGGCGGGCCCATTTGGTACCTGTGTAAACAGTAACCCCAGGCAAAAAATGCTCCAGTTTACCTAACATCACCAAGTCAAGTTTTATGAACTGGGCTCACTTTCGTTATGATAAATAGCTGAAATTTTGGGAAAGGAATTGAATTATTAGTAAGACTCAACCAATCTTTATACACTGTCAAACATCAGTCCTTGTGAGTTATCTATCCCCTAATGCGGTTTAATTAACATTTTGACCGAAATTTTGGAAACGTCGGATTCACGATGATCAAAGCTGATTTCATTCGATATCGGTAACTGATTCACGACTGAAGACGGACGTTAGTAGATACCATCGCGCGTATATATGCGTACATGTATATTCTAAGTTTCTAATTTATTGAAGAGAAGTACGGGGCACACTTTCGCTCGAACTCGATTAAATTTGACTCGGCGCGAAGGTACTTGTAAGTTATCAGTGTAAATACTCGCTGCTGAAATTAATATGCGCGCGTATCGCAAACGATGAGTACTTGGTGCACACTTGATTCCTGACAAAACTAATGGCAGTTTTATGCGGCGTGCGCCCGCGCGCGCTGCGGCGCTAGGTGGTTTTTAGGTCGGTTGTTCTCCGCAGAAGTGTTATAGTACCTGTTAATACCGCGGTGGTTTTTATTGTTACTTGATTCGAGCATCGATTTCCGAGTTATCAGATCGGTGAAAATCTCTCGAACACGCAGCGTGTCCGACATATGTCGCCCGCCGCCAACTGTCCCCCTGTAACTGATTTTAACTCGCTTTGCTGATAAACTCTTAGTACGCCATATATAATTGGTATTGTTCGCAACTGTCTATGAAATCGTAGTCAGACCTGTTAGTTGATCAGATATCAGTTCGTTTGATGACTTTGATTTCGAGTAACCGCGGTACTGATTCAGAGGAGTCGTTGATATATGCAATTTTTCTCTGGATTCAGTGAGTTCGAAGTCGAATTTCTGACTTCTGGATTTATTTCCGCAGCTGTCGGATGAATTCGACTCCGGAGTCGGTTGATTTGCGATATTGGCCTTAAATTTCAGCCCTCATTTTGCGTTACGGGGTTCGTGTTGGGTATATATAGACTTTTTCCGGGAGAAGATAGATACACAAATCTCGAAGCTCGTAAAATAACGCGATTGTGTCATTGAGTTCGAAGTAACGGCAGCCAATAAACATCGCTTATCGGAAATAGATCTCTGTGTATTATGTATATCAGTGCGCAGGTATAGCAGCTAACCGGAATTGTCTTCGGATGCGTCACTCTCGGAGTATCAACGACAACGATTGAGAGATCGCCCTATCGATAGGTTTGATGGGAGCATCAAACGTCCACCGGGAATACCGTTTATAATTAACTAAGTTACACAGTGCAAATCTTCTATAATAACTTCGATATCAATGCAATTTATAAATGGCGTGCGCGCTTAACTTCGCCGTGTGAGTCGTCGTCAGCCGATGAAATTCATACCGACGAATAACAATTTGTAGATATCTCATCAGTCGATACCTGAATTTCATATACCCAATATTGATATTTTTCGCTGAAATCGACTATTATAGCTGCACATAGGCCCTCTAGAATACTTATGAATTATCATTCTTGTCGGAAGAAATCTAATTGTGGCTCACTGAGGTTAGTCCCACTTTCAAAGACTGGACCGGTTGTTGAGCCTGATATGGTTCAATCAAGGGTGCTGGCGCGGATCATGGGGGACTTATGAGACTTGTACATCAAATTTTTCTGAGTGTCCTTTTTCATTTTGTCAACAAAGACAATTGATTCATTTCAGTGCGCCTAATATTGCCTCTTTGGACATCGAAGTCCCTTTAATGACTTGACAAATCTTTCCAACAAAGTTATCCCCTTTGTGTGGAAGTACACCTAAAATCGCTTTTTTGGACATCAAATAATCATTTTGGGAGGTGTGACAAGTCCTTCAAAATTCACCTTACATTGCCTTTTTGAACATTTTAAGTGCCCTTTTGGGCAAGTCCTTCAAAATTCGCCACTGGATCCACTCCTTCTACTTAAAGCATGTTGCCATTTCCAATATGGCCGCCGCATTATACAAAACCTCGCGAAGATCAGTAACATTTCAAAATTCTGAGGTCGCTTTGTCCCGTACCGGATCAATGACTTAAGTCTGGCTCGGTTATGAGTATGTATGTATAATAAGTGCGTTCCGCTGTTTGGTAAATTGCTTGCGTCTGCGTTCATACGTGCACTATTCAGGTATATAAAGCTGTCAGAACGTGTTAAGCCAGCGTTGATCTTCCTTTCACATTTCATAACGCGATATATCCATACAATTATGCATGGAGAAATCCGGCGTTAATTAGAATTCTATCCGTGGCCGACACTTCAGGTACAGGAGCTATAAACTGTCACAGCGATTCATCATATACAGTCGACCCATCTCACTCTGTCTCTTCACGCTCTCAGGCATTCAGGTGATCTGAATACCGGCTACTCTATCATTGTACGTGTACATGTTATATATCCGCAAAAGATACCGTATAGATGCTGGAGGGCAATGATGATGTTACTTCAACTGTCGACTACAATTCCCAAAATACCAAATAACAACTCTCGGTTTCTGTTGTAACGCATCCGAATGAGAACTGATTGAATATTCGCGATGGAAGTTTCCAACGAAATTTGAAATGTCTTATCTCGCTTAGATTATCCTTGTTCCATACAACAATAGTGTATCGATTATTCTGGTAATGATACCTACAGAGAGCAAGTATATGTAAAAAGAAGTAAGAATTAGGAATTTGTTAGAACCGCTATCATCTTCTTAAAGCGGAATCCCTTGCATTAAGCGGTAATCCGATTTTCGTTTTAATATCTTTTATCTCTTATGTTTAAAACATTTACAGTTCAAATAATGGGGCAGTTCCTCAATGAAGAATATTTTCAACTTTTTAGTGTCGATAGTGATTTTTATGGTTTTTCGTCACGTCTACTTTTAAGCCATTCGGCTGCGAAAGTCGTTCCTTCTTCTTTTACGTAACGAAATCTTCCACGATGGTAACTCTATCCGAACCGAAACGACTGGAAAGACGACAACGGTGAAATTTCTAATACGATTACCGATTGGCGTTCACCTGGGAAATATTGGGTTTAGTTTTGTTACGGTCGAAATGGTAACGTAAAACTTTGTGCGTTATGTAAAAAAAAAACTACCCGAGGCGTTGAGCGCGAATTAGTGTTGTTATTTTTTTCTCGAGTGATTCTGTTATCAGTGCAGTACGGTAAATTGACATGTAGTCGCGACCCGAGATGTAATTTTCACACAAAACTTTGATTCGAATTGCAAAGATTTCTTGAAGAATTTTTTAACCCGGGGCCGGTTCCATAGTGAGGGCTTAGACTTAAGACCGTTCTAAGACCAACTTAGTTCTGCAGCCAATCTATCAACCAGTCATAAGATTTAAGACCACTTTCGGTCTAAAGTCTTGACTATGGAAACGGCCCGAGGTTTCATTGAGGAGTACAATTTGACAGCCCAATCGAAGAACCTAAAATGGTCGTAATGAAGATATAGTTTATCTAATAGTTTATTGTGTTTTTATTTTAAACTCACTATGATTGGCTCATAGATGAGTAATTCTAGCGTACCAACCAATGAGAACTAGGAATACAACAGCGGTTCTGACTCCCTCGGGATGTCTACCTGCCTCATAGTGCCGTAGAGATGGTTTATTCTCCCTATGATATCATGATATTGCCTACTGGGTATTGGTTCTCTTCAGCCATGTTTAATCGATGAGATATATCGAATTAATGGTAGGCAGTTTGATGATGTCTCAGGGGATTTAAAAGGTAGCTGTCTTTGCAGAAGGCTTCGTATTTTCTGGCCAACGTGGAAGAAGCGGTCGATTTTTAATTTTTCATAAAGCGTTACGTCATCCTTGAATACGTACTTTGTTTCGATAATCTTCATTGAAATCGTTGATAATCAATGTTGACGCGATAAGATAAATTCATTTATTTGTGTCCGATGATGAAGTTATATGCCGCGCGCGCACGTCTGCAACATCGAATCTGAAGTCGACTTGGACTGAGGTATCGTACACGTATATCCGTGCGCTTCGTAGATCATATAATAAGACATCACCTATGCAAATTTATAATGAAATTTCGTCTTGGATGCGCCTGTGTCAATGCGTATTATTAGGCAAACATAGTTAGTTTGATGAAATCATAACGATATGAGCATGACGCTATTGTCTGCCGTCTCGATACGAGGACGCGTCTCTCTCCCCGCGCTCAAATACGCCGACTTAATGAAGAAGATACATTAATAAGACTGTCGGCCATTGTCCCCGGATCTATCAACGTAATCGAACGTTTCCACTTTCTTTATGTTTCTTGCTACTCGGCGAAATGATATTTACACTGCGCGCGAATTCGGCGCGTTCGCCGCCGCCGCACAGCTCGGCCGATGACGACGGCGACGTCGACGCTGCGATGTCGTAAGCTAGGTAGATGAATTATGAAAGTGATTTACTTCGACAGTCGTTCGTCCGACAATGGTCGGTACACACACGAACCTACAGTTTCGTTTGGTCGCGTACACATCCGCGACTCTTCTATTCCTGGCTTCCACCGACGAGAGAGTAAATTTACAGTCCTCGGTCATCTCGTTTGTCATAATCCGACACGACATAAAGAAACCCGGCCTCGACGGTAAACTAGAACCGGTCTTATTTGCGAAAAAAATGTCTTTCGAGCTCGTCGAATGAGACCTTTGGTGACATTACGAAATGATCTAAGGAGGTTACTACGTATGAATGTTTTCATAAGACGCAGGGAAACACGGAAACAGGAGGCAGAAATTATATTTCTGGGCATTTCGGAGTGTTGTTCGTTTATGAGAAACATGGTTCTAAGAAACAAAAGTTTCCGAGGTGAAAAATGTTTGATTCTGTGTTTTTCTGTTTCCCTGCGTTGTATGATGCATTGAAGTGTTTTTGTTACATTTAGATTTCGAGAGGAGTTATCATCGATCTTGGGTAGAGAGTTCAAGTATCCGAATAACCATAGAAGCGATAAAAATAAAAACCTCATTTTCTAATGAGTAATAATCATTAGAAAATGAGGTTTTTATAGTTATCATCGACGTCACATGATTTTCAATTTTTCAAAACAAGAAACAATATCGTTCTTAACGTCTTATCCTTTTGAACACTGGGCGCCGGAAAAAAAAAACTAAAAGATGAGGCATCACTCGGATGGCATGTGAAACAGGCAGGTGAACGCGTTAATTAAAAGGTCTGCGGTCACATCTTCGTCATTCCGATAACAATTAAAATAATCATCGTTTGAGTGGTGCCGCGGGAGATACCATCTCGAGTCACCCGAGCTGCGACCAGCGTGAAGAGACGCCGTCGTCGTCGTGTAATTGCAAAACTGCGTAATTCCCACACAAAATATCCGGCTACGAAATCATCGCCATCCAGAACTGGAGGGTTTTTCGTGTGTCTATTAATTACACCTCTATGAGATGATATTTTGTTGTTGGGCGAATGTTTTGATTAACCTCGCTTCCCCGATCGAAGCCCCCTGAACCGAGTGAGCTGAGTAATTTTTCATTAACCTATTTCTGATGAACGACCCGATGTAACTGTCCGTCATGATGATTGCGGGGCTTCTTATTGTGGTAAAATCGAATTGCCCTGAAAATCAGATAAAAGCTGCGATCACGTGAACGTTTTTGGCCCGGGCCAACCGTTCTCGCCGATGCCCAACGGGCCCGTGCTCAATCAACCCAGGGCCAAATTTGGTCCGACCAGCCCAGTGCCAAATTTAAGCAAAGGTCAGATCATTGCGTTTGAATGCTTACTGGTCCAGGAAGTGACTTGTTAGGCTATGTCGAAGCGTTATTAAAAGTATTTAGTGTTTTGCGTGTGTAAGCGCTCTGTAACAGGACAAATTTGTTGCTGGTCTGATAACGGGCCCATGTTATAAACAAGAGTAACTGTGATTTATTGCTACTACCGCATTTGTACACTTGACAATGGAGTACTGCAGTGGTCTCTAGCCCTTATATTACTTGGGTTCAACAAGTACACTTCACACAGTAACAATGTGTAACAATGATACTTCCTGTCTGGTCTCCATTTCGCTGCCGCGATATATGAATCCTCATATGGATGAATGACAATCATTAAACGGTTGGATGATGTATTCCCTATTCAGAAATGACAAAAAACAAAGGAAGTTTTTATGAACACGCTGTTAGACAACTGACTCCTGACTCATTTAGTGCGATGATGCCACCATATATTTAAAAGTTTTTTTTTTTTTTCTACTCGAAAAAAGTCAATGGACTTACTTACTAATTCCATTTAGGGAAACTGGTGGTTGATGAGCCATCAGAGACGGGCGAAATTGTATCAAAAGTATAATTTCATGGTTTACACTCTGACGCAGCTGACGGGAGAAATTCCGTAGTACAACTGGAATGATTTTTCATTTGTAATGAATATAACGACGTAATGGAGTTGAAAAACGATTTAGACTCATGTGATGTAACGTATTAATGGTTTTATTCGCGCTGAATACGTGATTAGCCAATTCATCGGAACGTCCTCTGAGGTTATCTCCGGTTTTTCCGAACCGATTCTCATTCCCCTACGTGCTGCTTTTCTAATAGTTTTGGTCCATTTGCCTCGGCTTATTTATATCAAGGTGCACTTATTGTTTATGCGCGTATGTAGAAAATTACATCTGAAAAGAGTTTTGTGAATAGGAAAATGAAAACCGATTTAAAATAGGTGAATAAAATCAGGATGATGTTGGTGTTCAAAGGACTTTAGTTTGAATGTCATCAGATTTCTTGCGTAGTTCACAACTTCTGATTGTCCCCTCGAAACTCATTGATATCTACTATCAATATCGCTCGTTGATAAGTTTATCAAAAGACAGTGGAAAATATGATTATTTTTTTTTTTAAATCAGGCACACAATATACATGGATGCTGCTGGTGGCAATGAAGGTACCTTACACTAAACTGACTGAGTTTTCAAAGACAGAATTTCATCCAATCTGCTCGGCCCAGGGTGGATAATGTTATGAATTCATAAATTTGCAATTATGACATGATGAATAAGTGTTGAACGATCGAATAAACGCGCGCCGGGCGAACTTAACGCAGTGGCTGTCGCGGCGCTCACGACAAATTACTGACGTTTTCGTATCGGTCGAGGTCGTAATTTCGTTCTCGGCATAATTAACGGGAAACGATGAGGTAACACTTGGTGAAATGCACAGAGCTACAGCCTTCAGGCCCTTCATAGTTCGTCTTGGTATTTTGTAAGAGAAATCATCATAGTAATGTATTATATTAACATCATTATATATATTAATAATGTTATTATGATATGTAATTATACTCAATGTAAATGAATCAATCAATCAAAAAAATGTGAGCGGTGGCAAAGATTGAGCCCTGGTATAAAACAAGGCCTGTCCTAGAGAAGATGGACATAAACCATGAGCTAGATCCACGAGCACATGGAGATGATTTGGCTTGCGGTCAAACTGGCCCAGACAGACCCAAATGTGCTTATTGGGAGAGCACTTTCACAGATATCACTCACTTATAAGTATAATCTATCAAAACAATGCTGCGCGAGTGAGGTGAGTCACTTCACGAACCAGTTAGCTTTCGCTGGGATTGATTTGAACCGTGCTAGAGTTACGGGCTTAGTGCGACCAAGTCCGGCTCCTGTCAACCCAAGGTTCCATAATGCTTGTGCGATTGCAGCTTGGACGTCGATCCTTCGAGAGAAAAATCTGAATGATTACTCAAAAATAAAACTAAGTTTTGCTATCGGTTGCTCAACTGTACCTAGATCTATGACGCAAGCATATGTAATAAGAAGTTGCAAAGATGGCTTATAGATCTACATACACATTACAATATGATGTATAGTTGTCACTATTGAATTTCAAAGAAAGAGGACTTCAACTACGAAAAACGTTTAAGTTAGTAATATAGATATATACGCTTAAAGCTGGGCATAGGTCGGCCTTGCGACTGTCAGCGACTCCAGCGACCACCAGCAACGATCGCGTCACACTTGTTCCCCTTTCTGTTATCTGATGCGACCATCTTCTCTTGTTGTAACTTAGCTAGGCTGCCCTTGCTACATACACATACACAAGTCGCATACTTTCACAATAGCCCTAAACACTGATTTGCGACCTGTAGCAACTAATCGTGTCACAAGTTGACCTACGCCTAAAAAATGTCTCCGGCTACTAAAGGGTTGATATCAAAGTTGGAAGATGACATTCCGGCGCTATTGTATGATTCACAGGGCATTAATTGCAGGTTCACATGTCTTATGATTTTCCCCGAGATCGGTTGTCAAGGGACGACGGGAAAACGACCCACAAAATCTCGCGGCAGTTGATTGCCTGATGCGTATACGAACAACGAACATTGATTCGATATTAGATAAAACGCATGCTGCTGGGGCCTGATTGCCAATTGTTGATAACCGGTCTGAAATTGTCGTTGTAATACACTCTTAATGGGTGACGTCTTAAATGAATTGAGTCATTTTTGACGTTAATGGGCTTGTTACCCATCTCAAAGGATTGTCTACTGCGACCGGCTGTGATTCCATTGTTACGCGCTTAATATCTACAATATCTACATACATCAACAATATCGGGGCTGTGAAAAAAATTAATATCGATTTGTGTGGCTGCAGCGCTGGAATTTCCTCTACTCGTCGATGGCAAATAGCAGTTTTCAGCGAGGAGGTGCCTCGCTAGAATTTGCCTATCCCATTATCACTCTGTATTTCATCTGCATCTGCACGAAAAAATTAAGATTTTTTCGCATTTTCGATCGTTTTACTATTTTCGACAATTCTGGGCCATATTCATGACCGATAAATATTTTGTCGTATTTCAATTATTCTGATGGCTGTACCAGCCAGCCAGCCACTACTTTACTGAATTGAATACGCGGGAAGTTCGGCCACTTTTGGCCGATTGCGCATTTGAGATGGTATTTACTCGCTGCTCGTTTAAATCGTCGTCCATCACAAGCTGAACGCGAACGAGGGATGAGGCCGAGTTTAAATTGAATTGACTCACCTCGCGTAATCCGTCGTGGCGGTCCCAAGGGACCGGTCCAAATAGCGAGTAAAGCTGTCCCCAGGCACCAGTCTCGATTGATATACCTCTTGTAAGGGATCAATGTTTGACGTTATTGTGTACTGTTAAATTGATGAGCAAATCACTGAGCGACGTAGTTTATGGACTGCGCCAGTCGGACGGCTGTATC
Source organism: Tubulanus polymorphus (assembly GCF_964204645.1). NCBI lineage: Eukaryota > Metazoa > Nemertea > Palaeonemertea > Tubulaniformes > Tubulanidae > Tubulanus > Tubulanus polymorphus. The sequence continues at coordinate 7,759,546 of NC_134030.1, forward strand.
AGAGGGGATTTCTGATGAATCCGGTATTCTTTCAAAGATGCCATCAATGGATTCGGCAAACTATGTATGGTAAATCCCCTATCGTGGTCCGCAGTGCTATCCCGGTAAAGTCGTATGACATTTGTCAGTGGTCAAAGTTCTATCATTTGCGTTGAAAGTTTTTTCTGCGTGTAATTTGTTTCTTACACGCATATCGAATAAAGGATCGTAAAGTTTCTCAAAGTTCTTAATTTGAACGAAACATCTGGATTTTCCATTATCTGTACCCTTGATGGCTCTTCATATGTAAGGCTGAGTCTATTTTTTTGTTTTCGTTTTAATTATTGAAATTTTATTAGATGTTTCAGTGAAGTTGCATTTTTTTGTCAACGATGGGATTAGTTGTTTCTCCTTGATCAGTAGCAGTTGCAAAATTCTGATTTCATCTCGTCGTCTAAATACACCCCCCCCCCAAGTAGCGTCGTTGTTCATATGGCTGAGGTTGTTCATTGTTGGTGAATAAACGCGTATATTTTTACGAAGCAAAGACACGGGTGTAAATCACAGCCCGGGCGGCCATTGTTGTGCAATTTGCTACATGTCGCATGAAAACGTCGTTATTCAGATGCGTATCGTGAAGTCATCAAAGGTACGACTTTAGCGGAATAAAGATGCCATAAATCAGATGATGTTAAGATGACAACGTTGTAGATGATGGATGTATCTATGATACACGCGATACAGACTCACAGTCGACTCCCGACTCCAGGTATTCAAAAATACATCTTAAAAAAGGAGATGATCAAATGTTATCATTTCGGTTCGATGATGAATAGAGTTTGAGAGTTTTGCCCGATGAAAACATCTACGCATATAGTTTAGTACAATAGTCTCCTATATGTAATATCAGAGCGCGTCATATTGGATATCAAGCCCAAGCCGTTAACTGAAGTAAAAGGTCACTGTTCATTGCCTTTAAGTATGCCCAATATGATGCAAGTGAACAATACAATATCCGTGTATTACCTCTTACCTTGGAGTAATCAGACTGATTACTCCAAGGTCCTACTGATGAGCAATCATCTCAATGATCTTTGGATGATTGCTCATAGGGCCTACTGATGATACTAGATATCATTGGGTTATTTAGATGATCAGCTCACCTGAGATAGGGATAGGCAATGAAAGGGTTAATGTTTTTTAATGACAACTGGCATGGTTTTGTAACTTTTCAGTAATCAGGTATTCTTCAAGTTACATTATATTGTTTGTTTTTTAAAGACGACCGACATGGTTTTGTTACTTTTTTCAGTAATCAGTAAATAGTATTCTTCTTCAAATTCCTTACATAGGGCCAAACAAAAAATGTATTCTGTTTCTGGTCAGCGCGCGTCGATCTAGAACCCCCGTGTCAAAATTTTTTTTCGGAAACAAAAGTCGGCTCCAAAATTCGCGCACCGTGCGCTAGCGCCAACTAATCGCCGATTTCGTCAAACGCGGAAGTTTAGTCCATCTATCTTTTCATTGCTATTGTCTGATTGTTGATGAAAACTAAAAGCATGTTGATATCGTTGTCAATTTTGAAAGGGCGGGCTACTATACGTCCGGTCGGACTAATCCATCACACTGGATAGTCAAATGTAGGAACATTAAAAAAAAAACGCATCATTTTGTGCAGAAGGGCCTGACCAGAAACAGAATATATTTTTTTTTGCCTTATATCGTGTTGTTTTTTTATGTGCCGAGGAAATAGTAATTCCACTCGGCAAGATTTCCGTGTGTGTACATCCATGTTGTATAAATATCATAAGCGTCGTCATTGATGGCGACTACGAATACATAACCGGGCGGTCTTAATCGTGTGGCTGGCTGGTGCGGGAGCGGAGACGCCAACGGTCACCGGGGACAGTTCTCCTGTCACCGATAACTCCTCGCATTTACATTTTACGATCGTGCTTTTTTGGCGTACGAACGCTTTTCTCGCACGTAGGATTTGAATTAACACGCCGAAATGTTTGCGTCTTAAAACTTCCGCTGCCGGCCGAGTGTTTGAATTGATGGGTATTTATTAACTTCGTCTCGGCGTCGTTTTCGCGGCTCGCCGTAAAATTTCTACTTTCGCGCACGAACTTTTTCGATAAATTTCGTCGCGTCCACAAAGTTCTTACATGCGATTCGGCTATTTGTCACCGGAGACGAATTCAATCATTACACATTTGTACGTGGTGTTGCTGCCATAAATATCTACGAATATGTCGCTATTGGGAATTCTACATTCGAAACAGTCCGGGATAATTATGATTTGTATGGTCTTGATTCCAGTTGTTCATTTTTTCCATCTTCTATGTCATGCATCGACATTTGATCATTCTCTGTATATGAAGACGTTGCAAGTGTCGGCGATGGTATTACCGGAGACATGGTCGCTCATAGCGTTGATTCCCCGAGCTAATGAACTCGTACTTCCTCTATCACCTCTTCGTTCTAAATGACCAGCCATTAATGTTCATTTGTCTTTCTATGGGATAATGTCATTCGTCCATCGTCTTCTTCGCCGTAGTCGAAATTTATCGCCGGAGACCCGTGGACCTTCGATCTATCGAACTCCCCCTCTCTCTCTCTCTCTCTCTCTCTCTCTCTCTCTCTCAGTTTGTACACGACGACGATGATGTATAACTCGTTCTAATTGAATGTCGGTAGGACGTAAATCGGCAATTTACTCCCCGTGCCCGTTGGGATCTGAGACAACCTGAATTAGCGCGGAATTAGTATTCGCGTTTTGCGTTAATTCTCCGGCCAGCATTCATACAAGTAATTACAGTTGCCTGATTACAAGTGCGCGTATTGTCCGTTTATGGCCTTCGTCGCCGGACACGAGACCATCTTTAACGCGAATTAGTCGACGTCTTGTCTCAAAATTTAAGATTTATAATCCGCTTGAATTGCGCTCATCGCCGTCCGATGGGACCCGTTACGCCGGTCTTCAAAGCACGCATTTATAGTTATTAGTCAGTGTATAAATACATCATCTCGCGTTCTCTCGATTCTCGGCGAGTATTTTATAACGAAAATGCGAAGCGAGATGTTCACTCGCAAAATCAATATTATCTGATCATTGGTTCATCGATGAGCAGCGCTCATTAATCCATGATATAAAGTAATTAATGAATTATAACATTCTATATATTATCGATGCGGCGTAAACAGTTATGGAATGTCCAGGACGCAGTTGGTGGATAGATATGCAATACTTAATCCCCAGGACCCAGTTCCACAGTTCTGAGTTAAGAATTGACTCTGAGTTAACTCATTGAAAATGAACTAATTTTAACACTACTAACTCTAACTCGGAGAAACTGGATCCTGTTTGGTGTTAAAAAGAGCCTTATACTTAATGAAAATCCTGAACTTTTGACAGTTCTTCCGGATGAAACTACCAAACTTCTTCCAAAAGAAAATGCCTTAATTCTTGATAAAATGTAAGAAGGGCATCTTTTGAATGAAAATGTCATACTTCTAGATGTAGATGAATGTTTATTTTCATTATTAAACTTTCCAAATTAGTCGAATGTACCAAATGAAAGTACCTAGCTAATAAACGAAAGAACCTTCTAAATGAAGGCATCGAACTTCTAAATAAAAGAGCCAAATTTCTTCGAAAGGAAACTACCAAAAATCTAAATGAAAGAACCAAATTTTTTCAAAATGAATGTACCAAACTCTTATGAATGTACCAAATTTCTTCTAAATAAAAGTACCAAACTTTTGAATGTAAGTCGCCGAACTACTTCTAAATGAACTAGTATAGATCGGCTAGTTGTTACTGGTGTGGTTATTTGCCCTTTGCTCTGTGACGGTCGATCTCTTTACGCAGTTCAATTATCTATCAATGCGGCGTACGACACGCGTATTTTTTCATTTGCCCGATGACTTATAACTCGATCGTCCGGCGGGGACAAAACGCGAATAAATTCCCGTAGAATTCGCGTAATCGCATTCATCAAACTCACATTCGTACCGGGACAATATCAGGTCCGATCTCGCCGACGAACCGGTTGTTTGTCGGTAGGTAAACCTGATTTGCCGTCGTGATTGGTTCGTTTATTCCTCGGTTCGTCCATCAATTTTACTCTCATTTTATACCTCCGTGTATGAAATGGCCGCCGTTATTGAATCACGGAGAAATGAGGTATTTTTTCAGAATCGGAGTACGTCTAATTGAGTTTTTCCGTCCAGTGGTCAAATACGTTCGGCTTTGATTGATGGTATTGAATCGATGTTCTCCGCTTGTTTTTGTCGATAGGACGAAGTTGATCCGTTTTGAATAGCGAGGTCTGGTTGTAAACCGGTTTGAACTTTGACCGGCGTAACTCAATTTCAGTCAAGACTTTAATTCGATTGGCTGTGAATTTTCATCGCTGCTGGTGACTTCATTAAGATTTAAACGTCTGCGGACTTTTTACAGGCCTATAATTGCCACGTTTGGTGAAATAGGAATGATAAATAACCTGCGAGGGAGACCATTTGGCCCGGGTCAAACTGGCCCAGATCAGAATCAGATTTCGTCCGTGCGCGATTAGAGAGCATTTTCACTCTTATCCTTGGTTCCCACGGAACAGGGAAATTGGGAAAAACTTGGGAATTTTGAAATAATAAATCCCGGTTTGGAAATATTTGGGAATTTGAAAAATTTTCCTCATATCAGGGAAATATTTGGGTTATTCATTACATTTCACATATTGCATTTGCCAAGGGCAATTTTCTTCAGCAATTTCCCTTGAAAATCACCTTTCTCAACCAGTCACCGCTAAAATGTTGACTGTTGCATGACGATATGTGTTCATTTGCATTTGGGAAAATCATCCATGAAGTACTGGAGAAAAACTTGGGAATTTTGAATTCATATAACTGTGGGAACCATGTCTTATCAGTCACTCATAGTACTGTGCTATTAAAACGCTGTTGTGGCTGTGGTGAGTGAGGCGAGTCACTTCCAGAACCAGCAAGCATTTTCACTGGAGTGATTAACCGTGCTAAAATTTGGCACAGGCCTGATCCGGTTTTTTTGGTGCGACCAAATTCTGGTCCACATTTCATACAGTCACGGACCCATCTAAATCGCTTGCGCGATCGCGGCCATATGTATCGACTTCAGGCAGTTCAAACAGCGTAGATCCTTATTAAGTGACGTGTGCTTGGGAGAAATCTGCAAGTCTGACGGCTGTTGTTTATTACTATACTGGACTGTACCTGCTCGAAAAGATCATTACTACTAATTTATGGTGCGTCCGCGAGTTGATTTCTAATGTCTCACTGATAACAACTACAGTAGATACTGTTGTTCGTGGGTCAGTTTGGAAATCTCTTAGTTAAAAGTGTTTCAAGAATTGGGCAGATTCAGTTGAAAAAAACGTAGATTTTTTTATTGTTTGTCAAGCCCAATGCAGGCACGGATTCAGATGGTTGCACCAAAGGCATACGCTGCCGTCATGAACGTTTCGTGTCCTTGCACAAAAAGCAGTGAATTTTCAAAAAATGTTTGGGTTTGTCATGGATTATACCCCTAGTTGTGCTACGTAGGGAAACACAGAAACATGGAATCGAACATGTTTCCCTATACATCATGTGCATTGGACTTGAAATGTAACCTGGTTTAAGTCAGAACAGACTTTAGCTATGCCTAAGTTAAGATCATTTTCATCCAATAACTACTACTACACGTAACACATGTTATTCACAGAACTTGTTTTCGACCGATATCTTGATTCTGCCAGCAGCGCTCGTGAATTTTCTTTTTTGAGAATACGTTATGAGAAAATGTTCATTTTCTAGAAAATAATCAATGAACGTTGTGTGTGCGTGTGTGTGTGATCGCAGTACCTCGCAGCTTCTTGACGAGCGCGAGTCAAGTGTGCGGGTAAGAGGTATTTTTTACCTTTAATTAGTTTTCACGGCTTTGTTTCCGAACACGAGTTTCCTGTGAATACTGCGACCAATATTCATCGTTGCCGCCGAGCTCTCTCTCATAACCGGTGTATTTCTCGTTGGACGTTTATATGTTTGTATTACTATCGAGATGACAGCTCGTTTCGTCGTATATTGGTAATTCGATGCTGTAATGCGCACCTATCCGCACGGCGGTCTTTGCTCGGACAGGTATATTCAACGTTTTATTAAAACGAATGAATGTCCTCCTCCGCCGCAGCAGCGATGACGACGCTGGTGCCCGTGCCAGTGCTACAAGCGTCGTTTTATCTTCACCGGCGTAGCTGATAAAACAGTAACCAAAATAATGAATCTAAAGGCGGGTGTAGGTCAACTTGCAACATGACATGAACGCTTTACAAGCATCCCAGTGATACAAGCGTTGCTTTATCATTACTGGCGTAGCTGATAAAACTGTATGTAACCAAACAAAAGAATATAAAGGCGGGTGTAAATCACTTGCAACACGATCGGTTGCGACTGGTCATAACTAATAGGCGTGCAGGTCACGATGCCATGGTCGGTGATGGTGTGCGACTAGTCTCTGTCAGTGGCAAGAGCATTGTCTGTTGGTTGCACCAAGAAGAGCAAGGTTGTGACTAGGTATTACTAGGTTGTGAGGGTATGTAGGTTTGCTAGTTTGTAGAAAGTCGTGTTGCAGCAGCAAGTCACTGGCAAGGCCTACTATATATGCCTATATAATATGCCTGTCTTCCAGATACGACCTGTCTACCACCACTTTAAGTCATGTCTACCACCACTTTAAGTCATTTTTCGCTGCATTCAATGAGATTCAGGATACTTCAAAATCCATAATTTTCCCATTACTGATTTTTGCATACACATGGTCATTATATACTGATAGTTTTGTCATTGCTGCCTGATATCAGATTATATTTAATAAGAATATGCTATCGAATTCTTCTGCTCACTTCCTTCTTTTTCTATTCCCTCGTGAGGAATGTTTTCGAATCGCAGGTGTTAACTCAGTATGCCAGTTATCCTCATTTACGATGTTTACGAAAAGTCACCTCTTCTTCATTTATGAAAACACTGCGCTTCGCGGTCTTGGGGGAAAAACAAGCGATTCATTTCAGGTGTAACATACCGAACTTGTTCTCATTCTTTCGATATAATCGGGGTCCATTTCAGTGAAAATTTTAAATTCTGCGAAAATGAACGGCGTCCTGTCGCTATTCATTGAGATCATATACGGAGTCAGTAACCGACCTCTGTTGTTCCAGTCACTAACCTTAATTTGGTAGCGAGTATTCTTGACCTGCTTCGAACAGTTCGAGCTAAAAAGTCAACTGCAAACGAAGCTAAATTAACTTAAAAACATATGAAACGGCCCCGCATTAACCAAGAAAAGTATCCAATATTTATATAAGGTTTTTGTGTGCGCTGGATTCTGTACCAGAGTTGCTATGTTTGCACCTGTTTTTTTACCGTATTCCCGGAATATTTCTTCATCGCTGAGGTGTATCGCGATTAAATCTAATGAAACTTATTTTTTTTCTAGTGTAGTATTCAGTAGCATTCATTTTGCCAGAAGTTAAAGGAATATTACCTGGATTTTGTTTACAGAAAGGTTCTCTTTGCTTTTCTTTCCTTTTGTTCGTAAAGAAAGTATATAATGTTCTGTTCTCTGATGTTTTCAAGCTGTTTTTTGCACCGCCGATAGGTAAATCAAAGCTCATCGTTTTGATTTTTGACCTCTTGTATAATCTATCATCTATAATTTTGAGACATCTTGACCGGCAAAGTTATCGAAGAATTTACACACCACACTACCCGAACTCTCCAGAAACACAGAAGTATTTCAAAAGTTTCCATAGCTTCTAACTAAGGCTTGAAAGCCTTGAAAAATAGCATAAATATTGCGTAATATTATCGACAATTACTAATGTAGTATAAATTATATGATATTACGGATCAATAAAGTTATTTGAATATATCGATCATTGAATTGAATTGACTGGCAACCAGTCTAGCCCCGATATATTGATGATGTAGTGCACATCCTCTTAAAAAGATTATCAAAATAAAATAATGAAATATTATAAAACATTTTTACGGAATTCACAATTGTAATTGTCATTTTGAAACCCCTGACATTGACGACGTTTTGTACATACAGAACCTTTACTAGGTATCAATGTTTATAAACATTATTGTTTTTACGGTGTCAGAAAATCTCTAATTGAGTTGTACGTGATTGTGCGAAACGCCGGTATGCGGAGTGGCGAGGGTTAACGTTACGCACGGCTAGTGTAATCACATCGCATTAATCTAGGCAGGTAGGTTCAGCGGAGCTGGATTAAAGCCGGATTAATTGCCCCGGTGATCCAGTGAGTACGGATTAGCGACTGTCATACATAAAGTTAATCATGCTCCGGCTGCCATTATCGTCGTCATCCTTCCGTCTGATTATATAACCAACGAGGATGCAGATGACAAACTCTGTGCAGGAAGTTTAAAAAAAAATGAATACACAGTCAGTCCATCCGGCTTGTTATTCTCGTACACTTATTAATTCTGATTTATGCATTTGTTTAATGCGTCTTCATTCAACTAACGTTTACGCGACTACAAATTCGAAACGAGATTACGTTCCACAGTTCTGACATTAAACAAGGTCACTAAATTAAGTCAGTCTTTCGTAACACTAGATCCTCGATCGCGCTGCTACCTTCTTCGAGGTGATTTTTTGTATCCTAACAGCTCTTCGCGCCAACTATACTACATCTAGGCAAAATGAATGTTTGAATCCTAAAAAAAATCCTATATAATGTGTATATTATACTGTATACAGGCAAATATCTATATCTATAACTGAACTTTTTAAAAGTAAGGAAGTTCTCTCTGGCGATGATTGTAATTTCAGTTTGATGAATGTCAAGATGTTTATCGATGTGATAGATAATTTCAGGGATTTATAACCAGCCAGCTGTGGCCATTTCTATAGAGTAGAGAGAGAGAAATGTGAAAAGTTGAACAAGTACAAATTTTTAACGAATGCACGTAATGAGTGAAATGTAATGTTAAAAGCCACCCGTTGTCAGGTGAATTATATACGGCAATATGTGCTCCTTGCTCCTGCTAGGCACTGATGGTTTCATATTGAACACCTGTAGATCGCCTCTGACGACTACAACGCAGAGTTGCAGATGTCGGTTTATAGCACATGTCACCGATTAGTTCTTCAGCGATACCTTGTGGTCGTGGGGTCAGCTTGGACCACGGGTGTAATTCAGACCACGGGTGTTACGCGAAGCAGAACAACCGATGGCCACGTGGCTCCGCCGTTTCTAATGATCGTTGGTCGCAGGTTGTAGTATCAACTGTTGTCCATTGAACTACTGAACTAACTGCTCGATCGCTCTTCATTCATGAAATCCAAAATGTTTTTAAAAGTCTTAATACAAGTCGGTCAGCAATTTCATTCGACTATTTTACGAGTGTAAAGAAGAAAATCGCGATCTGAGTCGTCGGATCTATTTAGTTTTGAGTCATAGATTTTTTCACGTTTTTGCGAAATTGAACCCATTAAATTATTGTTTCAACTCCGGCTCAGTCAACAGTTGTCTAAGAACCATTACGGAAATTAGAGAAATGCAATTATATCTGTGATGGCGTTGTGTACGTATTCGTCTTTAGTTTATTAGAAGTTCAAATCAAGTTGAACGAATCGATTGTCGAAATGGAATCCGTCTCGATGATGGTCATTATTATGTTATTTATGCGCGCGCGGATTAAAATTCCATCGGTCTTGTAAAATTCTGACAAATTGGGGATTTCAAATCGGTGTCTTAATGATTGCTGCGTTTTGGAATCAGTGATTCATGCGTAAAGACCCCGATGTACCCGACGGATGATGCCGATGAGGAAATGCTTATAGATGAAAATGATGATGATAACAATGATTATGATCTTCTTGTCTACAAATTCAACTAATGATTGACCTAAAAATAATCTTGGTTTTACTGATATGTTTTGTAACTTTGATAATATGTGACAATAATAGTTTGTATGGCATCATAAAACAAATGATTCATTTTATGCTTTCAGATGACCGGTCCATTGATGAGGAAGAAATTAAGAAATACCTTGCCCGGGCAGACACCGCGATCGTTTATCCCGAGGCCGTCAGCGAAGAGGAGGATGATGATAGAGCTACGGATGATGATGAAAATGATGACGGTAAGAGCATGACGCTCCTTATGCTTCCATAAACTGGCTATGGAGCCTAAATCTCCTTGGGCTGGTTCCTTAGTTTAGACTTAAGTCTTAAGTCAAAGATGATCTTAAATCTTAATACTGGTTGTAATTAGATTGGTTATAGAACTATAGAACTAAGATGGTCTTAAATTGGTCTTAAGTCTAAGCCATGACTATGGAACTGGGCCCTTATGACAACATCAACTTTGACAGACAATGTGGCTGTCAGATCCATTTACTAGTAGAGTAGGCAATGTGATGATGTCATAGGTGATATATGGAAGCGGCCATCTTTAACGAAGGGGGCTTGTAGCACGTCAGAGGGTGTTTATCCCACTTGTTAACGCTGCTGGTATGTATTATTCTTCAGCGGTTTCGACTCCTGTGGTTTACTGAGTGCTGTTTTCATAACATCATCGTCATTGTCAATGAGTCGTTTGATATCCATAGTTCGTATATCGATGCAAAATATTATCGTTACTCAGCGGAGTCAGCCAAACATGGACGCCCACGATTAATTCAAAGATACCGACGAGACTACGACTAAATCGCCTGAATTTTTTAAATTACACGTGTGACTCATCTTCACCGAGAGACGAGATTCCATTGAAACCAGATTTGGAAAGTATTTTGGAATAGTATTTAAATCCGTAATCGCCAATCTGTCTATTTGTGTATCTGTATGAGTCAAACGTATTTTTGGCTGGTGATGGATGAGGGAAATACCATCTACATATCTATTTAGATAATAGACAAATACACTATATAACTTTTATAACAATAAACGAGCGAAATAGGAAAATAGTGAAAAGTACCTATAGAAATTTTATTTGCATTAGATATTCATCGTGTAGTTTGTCGATTAGATGTGATAAGCATAATTATGGACAAATCCATAGTATTATTATTCTCAATGACAAGTAAATCTGTACATTTGTTCTCTACTACAGTACCTGAAGCTCGATGTGTAGTTTGTCGATTAGATATGATAACCCCGATTATGGACAAATCCAAAGTATTATTTTTCTCAATGACAAGTACCGTACATTTGTTCTCTACTACAGTACCTGAAACTCAATGTTAAAATGAGTCGAGGCTAGGTGTTGAGGCGTTCCTGATTAGTGGATTGAAAATGATTATTTGTCCCTCGCAGCAAATATGGTCTGGAAGCACAGCTTAAAAAAGGTTCAAATCGGATTCATTCGATACAAGGTGTTGCCCAATGGTTTCATTTCGCATGGCTGGTTTCCAGGCACACTGACCGGTCACAGATGTCCGCCCGTGATCCACCTGTGACCGCCGTACCTTCGAATATTCGTTAGTTCACAGCATGATGTCATAGGTACATAGGCATAAATTACGCACGCCTCAATTCATTTTTACTATATACCAATGAAAATATCGAAAATGGAAAAGTTTCTAACAACTATAGAAGTCGTTATGGAGTCATTATGGTGTAATTAATATTTGCCACTTTAAAAAAATGACGCATAGCAATTGAGACATAATTAAGACATATCTTACTAAACTAGTGGTTTATCATTCGAGTATTTCACCGTTTTAGTTCGAAAGGTTTTGGAAAATACATGAATTCCAACGTCAATTACTCGACCATTTATCTCTGACGTTTTTCGAATATGTCATCGGTGTTCCAACCAGTCGTCGAAAAATATATAGAACAATGAGTAAAAAGTGGTTATGATGCTGGTCCCTGTTCTTATTACGGAAGGCAGGTGTTCGGACAGTTATTATATCTTGATGATTTGACCTGGGTAATTTGTACGTTCACAATGAGTCCGAGAGCGTTATTATCATCATCATCATCATCATCATCATCATCATCGGTAAAATTGGTCAATTTAGGAACCTCTATAAAGATATTATCACATGTGTGCTCGACATTTTTATGATCGCGTTTCAGACTCTTTAAGTCACACCTGTGGATAGGTCTATAGGCAATTATTATTCACGTAAATTTGCAAAAAATAAGAATTTCATGTCAGAGGTGTTCGTTATTGGCTATGGAAACTCGGCACACGTTCATGTACGTGTAATGGAGGTAAAAGTGTATCCGTCATTTTGATGCGTTGACTGAGTAATTATTATAACCAGTTTACGGTGAGATCGCTTGCTCGTTGGCGCTATTGTACGAACAATACCGATTGTCGAACACTTTATAATAGCGATCTAAACCTGTAATGGAATAATAGCCCTATTGTTGGGTCACACGCTGGCTCAATTCTGCAGCGCGCACACGTGGCCCTGTGCGTATTGATACTTCCTTATCGTTTCTTTTTTCGTCGACGACGTCGTTTTATCCGTTTTCGGCGGCACAAAAATTCAGGAAACACTCGGAACGAATGTTGAAAATGTGACCGGTTTCCGAGCCGATGGCTCAATCGGTTTGCGCTGCGCTATAGTTCTTATCCAGTACACTGGCGGCAGCACGCGCTAGCAGCCGGCATTCAATAGTATTTGAGTCGTTCATGTTGAAGTAGGCAGGGCTTGTTATGCTAATGGTACATGCGAAGGTAAGCTACGTGTGCCGCGATTGGTTGGCCGGCGTTGTCTGCGTCGACTACCTCAGTCATCGTATCGCAGGTTGAAGGCAAGCTGTGATTGGTCGTATCCGCACGGTGGCACTCGCTAGATCTCATACCTAAGTTGTGGTATGTTTCATTCGTGTAGCAGGTTGTCTTTAGTGTAAGCAGTGATGCCGGCGCATGTGGATTATCAGTCACTCGGAGTATGTAATAGTTTGGATAATAAGGATGTTCCCTTCGTCGACGATGAACCTTCAGCTGTCTTAGATATCATTGACACCGACAGCAAAATGACTCAATGTAAGTGAGAATTTATTACAGATTCGGTTTAGATATCGCTAGGTGAAATAACTTTTAAAAAGAAGATTTAAAAAGAGTTAGAATGATAATCTATGACTGAAGCAGGTGGTTATTTTCTTAAGTTTAGAAATAGAACACAAATTTTTTCCGTTCTATTGCGAAATAAGGATAATTTAATCAAACTCGCGTTTAAACTTACTTATTCGGTTGAATATTCATTGTGAATAATTCTTTTTTTTATGATAGATTTTTTTTTTAGTCCGCGATAGAATATTTATTGAATATGTACTGATCAATATAGCAGCTTGAACGATGCAGTAGTCACTTTTTATCTGGTATTTTGTACAATAAAGGTACTGATGAATTTTTCACTTTCGCATTCGGTCGCATTGAATGTACAGACTGACTTGCAGAGCAGTGATGCTGGCTTGCTTGTTGTCAAGTATTTTCACCTGTCTCTTGGCTGAGAGTGAAACGCGTTGCACCGAGTAACTCTTGATACTTATCATGTAAAAAACGCGAAAATATTGAATACTACTTGATGTAAGATTTCCTTTATTGATATGTTTATTTTTTTGTAAACCTTAGTAGGCCTACGGTACGATGAGGGATGGATGCTATGATTTACAAAAAATATCCGGCATTTTTTAACTTTTCATCGGTATAGAGAAATCCGTATGGTTATTCTTTTTTTCTTCAAGAGGAACTGGTTAAACTGATACGAAAAAATATATAATGGTTACTTGTTCACTTAGAAGGAATTTATTCAGAAACAATTGTTATGAAATGGTGTGAAAGCCAGCTGTTATTCATTACGATTTAGCATTTAACTTCGGAAATCGGGATGTATATCCATAGATGTACACCAAAATTTATGTTCCTTGTACTAGAAAGAAATATCTCAAGAAAGGTCATACTATGATGATGATGATGATGATGATGATGATGATGATAAAGAGAATCGGAGCAGTGGTAATTAAAACCTTTTAGAGTCATGTATGTCTAGAGAAATGTCGTGGGCAGAAATACTGATATGCATCAATATGATATATACATGTATTGTATACAACGTCGGAATTGATAGTGTCAAATTTCGAACCCACTCCGATGGCCAATTGTGTTGTATCTAATGATTTCTAAATTGCTATGCGATACACACAAAACCGTGGTCCAAATTAATTTGGCGAAAGGCGTTTTCGGCTCAAAACGAAACACCGGTCGGTTGTCTTTTGTTTCATATTGTATCCTCTCCGATCAAACCTAGCTATATAGAGAAACACTGCCACGCGCCATAAAAGAGCCCATGTCGGCAGCTGGCCGAGTCTATTGATACACCAGGTCATCGGGGGTGCTCAGTGATTCGGAGCGGTTTGGATGACCGGGCCGCGTCGGCATGACCAGGTGATCGAGTAGATGAACTGTGTGTAAACATTCAGCCTATTGTAGCGATTTCCATAAATTTTCGAAATTGATAAATACCTGCATTTTTAAGCGGGCTATTTATACGCGTTCAATGGGGGGACAGCTTTCAATGGGAAAATTGGCTTAAACTACCTTTATTTGGTAAGTGCTCATGAGGTGAACATGACGATTATTTTCTCCGTTTGACAATGACGTCCTGTTTTTGTAATAGGCGGTCGGACGGGCAGCTGTTCTTCGACTGGGGAAAATTATCATTCGTAAGAATCCGGAATCCTGAATTCTGGGAATGTGATTCATCATTTTCTCATGCTCTTTCTGGAGTTTCCAGTTCTATCCTGTTGCAACCTGACTCACCTGGTTCCATCATTTATTTTCAAGATTTTGATGTAACTATGACTTGTAAATTGCTGTGACTTGTAAATAATTTGACTATACAGATTTTCTGATTCATTCTTAATTGAAATATTGATATTTTTGAATGACTGTTTTTTATTGCTTCGGAGAGATAATGAGACCCTCTTTGATAATGAAAGTACAGGCTAAGTAATTGATGTTTCTCATTTCTGCTGATCCTGATTGTTGATCCGGCGCTCCACCTACCTATCATGTACATTACTTCTTAAAAAAGTCATAATCCATCTAACCATAACAGACCTTACAGCAAATGTACTATTAACTATAGATTTATTTTACGTTTACAAGAGTGACCCTGCCGATTAGGTAAAACAAGGTATAATTTTTTTAGCCCTTTATCGAAAGTTTAGTTTCGAGCAGAATTGTTTGAAATAGATAGGTAACCCGAGATTAATATCTGTGAGATATCATTTAGGTTACGATTGACTCCTTACAGTTTTCTCAGGCTTGGAAATAGTTTATTTGAACATGTGGTGTATGATTACTCCCAGGTGAAATTCCCACACAGTCAAAACTAGAACGTTCCGAGATCCGAGATATTTGGGTTATTGCTAAGGGCTTCAGGTGATGGTTACTCCTGCGATGATGCTGATGATGACATCCTGCCCGCCGCTGCATCAGGTGGTCTCCTGTGAGTCATTTCCACAATCCCCCTATAATTTCCTTTCCCATGACCCTGGCTGCATTCCTGACTTTGCATCACCCGCATTTTCCCAGGTTTATCTGTTTGTAAACATAACATTTGCTTGTTATGTTTTATTATGTCCTTTGATTAGTGTTCAAATGTTACATCAGGTTTTTCGAGGAGGAGGAGGAGGAGGAGGAGGAGAAATGACATTTCATAATCTCCCATGCTGATACTAGCTACCTCTCTCTTCTATTCGTAGTGCCGCCTTAGAAGCGATGCATACATAATCAATAAAATCGGTTATCTTTCTGTAACGCAGTCAATATCAGTCGTAGATAATGTAGGCCGAAGTTACATTCTAAGCGCTGATTTCGTTCGTAATGGTGTTTCATTCATCATGAAGTTTCATCAAAAGGATTTCATACATCATGAAGTTATATTATTACGTTGAACATTTTACTATAAAGATAATTACAATAATTTTCAATTTCTTTGCTTCGAGCTCAGATGTTACAGGTGTGGCATATTATAATGGGATTCAACGTGTAAAGCCATCTCTATCAGATAGCAACAAAGTTCGTTATCGGGAAAAACAGAAATATTTACAATCGGGGCACTTCAGGTTCGTGAGGGTTATAAGTGCATTATCAGGTGTTAGAGGCGATATATACTTGAGTTACTGGGGACCTGAACAACGGCATTCAACGGCCTCTTTATAGTTTCAAAGATATTGCGCACAAGTTTAACAAGTCGACTTTTAGGTCTCATTCATAAAGTTTTTTTCTCTCAAAAGAACTGCTTTTATAGTAAAGATTTCAGATCTAAGATCATTCACAGCATCGATACAAATATCGCTGAGATTTTGTTTTCTATTTCTTTTGATGGAATTGTCTATTTCATTGTTGTCTAACAATGTATTATATCTATCAGTCATACACTGCAATCAAGTGACAGCTGGTCTCTCTCTTCATAGTTAATTCCATTATAACCCGTGCAGTGGCAGCACTTGCTAGATGCCTGCAAACTTTTACAATAGGCACCAAATTCAAATGTCAAATGTTCCCTTAAGTTATTATTCATCTCTATCGAACAATTTTTGTGATATTTATGCACACATTATTATGAAAAATAAAGCTTCCAATGTAATGATATACTAAAACAGCTATTTTTCGGTCAATCTTTGTATTAGATGAAATGATACCAAAGTAGTATCAAAAAATCATCTCATTTAAATATGTTCGTTATTATATTTAGCATTTTCTTGATTTTCCGAATTTCTTCATATTTTCAGTTGCCACGAACCACAGCAGCGAAACTCAGGTGTTGAAGTGCTCCGAATGTGATAAGACATTTCCACGTCAGTACATCTTAGACGAGCACGTACGACAGTACCACACGCCGCCGCCGCTGCCAAACGGCGCTCGTTCTCCGCCGTTCATGTGCTTGAAATGTAGCGAATCGTTCCCGAGTAAACATTCACTAGAGAAGCACATGGCGTTACACTCGGTGACGTCGCAAGCGTGCAAGGTCTGTCACAAAACATTCGCGAACATTTACCGTCTGCAACGTCACATGATCAGCCACGACGAAAGTTCGGACTTGCGTAAGTTCAAGTGTCCGGAGTGCGGCAAGGCATTTAAGTTCAAGCATCACTTGAAAGAGCACATACGCATACATTCCGGCGAGAAGCCATTCGAATGTCCGAATTGCGCCAAACGTTTCAGTCATTCCGGTTCATACAGCAGTCATATGACATCAAAAAAATGCTGGGCAATGAACATGGCCGGTAGCCGGCGTATACCGACGGAGCGTAAGGGGTTAACTTCGCCACAGAAAGCGGATAACGTGCCGACGATGGCAGATATGCGTTCACCGCATCCGTTTGCGAGTTACACGCGACCGTTTTTACCGGCGCACGCCCTACCTCATCCGTTTCTGCCGTTAGGTCTGAACGGGTTCGTACCGTTTCAGCCGTACCACAGTCCCGCTGGACACATGCTCAGTCCACTGCTACACGGACTATCCAGTCCAATTCCGCAATTCCATACGGATTTCTATCGATCGCATCTCAGCAGCTTAGAACAAAAACTCGTCGACATAACGGACAGAAATTCGGCGCTGATACGAAAATTCGACTTCGATCAAGAAGAGAAAAGCCGCACGGCGAGCGCTAGTCCCGTGAAAGATACACGTGAAAAATTACCCGATAAGATATGCGATGATGCAACACGTGAAAGTGATAAAACGTCGGAAAGCTGTGATAAGGACAAACCAGAAAAATCCGAAAATAGTGATTCGAGAATTTCAGATGTGGATGTCAGTGAAGAGCACGACGATAAGAAAGAGAAAGGTGAAGTGGTGAAAAATGCTGATGGTGGGGACCAAGGAGCGAACAATGGTAAAGATACCGAAGACTCTACAATTAGTTGTAAAAAAGGGGAACAAACTGATGATATTTCGAAGATTGCTAAAGACAATGAGGAAGTTAAAGACGGTAAAACAGACATTAAAATCGAGATCAAAGATGAACCTTGCGATGCTGGTGATAGTCAAAATAATTGTCAGTTCTGCCACGAAGAATTTGCCAGTCCCGTCGAATTACATCAACATGAACGTTACCTATGCAGCAAAAACGCTAACTTAACAATCTCAACATCCGATTGGAAGAAAAAGACGACCGTTATAAAACCGGAACCACGTCTGGCCATTGCGAAAACCGATGCGAATAGCCCGGAAATTACCGAACTGAAATGTCAGTACTGTTTAGAAGAATTCAACAGCGCAGTTGAGCACCACCAACACGAACGATATTTGTGCAAAAAAAATACGTCGTTGTTCACGACGGAATGCGATTCCGTATTTACAGCCGGATCGCCGAACGCCGATAGCGATCACAATTCCGACGACGATTGCGACACGGAAGATGGCGACAACGACGACAAAGATAAGACGCGTTGTCGCGTGCGGTCGATGATCAACGACGAACAGCTCGCGAAGCTGAAAGCGTATTACAAAATAAACCCGCGTCCGAAAAAGTACGAACTCATGCGCATCGGCAACGAGATCGGTTTCACAAAACGCGTCGTCCAAGTTTGGTTTCAGAACATGCGCGCGCGCGATCGCAAACGCGGCAAACAAGTGCCGTATTTTCCGAATATGGCGCGCAGCATCAACAATCGCCGCGACGATGAAATAATTTCACGATCGCCGTTCATTCCGATCGTTCCGCAGTTTAGTCGCTCGACGACGACGGCGATCGCGCCGCCGACTGCTCATGACGGTGGCGCCGCCGGTGGTGTCTACATGAACTCATTACAGCCTCAGTTTCCCGATCTCGTGCAGCAACAGAGAGAACCTTTAGATTTGAGCGTTAAGAAACAACCGTTACCAGCGCACAGCAGCCCGAGCAGTAGCTGTTCGACGCCTGGCAGCACGGCAGATGGATACATACTGAATCTGAGCACGCGGACGAACTCCCAATTGAACACTCAAATGAAATCGCCGAGCAGCTGCATCGACCGTAATGGCAACTTCTGTGGCAGCAATAGCCAAAAATCTCCACTGAGCATCGACCAAATACTCTCATCGTCTGCGTCATCACACAAAGTTAGCAATTATAGCGATGATGAGGACAGCTTGTCAAACTCTTCGAAAGATATGTTGCTGGACAGTAGCTATTCGTCGACGTCGGGAAGTATGATCGACACGATGAGAAGTTTAGGCTCCATGGCCGATTTCGCTGAACATGGACTCGGGCTCATGAAAAAAAGACCATTCAGTATGGTAAGTTCACTCCGCTTTTCTACGTTCACTTGCTTTCGTTTTGCGCAGATAAAGGTATGATACATAGATGATGTTTTCTTCTGCAGGTGGACGACGATATACAGCTGGATTACGTGGACAGTTTGACGGGAGACGACGACCAACCGAATCGTAAGAAACGTCGTTCGTGGAAACATCATAAGGTCGACATGGATGAGGGCATGTACGCTTGCGATCAGTGTGACAAAATGTTCAGCAAACAAAGTTCTTTGGCGAGACATAAATATGAACACTCAGGTGAGTGGAACATTCGATGCACATTTTACAATTGAATTTCTTTCCAAATATTCTTGCGTATCTGTCAGATCAGAACTAACGAAACGTATTCGATCTTGATTTCAGGAGCACGTCCATTTGGTTGTGATATCTGCGGCAAAGCGTTCAAACACAAACACCACCTAACGGAGCACAAACGCTTGCACAGCGGCGAAAAACCGTTCCAGTGTAAAAAATGCGGCAAACGCTTCAGTCACTCGGGCTCGTACAGTCAACACATGAACCATCGATACAAATACTGTAAACCACAGAAGTCCGACGACGATGAACCCGTATCGGAGATATTCGAGGCGGGCGTCACCGAGTCGCTTTACAACGAATCATCTTCATCGTCGAAGCTCATGCAATTCACCGACGTCAAACTGCCAATCATAGACGTTCCAAAGCTTGACAATAAATTGATAGTCGCGCAGACGGCTGCTAGTTAGAATTCATGTAAGAAGTCGCTTTGGTGATGGTGTAAAAATAAGAAGATTTTCACACACTAAGATTATGAATGAAGGCAACAGAATTGTATGTTGTTTTCTCAAATTCTAGACTTTTTAGAAATATTTTGACCGGTTTCATGATGTCAGTCTTGGCTGCCGCGTGCAGCCGAATGTCGTTACGCATTCCAAACGATACAATTCCAATGTTATTTCATGACCATTCCAGAACAGTACCAATTAAACGAAGCGAAGAAGGCGGGCGTCTTTGAGCCTACTTGAGAGCGCGGCAAGTACATTGCCGAAAATCTCAACGGTGATCTGCGCTTGCCTTTCTCTCTTATATACACTGCATTCCAATGATGTAAAATAGATCTTATTATCGAATTATCAATAGTATCTGGTTTGGAAATTTCTTCTGTACTAGCCGCATTGGCCGACTTAAGCCAATGCCTCACTATATCAAATCTGCAAAGCCAAGGTAACCGCAGTTGTCAATTGTGTATTCTAACAAAATTTTTAACATCTGTCAGATTACGAAAAATCATCGACAACTTGAAAGTCGGATGAAAAATCTTGGATGATTCATTTTTGCTTCTAAAGCAGTTTTCCGACGGAACGTGAATTTTTAATGTCTTCCGATAAATATCCGTGTACGAAAATCAGATTATCTTCCGAGCAAATTCATGTCTCAATGTAATGGTTGTTTTCTTTCAACAATGTTATGATGTAATTATAAATGAATTGTAAAGGCTATGCATTCTCCGGTATAGGATGGAGACAAGTCTCTTTGAAAATTGTTTTTTTAAATACCCCGTATATGTATAAGTATTCATTATTAAAGTCTAATGCATTTTCACATTTCTGACTAGTATTCTCATCTGCCCGAATCATGGCAAAAAAGATTTGAAATATCTTGTGAAACGGTTGGATCGGTCAATGAACAAAAGAAATGTCATATCGGTCAGAATTATAGGGCACGGTAGTAGAAATTCGATGTTCTCTAGATGATAGAAATTCTGTACAGGTTAAAAAAAAGGTATGACGTTTTGAAGTTTTGTATTCATACATGCGTACACACTGGTGCACTGGATCACTTGTTAGGATATGCAAAATAAAAAACTACTAGCGCCGCACGCACTGCGCAAGTGCATCGCAACACTCGTTCATAATTATATTCATGACGCTTCTTCGTAATCATTTATATTATGATAATTATGATCGTATGATAGATATATTTACAATGTACACACATTTTTAACTAAGAATGATAGTGGTATGTGTACAGTTTAGTGCTTCCGAAATTCATATATTGTATAGCGTATGCGCTTCCTTATCCATAAAATACAATCACTGTTCTACCGAATGTATTGAGTCTAAATTTGTATGTGACACATTCAACGTGATTGCTATTGCCGAGCTTCCTGTTGAATTACAGAGTGAAAAAGTTCTCATGTCTGCGTTGAGTTCTACACGCGAAGTCTCTTGGGTTGATGAACTATTTTTGACTGAAAAAAATGCTGTTCGATATATAGTGAAATGTGAAACATCATACATGGCTTTATATATTTTACATATATTTTTTATTTCTGATTAAGATTAAACACTTTCTTACGTTCTAATGAAAACAACTAGTTACTGTGGGGAATTTACGTAGGTTGCCAACTCGCGTAGAATGGACAGTCAATAAAAGATGGGGACTGCATCCAAATGGAACTTTTCATGTGCCCTAGAAGGCTTTGCGTGGTAGGACTCCAAAAGCAGATCGGGATGACGTGGTACTTCCTAGTCACTTCTAAAATCATGTATATAATATGATATACCGCGTATATTCTCATGTTCTGATATCACTGCCTTTATGTAATAGTGTATTTTACAATTTGCATTTAGAATATACATTCTTTCTGTCTGGTCAGATCGTATTTACTGCATGGTTGATATAACGGGGCATCATTGGTGTAATGTAATAATGTGTACTTATTTTTCGTTAAGAATTCGTTTCCAAGTTCATGTCTACTCTGTATAAACTATTTACACGTATCTTTGGGAACGACGGGCAACAGAAAGCTTATTGGCTAGAGAGAAAATTGAATATGATATTTTCACCAGTCGCTGAATTTTGAATAGAAAAAATTGCATCTCCTGCACTTGTACTTAAAATTTGTAAAGATAAGAGAAATCAAAAAGGTAACCTTTTCCTGCGATATTGTACTTATGAAAAAAAGACAGTTGATAGGTATTGCGATGTCTTAATGATGTTTGAGGCAAACCTTAATCCTGCGATATTGTACTTAAATTGTGTATAGGCCAACGAGGCTGCTAGCAAAAGCTTCTTTAGTAGTAGATTAGAAATGTCTTTTTTCAACATTTCATATATATTCTATTATTGAATCCAAGGGCAGAACAGGTGATTGTGAAAAGTTTATTCCAAATTTCAAAGAATGTAGGGGGCCACGGCGGGTACCTATATTTAACTTTTTTTTAACATAAAAATTTCGTGCATTTCTCGAATTTACTTGAGTCTTCCTGGTGTGGGGATATTCCACTGCTGTTACTTTCACACTGCCGATGAATATATTAAAAAGTAAAGTATTATTATTATTATTATTATTATTATTATCATTATTATTATTATTATTGTATAGGTCGTATTGAATATTACGATTATTAATAATCTCGAGTTTATCCTTGGTCATAGCTTTAGTGACTTGCGGGCAGGCCGGATATGTGCAAAATCGTGTCTTCCAATTCTTAGTATAGGTGGCGATAGTAGTACTGAACTGTAACAGCAAAGTAGTCTTCGTTTCGTGCTCCTTTGTTCGTCTTTTACTTAATACTACGTAAAAACTGAGTTCGTGGATTTCTAAAATGCAGAGAATTCGTTTTTAAGAGCTGCCTTTACTTTGTATGTATATTATTAATGATGTAGGAGCATTTTCATATGCGAATTATCAGTATTAATTACTTAGTAGTAATATTTTATCGTTATATATAAATTGTATATTGATTTGTTTGTACATGGTGTACAGGTTTCTTTACTTGTAGTCAATCATTATGCTTTTGTCGGCGTTGCGTGGCGTTACATCGAAGCTTACCCCTTTATTCGGACGGTTGAAATATTTTACTCGTCTTGGCCTTGAGAAGAGTTATTCAGGTGCTACGCGTATTAACGAAAGTATAATTCAATCATGTTGTCAAAGTGCAATTAATCATACTGGTCAACGAAAATGTATTTTTCAACGTGCTCGAAAATGTGCAATTTTACAGTTTACAAAAGAAAACTCAGTCTTCCAGAGTGCAATATGTATATCGAGTCATAATAGTATCAGAGCCCTATTAGTGGGTGTCTCAATAATTCAGAGGTGGCAATTATGTTGTCTTATATTCCCATTAACAATCAAGAAAAAAAAATGCTTCCAGCAGCTATGGGTGGAAGAAGATAGTGTCTTTTAGTTGTCATATCTCTCAATATTTAGCTGGGTCATAGTCGTCATAGGTGTACATAGGTGCATGAAAAATAGCTATCTTCTTAGTTAGGCTTGTAAATAGTAATAAAGAAATATAGGTATACATATATGTATGTATCAGCATTTCATTCCAATATCATTTATATAGAATGATATGAAGAAGAAATTTGTTCAGTTCTTGTTTCGATTCTATTGAATTGTTTTAAATATCGCCATATATATGTTTCCTCGTGATCAAATAAGTGAAAATACGTGTGTTTGCATGTCCGTACTAAAATCTTGTCTCCTATTTTGGTTCTCGTCGCTTAAACTACTAGAGATATTTTGTTGCAGGTCCTGTTTATTACAACAACAAAAAAAAACGGGTGGCATTCCGTGGATGTGCCAATATCATTCCAACGATGACTAGCTACCAAATATTCTGTGTACGTTTAATCGTCTCTTCGAAATTATGTACTTTAACTATGTATGTTCGTGTCTGTGAATCTCTTAAAACACTTTTACCTTTTCAAATATGAATTTTTCCGATTCTCAATGTAGCAATAATAACGATCACAAACAATGAGGCAATGAGAGGTGAATATTACTATGAACATTTAATCCTAATGTACAAAAAAATGACTATTTCACAGGATAATAAAATTTTGTTATTAAAAATAATGTCTTGTCTTCAGTATTCTTACTTGGATTTGAACCATGGAGTGGTAACTTAACAATGGTATGTGGCAAAAGGATTTGTTATTTCCTTATAGTATAAAAGTATTGGTCATGGATGTGGTGATAACTGGGACAGGAGTGAGGATTATTATATTCACATAACCACCAATAGTCTATGGAACTACAACACAAATACCTATGTTAGGGGAACTCGGATACCAATAGAGTAATTGATAAAGTTAAGTATTCTATATTGCTTTTTAGGCTTCATTTTAATGTGGTTTAAAGAATATTTTCATATTTATAACTGGGAATGACAAAACTGGTCCAAGTAAGCAAAATCTGAGTTCACAAAAATGATTTGTTTTAGTCAAAAGACTGAGTTGGCCATTAAGGTGAAGTCTACTGTACATGCATATTTTTTCCCATTAAAATATTGGCTTTAGAGAGAGAGCATTTCGAATGAAAATTTGCTGCATCTTCCTCAGATTTGGCTGAACCATTAAATTCTAATAAGGTAAGCGAATTCTGAGGTAGCCAAAGCAATAATGGGTCATCATCACTTGAATCTTGATAGAAACATTTTTGATATCTGCGGCATGTGATTATTTGAGGTAACCAGTGCTATGGTATGTCGAATCCACTGGTAGTCACAAATTGTGGAGAACCTTATTGTTATAGCTACATCTACACTTGCTTCTTGTACCCGGGTTACGCTTCTACGCTCAAAACGAGGGTACAGCAGAGTTTTCTGCAAAACCCAGATTTAGAAATCCTTCAAAAAGAACCCGCGTTTGTGTAAAACTCTGCATTTTCTCTAGTGTAGATGGGAAACCCGTGTTCAATGCAGCTTCTGGGTGCCACACTTGAACCTGAACTAGAGACATGTAGATTCGTACTATCGAAGCCGAATTAAGTATAGGCGCTACTCACTGCAGACGCAGGTTTTCATCGAACCCGCATATATTGAAACCCAGGCTCAACAAAAGCTAGCGTAAACATGTCTTAAATGGGGTTTCAACTGTGTCGCATTTACCTTGCACTCAATCCAAAGTCACCCAGCTCCAATACCAAGGACTCCTTTGAGCACGTGTGATCAAGTATCCTCGACTGTGTAATACCACACTAAATCAATTCACAACAGAACAACTTAATGGGTATACTCATAGACGGAATTTAATTTACAACAAATGTATATATAAAAATACATAAACTGATTTTGCGGACAGTTTCAGAGTCAATAAATTCTGTTAATCGTTCAACCATTTCACAGTTAATGCATTTCGAAGTTCGAACACCGATATCGTTTCAATCCACGGGTAAAATCGAATCGTCATTTCATCGGTCACCATATGAAATCCGTTGTCGGAAAATCGGCCGGAAATCGCGATCGCTTCTATCCACACGAACAAGGCCATTTGACCGGTTTGTCTCAATGTTATATCACAACACGTATTCTCTTCTGTACTGTATTTAACATCCACTACCTGAAAGTATGATATTAACTATCATTGCAATAGTTCAATCTTCTCGGGACATTCATTCCCGATCAAACAGAATTTAAATATGGAAACCCCTGCTTAGTTGGACAATAAGGGATCAATAAATCCGCTTTACGAGAAATCCTGATAAAACATCATATTTTACATGCATCTTTGTGTAAGGAGTGTTAATAATATCCGTATAAGATCAAAATCAGGGTTAAGCAGAATTGTTTATGTATGGCAACGTATTAATCTGCATTATTCTGCAATTCTAATATAAATGGACCATTTCATTTGGTTCTAGGTTTGAAAAGTTAATTCCAAGATTATAGTAGCGTACTAGTAGCATTTATGGTGATAGTAGAATAGCCACAGTCTGTTTTGGAGTACAGATAATAAGTTTAAAATCCACGATAAACAAAGTCTAAAAGCCCAAAATAAAAAGACTACAACGTTACAAACTTTCACTAGACACCTGATGTTGACCTCTAGTGAGAATTCGAAATGTTGTGTCTTGGTTTTGATTTTGATAAACAGAATTTGCTTTCAATCTTTTAAACTTTGCATATTAAAGTGGGTTTTAACTCTTTCACATGTTTGGGAAATGTCACATCTATCTATAATATCATTATATGACATCTAAAAGCCGCACAAGGGTACTCACATCGACTCTAGACTTGGCAACAGCTGCAGCGTGTTTCAGTGGAGCCAGAAATAGAAAATTGTGTGCAGTCTCGATCCACCGGCCAGACTCATGCCACTCATACAGCGTAAAATACAGAAAACAGTCCTTTTCATTTTTACACCCGGCATATGGAAGGAATGAGGTCAAGTTGAGTGTTCGTACGTTAACTGACGCGAGGTTTGGCTAAAAGAAAAGAAGTGACATATTCATCGTATGAAGTTTTTACTGAATCTTATCTGACCACGTTTCATCATTTATTTATCCATACCTTATAGAAACCAAAACTATCAACTCCCGGCAATGGTTTTCCAGCGATCAAGGACCAAACTGTGACAAGACACTTCAGCCCTAGCTCTAACGGTCTATAGTAAAGAGTTTCGTTCATTGGTGGCGATGATGAGAACACAAAGGCATCGTGTATGTAATGAATATTCAGTGTTTGACCATCTGCTTCGATAAATGGTGAAATCAACTGTTTCGCGAAGAAGTTTTTAACGTAATAATGCAGCATCTTCCACTTTCCAGTGGATTCTGAAATAATACATCATTCCACGCATAGTCAGAGTAGAGTAGTATATGATTATATAATATGCTTATATCACAAAAGCCAGAAGTATCCAATCTAAGTCAACAAACTAATGCAATATCTTAGAGAAACTCCTGAAAGTTCTATGGGTTTTGAAGAGCACAGGACCCTAGTTTTAGTTTCTGCGTAAGTCTATCACAAGCGTCTCAAGTCAATTGTTCGCATCGATCAGGGAAACTCGGTGTTCAAGACAAATACGATGCAGTTCTTTCATTTCGTTCATTTTCCGTCTCGCGTATTCGTAGTAAACATATCGCACTCCTTCCAACGTCACCAGCTGTAACTGACGATTTTTCCGATGCGACAAGATTCCGTCGTCGTTGGCGCGATTGTACCATGCGTCCAATCGTTTCAGCCGATGATCGAAGTGCTTGATGGCGCGGCAGGCAGCGCGAAATCGTCGCTCGATTTCGTAGTATTTCCGACGTATGGCTAGAGAGCCAATTCCATGTAGAAATGTTGTTGAGTCCATATCAACGGTGTCGATACATCCGTACAACATTGTAGATATACGATTTCCCATATTGATGATGAGCAATTAACTGTGTGAGATGTGCACAGCAAGTGAGTACAAGTCATATACCTGTAGTCTATATAGTCTCCACAAAGCAAGTTTTTAATTGGCTTTCTCTACTAATTAACAATGCCATTCTTTGTTGTGTGCTAGACAATTTGCTGTTTGCAAAAATGTTAATTATCAACTGAAGCCTGAACTGAACAAAATAGTCTGTTATGCACTAATTAGCAATGTTTGTATACTAGTTAAGTATTCAAAGACACGCTTTCCTTAAATTATGCTGTTGATTGATTAAGTTTGGTTTAGGTCAACAAAGTGTGCTGCTGTTTACTAGGTGTCCCAGACATTGAGACTGTCATATTTCATAACTAATTGTTGCATGGTGTTGGCAGACATATGATGAGATAGAAAGATCTAAGGCACCTTCCGTAACAGGGCAAGCAATTTTTCCAGTTGGTCAAATTTATGTGTCCTTTGATTGGAGATATTCGAATACAATAAATTCAATAAGATTGAAACTATATAAGCTGTTGGTCTATGGCAAGTCTGAAATCTTATGTCTTTTAATTCTAATTCTCAATAACTGTTCGATAGTCGTTCATCTTATCATCAATTCTCCACATCTGAGACTACTAAAATCAATGCAAGTTCAGTGAATATTGCTCCGGTTGTTAATGTTGAGATACATACCAATTGATGACCAACTAGGTGCTGGCCATATATCCTGTAATTGCCAGTAGAGGGCGCCCATCGTCATTCCGTGGCCGTCCATTAAGTTATTCTGCAATCGGCGATAATGTTCAGTCTCTGTTTTGATTATCATCGCTTGATTAATCTGCAAAATACGAAAATGGGTGAAATTTTCGCAAGCCAGCTATGGAAAACAATATGGGGACCAGTTGCGCGAATGTTGGTTAGAGTTAACCAGTCGATAGTTGACAGTGGCAATTATAAGTTCATTGTTAGTATGGTACTTATCCCCTGGTTATCTTTAACCAACTATTGAGCAACCTGGCCCCTGATGGCTGATGAAATCATTGGTTGATAGCTTTTCTGCTATAGAAAAAGGACCAAAGAACTGAACTAATAAAGCCCTTACTGTCGCTCTGACAGAAAAGGACTTTAACCAATACTTGCCTGTAATAAGTAAATTATTTGTAAAAAGTCATTGGTTGCATTAGGCGTCTTCGGAATGTTCAGATTCACAGAGAGCACATCAAGGTTTTGTTTATTTCCTGAAAAGTTTATCATACAAATTCTTCATCCAACAATACTGAATATCAAATAATGAAAAATATCAGTGATTAAGTAGCGATTACTGACCATTAGCGTGATGTTGTCGATGTTGTAAGAATTTACTGTCATAATACCAATCTTCTCTCGCGGAGACTTTCTTTAAAGTTTCGAACGAGGGTAACGACTGAAATCCATATTCGGAAACGAACCGCGCTCTCGGATATGCTTTCCAATCCCATAGCTGTCCTCTGTATACATAGAAATGATCTGAAAAATGGAATCAGCTTCTCGTTAGTAACAACGTTTCAGCTAAACGTTTTGAGAAAATTCAAAACTATCATTCCATGAGTTTCAGTGTCGAATACAGAACATATTTGCCACATTGGATAATGAAAATTTTCTTTCCCCCATATAAGGCATTTTCAACTCAATCTTCAAATCAACAATAAATCCCTTTTAATGTAAAAGATATGACTCGGATTTTCTGGGATCCCTTATCTTTTCAATTTTGGCACAAGCCACTGGTACTGGCTTTTTTGGAGATCGAATATGCCCTTACATCTCTCGCTCCTGTTATTTGAAACTGTACTGTTTAGTAACATCCTTGATCTACATCAATGCATTTCATAGAATACGATAACCTTTCAACTCGTTGCATCATGGTAATATACACGTAGTTGGTAAGATTCTACTTACCATCTCCGAATGCTTCGTCGTAGGGGTTTTTCTGAACCCAATTCTTCCTGGTCTGTTCGAGTATTCCGTTGCTCGGACTGGAAACGACGAAAGGTCGATTGGAAGCGTCTTCCTTCGTAACGACATCTCTAATCGTGTCGACGTACAGTTTAACGTAATCTGCGTAGAACAAACTGTAGTTTCTAGAAGTTCCATACCTGTCGGGAATAGATCACAGATATCATAGAATTTCATTGTCATGCGCAGAGTGACTTTTCCACAAACCCCTCTGATATAGTTACCATTCAATTGTAACTCTGATTCTAGTTAACAGATAAATGTAGAAGTAGATATACAAAGAAATCTACAGCCTGCTGTACTGTAGCCTTCTGGCTTAACAAGAGAGCTCAAGGCTTTACTAATTTGAAGACATTTTATACCAGTCATTGAATATACGCACCAGTTATCAGCTAATGCGGCTTCATTTTCATTGTTTCCACTCCAAAGAGCGATGGCCGGATGATGTGATAAACGCTGAATCTACCAAGAGAGACAGTCAGCTTTATACTTAATCGGACTGGTGGTTTTGTTCTGTTTCAAATATTCAATATTTAATAACATAATCAGTATTACCACCACACGCAGAGGTATTCTTGTCTTGACATAGTCATAGTTAGGCAGCTATCTTTGTCTGTTACAGATTGTTTAATATCTAAATACAGTGATATTTCATTATTTAAAAAGTAAGAGGGCATTTTACCTGTTGTTTGATTTCTTCCGTCACTGACCTCAGAAATTGTGATGTTGTTGGATACATGGCGCAGGCAAACATCATATCCTGCCAAATCAGGATTCCATATTCAGAGGCCAGTTCATAGAACTCCTCCGATTCATACACCTGAAAATAAATTAAATGCCTGAATATTCAGTGGAAAGTGAATATAGCTCTCTTTAGAATAAAGCAGGAATACAATAGAATCCTCCTCTCAAGGTGGATCTTTTTTGGAACGTGGAAATTTGTCGTCTTGTACAATATTCGAGTTGGTGGCATATAATTCATATATTTCAACAAAAATTTGAGTTAAACAAGTTGATCGAATCTAACTTGAGGGGAACGAGTCTACAGTAGATAATTAAGGTTAAAGCATTTTCACAATCAGGCCCATATTAAAAACCATCTGCCGTGAACTCACATTGCAGTTGATTTTCATCTTTTCATCATTTAGTGAAACAATAACGAGATGCTTTTATCGGCAGTGATATAATAGATAAAATGATATAATAAAGCTTACTCCACCTCCCCAAACTCTCAGCATGTTGATGTGAGCATCGGCAGCCGATTGGAGGTAATTGCGAAGTCGACGTGCGGTAACTCGCTCCAGGAAACTATCGGCGGGAATCCAATTCGAGCCTTTCATGAATATTGGACGGTCGTTGATCTTGAAGTAGAAACTGAGGCCTGAAAAACATAATATCATCAGAATGAGCATCATATTACACTGGTCATTTATTGTACAGCCTTTTTATCACTAGTACGCAAAATCCAATTCTATAGTTCTTGTGCATAATTTGACTTAAGGTTTAAAACATTGTGAATGAACTAATTTCGACTGTATTTTGCAGTGGAGCAAATTAGCTCAAGTCAAATTTAGCTTAACATAGGTGTCTTACAATGCTGGTTAAATGTGCTCTCTCATACGAGATGTAGAGTTCTATCTTGGTTGAAAACGCTTCTATTCAGACATATGCCATACCTGATGAATTTGGTATAGGTTCTTGAATTAGTTCAACAGTGCGGAAGCCAATTTTGAACGTTTTCACCTTTTTCTGTCCATTATAGAGAATTAGGTCATATAGAGCTTGTTTCCCGTACCCATTAGGCCACCATAATTCTATCATCTCCACCTATACACCAATGTAAAAGATGATTAAAACTATAGAAGGTGATTTTTCGAAAAATAAATTTCAACTGCCAATAAGCCATACCTGCTGTTTGGGTAGAGAAATATTCATCTTATAAGTCGACTGTCCGGGCCGCAATTCAAATGAATCACTGTAAACAAAATTGAATTTAGGGATCTTCAGACTGTAGATAAACAATGTTGACTTCAGACTGATGTGATGAAAGTTCAATGTTAATTGCAACATCCATGAATTCATATCTGTAAAATACACGTTTTACCAGTTTCACCATACATATCAAGATGTTTGAGGTTATTACATTTAAATATTTGATTTGCGCTCAACTAAGCAAAGCTTAAGGCAGTTGGTGGGCATTAGTGGGTTCATCGTATCATTTTCCTTCTAATGGGGGAGAGGCCATAGAAGAACAATCAATCTAGGCCCTCTGCCACTACCAGAGTTGGAACCCCCGCTTGATGAAACCAGTGAATAACCAATGGCTGAAACCACTAGGTCAATACTTCGCTTTTCTTTAGAACTTTCACAAAGAAGTTATATATACTATACCATGATTCTTGGAATGTATAACAGATACGGAAGACGAATCGAGCCAAAAACGACTGAAGAGAACCAAACTAATGTTCTTCCTGAAATAGAAGCACATCAAACTGAATAGTGACATCTCTGTATAGGTTCATTAGGCCTATACATAAACTAGTGCTTCGCAACTTACCATATTCCCTGAGAAGGCAACGACGGACCCCAATCCCATCCAAACGAACTTGGCATCTTGCGAATGAAGTTAACGTGGCACGCCCCCTGGTGATCGGGTAGCGTACAATCGGGTGGAATGTCATATGACGATTCACGCCACATACGGGCGGCGTACGTAATCGCGGACTCGAATCTGATAGTAATTGTGTTCAAACCTGATAAAATATTCGCATGAAATAGTCATCAGTTTATCATACGCGTTACCTAGCCTAGTCGATTGTATTCTTATATGACTTCTGCTATCACTCATCAAATCTTTTTAAAAATTTAAATCTGGTTAGAAATAGTTACAACTAAAGTTTTTGTCGAAACTACTATAGCTAACCAACTAATCATCAAGTCCCTATTTTTTTCTATGAAGCGGCAAAGCCTATCGTATGGAATCGTTATCTTTTAGTTAGACTTGCCCAGGTAAATCTACCAACCATCATTTATCAAGTCTGATTTGATCTCGAAGACTCGTCTGATAAACATATTGTTTAAATTGGCCGCGATTTGTCGATCATTGATGGAGATGTTGGCGACTGTATCAATGCCATCACAAACCAGTAAAATAGAATCGGACTGCTGTTTTTTCACTGAAATATGCAGAGTATACCTGATGTTATACCCAAAATCAGGGGCCAGTTTTTACAAAGTAAATTATAATAAGCTACTAAGGCATCCTTCTCAGATCATCCTTCTAGATCATAATGCAATCAAAGTACGCTTGAATATATATCGATCAGTGATAAGCCATGGGAGTGGGAGATTTTATGGAAATACTAGGCCTAACTATCGACGATTACCACTACAGCTACAGGAAAGCTAGCAAAATTGGGCAATTCATAAAAATCTTTCACCAAAGGATTTACCTAAAAAATTACGGGTGTAGGTCCAGTTATCCGTGGCGACCCACTGGTATAGATTGTCATTGAAGCGGTAATACGGATCACCGATGATACCATGGTTCATCAGATCAGTGAATACACTCCCCGGAACTTTGCCCAAAACTTTGATCGCTGCAAAGGGATGAAAGAAATAAAAACAAAGCCATGAAAATTCGTTTAAAGCCCTAAAGCGGCCAATGTTGGAAACTTGATAAAGAAATGAATTGAATTTGCATAATTTAATCGTACAGATAGTGACATTTCAGGGGTGGATCTAGGAAAATTGGATGGCCGGGTCCAGGAGAAAAGAAAAGGCATTATTCAGATAAAAAGCAGCTGTCATTTGCTACTACTTTGGTGATAGGCCCTAGATACTTTTTTAAGAAATAGATCAGAACATATTAATACGCAATTTCCGGAAGGATCAGGTTTTCACGATCTTTGAATTGACGAGAAGGGCAATCTCAATAGGAAGGCAGAGGTCCGGACCTAGTTACTAGTAGTTACCTAATCGATGGTGGTAAGCTTTTTATAATCGGATGGGCTTATACCAATTATGTGGTTTGTGAAAATATCCGATCGTGAAACTAAACCACGGACAGGTTACTGACTAGTCCGGACCCAGCCAAAAAAGACCCCCCCCTACATTTTCCAAAAACGTACACTTATTTTGGTTTTCCAGAATCCATTCGCCATTAAGTTCTGAAACGTTCGCTTCGAATTCTGTACCCTGATTAGATCCATAACAGCGAGAGAGTAACAGCACCGCACCAACTAGGATGTTTAGGCCGAAAAGCGTCATTTTCGTTGTCAACATTTCGTCATTTGAGAGAACTGTCAAATCCAAAATAAGGGCGCAACGGCCTTGAGAAAATGCGCGATTTACTTGGTAAACTGTTTATTTTTACGGAGGGCGAACTCTTTTATCAGATCGGAGAATCCGTTTGCCTCCAATCATACTCTTTTATTGGTCACTTTTTGAGTCTCCGAAACCTCCTTTCTGTCGAGGTGGTGTGATTCGGATTTTGTGTGGAGCCAACCGGAGATTTCGGACGGAGACTTCGGAGGTCATAAAGTATGGAAGCCCTGAGACGACATTGCCAGTTGCCAGTTGCCAAATGCTTCTTGTTTGCTAGCTTTGCTTGCTTGCTTGAGTAGGCCTACCTATTCAGTTTTCGAAAACTGAATAGGTTCAAATAAATTTGTTTCCCTTACCAATCTCATCCATAAAAAAACATTTACATATTAACGCCATTAAAATACTTTGGAAAAAAGAGATACTATCATTTGAAAACAAGAAACGAAATTCTTAATATGGACTTACCTAGATTTACATGATGATACCGTTTAATCCAGTATCAAAATTAAAGAAAGAAATTTGGGTTTTTCAAATTTTGAGTGGTAAGCGCAATGAAGTTGTTGGTAGAATTTATATTATATTTACTTATGCAGCGAGAGAAACAAAAACAAAGAAACTCCATCGACAATCTCCTTGCGCCCTGTTGAGGCCCAATTAAGCATTCAAAACGCTAAGAAAGCCTGGGCAGACAAATTAGAAAAGTCTGCATGCAAACCCAGATGAAATTTGGTCAACCTTCCGAACATGACCAAACAACAGTCTAAGACGAAAGACCGCAGTCATCAAAAATCTTAATAAACAACCAGGGCCCATAAACACAGGGTTGACCGTACGTATAATAATAGAACGGGCCTTAGTTTGTGTTACGAGCGTGAATAGACGTAATTGAACGTATAGTGAATTCCCTGAGATACCCACCCACGATCATTCGACTGTGACCATGTGAAATCTGACACACAATCGCGTCAATGTATTACGACATAGGCTACTGAATGAAACATATGTGATTCATACCTTCCACAGCCAAATCTCCAATAATTTACCACCTAAATTGCAGACCAACCTTGCAGAATGAATATATCTTTCAGGGTCGGTTTGGGTTTTTTAATGAGAAATATTGTAAACTAGGCATACTTTCAATATTATGGAAACTAATGTTCAAAACATGTTTTTTTTAATCAGGTGTATTTGCCTTTATCCATCGCTTCCTCGACGGATTTCTTCCCATTGATATTCTGATAAAATGGCCACCCTGTCCTTGATGTAGACTTCAGGTGCTCATTTTTATGGGACTGTTTGAGTTTGATGACTCCTGACGTGAACAATCTACGCTCAGTGTCATTTGAACTTCTAGACATTCCCTGAGATGTTACTCTCCCATTCGACCATACCCTAAAGGATAGCAATTGAAATTCGGATATATTTGCCTACATCTGTGATCCTCGTGGTGTGAGCTTGTGAAAATATCCGATCGTGAAACTAAACCACAGTCAGGTTAGGCTACTGACTAAGGTAGGCCTACCTTTCCTGCTTGCCTTATTTTTTCCATTACCGGTGACGTACAATTAACAGGCCCTGAAAGGATAACCTAATTCTTTTCTAACATTTATTACCCGATGATTGCATCACTGCTATCTTTCAGTGGGCCAACGAATTGTTGTTTGTGAAATCTGGATTTGAACATAATTTGTATTTTGAAAATTTGAACTATTAACTTTGACGTGGAGAAAGTTTTAAAAAAATAGAACAATCTACTGTTCGGATGATTATCATTTGATTATCTAGCTCTACCGTTAAAAATGGATCCAATATGATTTATAGTCTTAGGATACCGGTACAAGACACGAACAACGTAAATTAAGCTAGATAAGTAAACTGTAGGCCTTGTGTACAAATACGGGTAGAGAACATCGATTAGTTTATGTATTCGCCACAGTATTTAGAGGCAGCACTAGACGATTGAGATTCGACAGAGCTGTGGCATGCGAGCATGAAATTCAACCGCGATCCTTTTATCTAATTCTCAAAATTAGATATTAGTCAATAACCGTAGGTATTAAATCCAATTTATATTTAAAATAAACAATAAAACATCGATCAAAATGGGTTTTCAACTGACGTGGACTGATAATCAATTCCGGTCAATAAAATATCTACATTTGGGTTTGCATTTGATCGTAGCTCGGGGCGGAATTTCTCCACAATCTTTCAATCGAGTACTAGTCTTTGACACGATCAGATGGCGTTTTCTCGAGCTCTTCAGCTTTTGCTGTGTTTCCTGGCGATCTTGTGGCGCGGAGTATTTCGGAGTGGTGGCGTGGCGCCGGTGGATGGATTTATGTGTGCGGTGGATGGATTTATGTGTGCGGTGGATGGAGTTATGTGCGCGGTGGATGGAGTTGTGTGCGTGGTGTGTGCAAGTGGAGTGAATGGAGTTTATATGTGTCGTATGAATGTGTGGTATATTTTATATCTTATTTTTTTCATTATTTTTCTATATATTTTTGTTTTTTCATATTTTTTTCTTTCATTTCATTCGTCCCTCTCCCCGCCCTCTCAATCTCAGGGTTTCAACTGGCAGCGGCGGAGTCGGAGTTCTCTAGTGTGGCCTCGGCCCAGCTAATGGTGGAGTGCGGTGATGCGGATGTTACTACGGGGTACCTGCGATCAGAATAAGATGGGGGCGGTAGCAATCTTCGACTTTGGGGGCTGTTGGATCTTTAGGTCCCCAGTTTGGTCCATTCTAGTCTGAATCGGCTGGTTCATTGCCTAAAAGGCTACCCATTGGCATCTTGCTGATTGGGCTCCCCGTTCACCCAGTTTTTCTCTGTCATCTGGGTGTCGGTTGTCATAGGTGGTGTGCTCAATTGGGTCCCTAGTTTGGTCCATTCTGGTCTGAATCGGCTGGTTTCTTCGCCTAAGGCTACCCATTGGCATCTTGCCGATTGGGTTCCCCGTTCACCCAGTTTTTCTCTGTCATCTGGGTGCCGGTTGTCTTTTGGTGTTGATGCTTGAAGATCGGATATCCCCCGAAGCCGAAGATGTTTGTCGCTTCCCTTCTTACTCTGATTGCGGGTCCTCCGTAGTAACACCCGTGTCGTCAGCTACCCACCACTAGCTGGGATGAGGCCACGTTAGGGAACTCCGACTCTGCCGCTGCCAGTTGGAACCCCGAGAACTAAGACTTTGCTGTTATCAGCCAGTAGTTCTGTGCTGACTTCTTTCTCTTTCTCAGGTTAGATCAAATATGATGTAAAGCCGTTAAAACTATGTATTACCAGCGTCTATATGGTTGTACTTCAATTTAAGCCGTAAAACTCTGGAAGTTTAATTTTTTATCCAAGGTTCTTTCCCCTTCCATCAAAATCTTTCCCAATTTTTCTTGTCGCAGAGGATGATAATGTCTATATTGTATTCGTGAACTCTGTAATCTCGAACATCTTTTGTGTACTTCAAATTACATCGTTAACTCTGTAGCTTCGATTTCTCATTCAGACCCCTCATCCTAGCCTTTCATCTTTTCCCTCATATCATCATCTTGTTAATTAATGATTATGTACTTTTTAATTCCAGCTTAATTTTATTTAGCCCACTTGGGGCAATAGTGGGATATCAGGGGTTCATTTTTTTCTAATTCCAAAATACAGGTGTTTGATTCTCAGAAAAAAAGCCTGTTGGTGTTAATTTCTTACTAGCTCTAAGGCAAAAAAAAACACAGACATTCCATTCTCAAAAAACCTGGCTTATCGTGTGGGGAAGAGGTACATGGTTTGGCTGTACATGTACCTAACCCAGACACAAACGGAGCTGGCACAATTATAGTTAATACTATTAATGATAGGGATGGTTATGAGATAATTGAAACTTTCTCAAACAGCAGTGGTCAGTCTATGACAAACATCTTGACTTAGTATGTAATATGCTCTCTTTCCCTTGTCGTTTCAAAAGCCAGAAGTCAAACTCTGACGGGGAGAAGTCTGGTGATAGCACCATACAGAATGCGATGGCACCCTTGGACGTTCCAATAACATCTGGAGACTGTGTGGAAGACACGAAATTTGGATCTGCCACCACGAATAAACTAACTAAGATGAACCGATCCGTTATATGTAAGTTATAATATTAACCGATGCTTCTTTAGGTCTGAACACCAAGTTCAACCGGTAACAAATGAAG
Source organism: Tubulanus polymorphus (assembly GCF_964204645.1). Lineage (NCBI taxonomy): Eukaryota > Metazoa > Nemertea > Palaeonemertea > Tubulaniformes > Tubulanidae > Tubulanus > Tubulanus polymorphus. The sequence goes on from NC_134030.1 coordinate 7,797,448, forward strand.
CGTGACCCAACCAAGTCACAACTCTTGTAGTCCGGTGGTCAATCGCATGAAACAAGACATTATTAGCAATTATTCAATATCTTTTTAATATTTGGGAAGAAATTCTTCTGGTGTAGCTATTTCAGGGCCCTATTAAGGCTGGCTTTACTTAAGATATATAATCAATCAAACTTTAAGGTCAGTTAATAGATTTTCTTACAAATAATATATCTTGAACTTCTCTGCGGAAAGATGTGTGCATAAGATAGTTTCTAGGACTGTATCCAGATCTGGGGAAAACTATGGGCTACGTGGGCCGACTTCAGGTCTTCTAGAAACTGTGATTTGGTCTCAACGCTTTGACAAATCTAGAATAAACCAAAGCTTTAATTGATTCAAATCATTCCCGTAAGCCGTACTCTGTGTCTTGTTTTGGGTGACGCATAATAATTATAGTTTAACTGACAACTAGCTATAGCTAGGTCAAATGGTTTAGATATCTGCAATTAAGATGAATATTTTATGTTGGATTAAAAACTATTTATATTTAATACAGAACCATATTATGAATATCATTAAACTGACAACTGAAATAGAGCTGATATATGTAAACGAGAGCGCATCTATTAGTGAATCAGTCTCAACGCCTGATCAGTATTTGCATCTCCAATTGCTGTGCTTATGACAAGTGGTCATGTACTTCAATATTGCCAAAATTTACCAAAACCTAACTGATTCAATTAATATCTAAGAGCCATACTGTGTGCCATGTGGCGCATGATAGATATTGTTTAACTGACAATTAGAATATAGCTAAGATGAATAACTCATTAACGTATTACTTAGATATCAACAATTAAGGTTAATTCAATTATTATGTGAAATTATTTTTAATTCAGGTCCATTGACATTTAAAATGTAGCTGATTCATGCGTATCTGAGCACATTTAATTATCTGTATCTAAGTGAACCTATTGTGTCTTCATACAGCTGATTAGTTTGATACATATTGCCAAAATCATTGAACTTCTGATCGAAGGGGGATAAACAAAATCTGTACATGCATAAATACATTCCTGAATTTGGAGGGTGAAATATTTCAGTTTCACTGTGTATGTCAGATTGAGAGCCTTATTCTGACAGGATATCCTAAACTTAATTCTTATTCCTCTTGCTAATACGTAGCTCTCTTACTAACCCCTCTCCTTCAAACTATATTCCAGCATCATGTCTTGCACCGCACCAGGGAGGTCCAGTCATAACAAGGTCTTTCGGTCTTTATGCACGGTGTACTGTAAGAGGGAAATAAAGATTATATAGCAATTCGGGTAAGGGAATTTCTAATTTACCACTAAAGATGTGCTTTTATATTAAGTTCTGATGATTTCAAATAGTGATGAATTCACCAGATCTGAATTTCTACTCATGTAGATTTTCAGGCTCCATATTAATATTGTTCAACTGACAATTAAAATGCAGCTAGTATGATTACTAATTAGTGGATCACTTAGATATCTAGAAGATTAATTAAAATCAATTCAGTATAATGAATATAAGTGAAACCTATTTAAAAAAAATAGCGCAGTGGATGAGGCAACTTATATTGTGCAATGTTGTCTGCGTCTAATTGGGTCACTTGTATGTGGGATCTGTTAAATCAGTTAGGTTTTGGGGAATTCTGGATTCGTCAAACTATATATCAAAAGCTCTGATGCAAAATTAGCAGTTTGAAATAGTGATCAATCCAAATTTGTATCGGATCTAAAATTCTTTTTGTGTAGAAATTTGGAGCCCCATATAAAATATTGTCAATTTTAATTATAGCTAGGACATTAATTGATTGATTAGGTATCTAAGATGAAGATTAATTCAGCATCTTCATATAAGGTAAAAGTGCTCAGATCTAAACCGTAGAGGTTGATAAGACAACTATATAATTTAATATTGGTTGATATCTAAATAATAGGGTGTATCTTGTGCGAGGGATTTATTGAATCTTTAAGGCTTTGCAGAATTCTGGATTTTTCAAGGTGTGGGAATGATTCAAGGTTTCATAAATCTGTAGAACCATGTTGTTTATAGGACCAGTGTGCTCAATGCTGGCAGCACACTCTTTAGTTGTATCATTATGATTATCAGATCATTGTATATATTAGGAGCAAAATTTAGAATTACTGAAATGGATTAGAATACCATTTACTGGGCACAGATGTCACCATCTATGGGTAGAAATCATCTCTATATATAGTTAATTAATTGATGATGAAGTTAATTTGATAATACGAATATAGGTTAGTCAACAATAAACATGTATATAGGCCAATATTACTAGCCAGGGTTTGAATAAAAGCCTACGTGCCACTGGATGTTTAGCAACCAATAAGGAAAAACATCAAGAATTTCCGAAGAGGGGAGAGAAAGTCATACAAGAACAATTTGATAAGATTATGCATTAATAAATTTGTTGTATCTCTGGTATTCCTGAAGATGACTATGATGTGTTTTAGACGATGAGGTGTTTTAGATATAGTTGAATTGTTGTCAAACCATAATAATGAACCGTTGCTTAGATATCTAATGAGTTGAATTTCGTATAGATAGATATCCAAAATCTCGATGTAATAAGATAGGCAGAAGAAAGTTAACCTTGTAATATAGATATCCAAAATCTCGATGTAATAAAATAGGTAGAAAAAAAGTTAATCTTGTAATATAGATATCCAAAATCTCGATGTAATAAAATAGGTAGAAAAAAATTAACCTTGTAATATAGATATCCAAAATCTCGATGTAATAAAATAGGTAGAAAAAAAAGTTAACCTTGTAATATAGATATCCAAAATCTCGATGTAATGAAATATGTAGAAAAAAAGTTAACCTTATAATATAGATATCCAAAATCTCGATGTAATAAAATAGGTAGAAAAAAAAGTTAACCTTGTAATATAGATATCCAAAATCTCGATGTAATAAATTAGGTAGAAAAAAAAAGTTATTCTTGTTATATAGATATCCAAAATCTTGATGTAATAAAATAGGTAGTAAAAAAATTAACCTTGTTATATAGATATCTAAAATCTAGATGTAATAGAATAGGCAGAAAAAAAAGTTAACCTTGTAATATAGATATCCAAAATCTCGATGTGATAAAATAGGTAGAAAAAAGCTAACCTTATAATATAGATATCCAAAATCTAGATGTAATGAAATAGGCAGAAAAAAAAGTTAACCTTGTAATATAGATATCCAAAATCTGGATGTAATAAAATAGATAGAAAAAAAAGTTTATCTTGTAATATAGATATCCAAAATCTCGATGTAATAAAATAGGTAGAAAAAAAGTTAACCTTGTAATATAGATATCCAAAATCTCGATGTAATAAATTAGGTAGAAAAAAAGTTAACCTTGTAATATAGATATCCAAAATCTCGATGTAATAAAATAGGTAGAAAAAAAGCTAACCTTGTAATATAGATATCCAAAATCTAGATGTAATAGAATAGACAGAAAAAAAAGTTAACCTTGTAATATAGATATCCAAAATCTCGATGTAATAAAATAAGTAGAAAAAAAAGTCAACCTTGTAATATAGATATCCAAAATCTAGATGTAATAGAATAGGTAGTAAAAAAAAATTAACCTTGTAATATAAATATCCAAAATCTCGATGTGATAAAATAGGTAGAAAAAAAGCTAACCTTGTAATATAGATATCCAAAATCTAGATGTAATGAAATAGGCAGAAAAAAAAGTTAACCTTGTAATATAGATATCCAAAATCTCGATGTAATGAAATAGGTAGAAAAAAAGTTAACCTTGTAATATAGATATCCAAAATCTCGATGTAATAAAATAGGTAGAAAAAAAAGTTAACCTTGTAATATAGATATCCAAAATCTCGATGTAATAAAATAGGTAGTAAAAAAATTAACCTTGTTATATAGATATCTAAAATCTAGATGTAATAGAATAGGCAGAAAAAAAAGTTAACCTTGTAATATAGATATCCAAAATCTCGATGTGATAAAATAGGTAGAAAAAAAAGCTAACCTTGTAATATAGATATCCAAAATCTAGATGTAATGAAATAGGCAGAAAAAAAAGTTAACCTTGTAATATTGATATCCAAAATCTGGATGTAATAAAATAGATAGAAAAAAAAGTTTATCTTGTAATATAGATATCCAAAATCTCGATGTAATAAAATAGGTAGAAAAAAAGTTAACCTTGTAATATAGATATCCAAAATCTCGATGTAATAAATTAGGTAGAAAAAAAGTTAACCTTGTAATATAGATATCCAAAATCTCGATGTAATAAAATAGGTAGAAAAAAAGCTAACCTTGTAATATAGATATCCAAAATCTAGATGTAATAGAATAGGCAGAAAAAAAAGTTAACCTTGTGATATAGATATCCAAAATCTCGATGTAATAAAATAGGTAGAAAAAAAAAGTCAACCTTGTAATATAGATATCCAAAATCTAGATGTAATAGAATAGGTAGTAAAAAAAAATTAACCTTGTAATATAGATATCCAAAATCTCGATGTGATAAAATAGGTAGAAAAAAAGTTAATCTTGTAATATAGATATCCAAAATCTCGATGTAATAAAATAGGTAGAAAAAAATTAACCTTGTAATATAGATATCCAAAATCTCGATGTAATAAAATAGGTAGAAAAAAAAGTTAACCTTGTAATATAGATATCCAAAATCTCGATGTAATAAAATAGGTAGAAAAAAAGTTAACCTTGTGATATAGATATCCAAAATCTCGATGTAATAAATTAGGTAGAAAAAAAAGTTAACCTTGTAATATAGATATCCAAAATCTCGATGTAATAAAATAGGTAGAAAAAAAAGTTAACCTTGTAATATAGATATCTAAAATCTAGATGTAATAAAATAGGCAGAAAAAAAAGGTAACCTTGTAATATAGATATCCAAAATCTCGATGTAATAAAATAGGTAGAAAAAAAAGGTAACCTTGTAATATAGATATCCAAAATCTCGATGTAATAAATAAGGTAGAAAAAAAAGTTAATCTTGTAATATAGATATCCAAAATCTCGATGTAATAAAATAGGTAGTAAAAAAAAATTAACCTTGTTATATAGATATCTAAAATCTAGATGTAATAGAATAGGCAGAAAAAAAAGTTATCCTTGTAATATAGAAATCCAAAATCTCGATGTAATAAAATAGGTAGAAAAAAGCTAACCTTGTAATATAGATATCCAAAATCTCGATGTAATAAAATAGGTAGAAAAAAAGCTAACCTTGTAATATAGATATCCAAAATCTCGATGTAATGAAATAGGCAGAAAAAAAAAGCTAACCTTGTAATATAGATATCCAAAATCTCGATGTAATAAGATAGGTAGAAAAAAAGCTAACCTTGTAATATAGATATCCAAAATCTAGATGTAATGAAATAGGCAGAAAAAAAAGTTAACCTTGTAATATAGATATCCAAAATCTTGATGTAATAAAATAGGTAGAAAAAAAAGTTAATCTTGTAATATAGATATCCAAAATCTCGATGTAATAAAATAGGTAGAAAAAAAGTTAACCTTGTAATATAGATATCCAAAATCTCGATGTAATAAATTAGGTAGAAAAAAATTTAACCTTGTAATATAGATATCCAAAATCTCGATGTAATAAGATAGGCAGAAGAAAGTTAACCTTGTAATATAGATATCCAAAATCTCGATGTAATAAAATAGGTAGAAAAAAAGTTAATCTTGTAATATAGATATCCAAAATCTCGATGTAATAAAATAGGTAGAAAAAAATTAACCTTGTAATATAGATATCCAAAATCTCGATGTAATAAAATAGGTAGAAAAAAAGTTAACCTTGTAATATAGATATCCAAAATCTCGATGTAATGAAATATGTAGAAAAAAAGTTAACCTTATAATATAGATATCCAAAATCTCGATGTAATAAAATAGGTAGAAAAAAAAGTTAACCTTGTAATATAGATATCCAAAATCTCGATGTAATAAATTAGGTAGAAAAAAAAAGTTATTCTTGTTATATAGATATCCAAAATCTTGATGTAATAAAATAGGTAGTAAAAAAATTAACCTTGTTATATAGATATCTAAAATCTAGATGTAATAGAATAGGCAGAAAAAAAAGTTAACCTTGTAATATAGATATCCAAAATCTCGATGTGATAAAATAGGTAGAAAAAAGCTAACCTTATAATATAGATATCCAAAATCTAGATGTAATGAAATAGGCAGAAAAAAAGTTAACCTTGTAATATAGATATCCAAAATCTTGATGTAATAAAATAGATAGAAAAAAAAGTTTATCTTGTAATATAGATATCCAAAATCTCGATGTAATAAAATAGGTAGAAAAAAAGTTAACCTTGTAATATAGATATCCAAAATCTCGATGTAATAAATTAGGTAGAAAAAAAGTTAACCTTGTAATATAGATATCCAAAATCTCGATGTAATAAAATAGGTAGAAAAAAAGCTAACCTTGTAATATAGATATCCAAAATCTAGATGTAATAGAATAGACAGAAAAAAAAGTTAACCTTGTAATATAGATATCCAAAATCTAGATGTAATGAAATAGGCAGAAAAAAAAGTTAACCTTGTAATATAGATATCCAAAATCTGGATGTAATAAAATAGATAGAAAAAAAAGTTAATCTTGTAATATAGATATCCAAAATCTCGATGTAATAAAATAGGTAGAAAAAAAGTTAACCTTGTAATATAGATATCCAAAATCTCGATGTAATAAATTAGGTAGAAAAAAAAGTTAACCTTGTAATATAGATATCCAAAATCTCGATGTAATAAAATAGGTAGAAAAAAAAGTTAACCTTGTAATATAGATATCTAAAATCTAGATGTAATAAAATAGGCAGAAAAAAAAGGTAACCTTGTAATATAGATATCCAAAATCTCGATGTAATAAAATAGGTAGAAAAAAAAGGTAACCTTGTAATATAGATATCCAAAATCTCGATGTAATAAATAAGGTAGAAAAAAAAGTTAATCTTGTAATATAGATATCCAAAATCTCGATGTAATAAAATAGGTAGTAAAAAAAAATTAACCTTGTTATATAGATATCTAAAATCTAGATGTAATAGAATAGGCAGAAAAAAAAGTTATCCTTGTAATATAGATATCCAAAATCTCGATGTAATAAAATAGGTAGAAAAAAGCTAACCTTGTAATATAGATATCCAAAATCTCGATGTAATAAAATAGGTAGAAAAAAAGCTAACCTTGTAATATAGATATCCAAGATCTCGATGTAATAAAATAGGTAGAAAAAAAGCTAACCTTGTAATATAGATATCCAAAATCTCGATGTAATAAGATAGGTAGAAAAAAAGCTAACCTTGTAATATAGATATCCAAAATCTAGATGTAATGAAATAGGCAGAAAAAAAAGTTAACCTTGTAATATAGATATCCAAAATCTTGATGTAATAAAATAGGTAGAAAAAAAAGTTAATCTTGTAATATAGATATCCAAAATCTCGATGTAATAAAATAGGTAGAAAAAAAGTTAACCTTGTAATATAGATATCCAAAATCTCGATGTAATAAATTAGGTAGAAAAAAATTTAACCTTGTAATATAGATATCCAAAATCTCGATGTAATAAGATAGGCAGAAGAAAGTTAACCTTGTAATATAGATATCCAAAATCTCGATGTAATAAAATAGGTAGAAAAAAAGTTAATCTTGTAATATAGATATCCAAAATCTCGATGTAATAAAATAGGTAGAAAAAAATTAACCTTGTAATATAGATATCCAAAATGTCGATGTAATAAAATAGGTAGAAAAAAAGTTAACCTTGTAATATAGATATCCAAAATCTCGATGTAATGAAATATGTAGAAAAAAAGTTAACCTTATAATATAGATATCCAAAATCTCGATGTAATAAAATAGGTAGAAAAAAAAGTTAACCTTGTAATATAGATATCCAAAATCTCGATGTAATAAATTAGGTAGAAAAAAAAAGTTATTCTTGTTATATAGATATCCAAAATCTTGATGTAATAAAATAGGTAGTAAAAAAATTAACCTTGTTATATAGATATCTAAAATCTAGATGTAATAGAATAGGCAGAAAAAAAAGTTAACCTTGTAATATAGATATCCAAAATCTCGATGTGATAAAATAGGTAGAAAAAAGCTAACCTTATAATATAGATATCCAAAATCTAGATGTAATGAAATAGGCAGAAAAAAAAGTTAACCTTGTAATATAGATATCCAAAATCTGGATGTAATAAAATAGATAGAAAAAAAAGTTTATCTTGTAATATAGATATCCAAAATCTCGATGTAATAAAATAGGTAGAAAAAAAGTTAACCTTGTAATATAGATATCCAAAATCTCGATGTGATAAAATAGGTAGAAAAAAGCTAACCTTATAATATAGATATCCAAAATCTAGATGTAATGAAATAGGCAGAAAAAAAAGTTAACCTTGTAATATAGATATCCAAAATCTGGATGTAATAAAATAGATAGAAAAAAAAGTTTATCTTGTAATATAGATATCCAAAATCTCGATGTAATAAATTAGGTAGAAAAAAAGTTAACCTTGTAATATAGATATCCAAAATCTAGATGTAATAAAATAGGTAGAAAAAAAGCTAACCTTGTAATATAGATATCCAAAATCTAGATGTAATAGAATAGACAGAAAAAAAAGTTAACCTTGTAATATAGATATCCAAAATCTCGATGTAATAAAATAAGTAGAAAAAAAAGTCAACCTTGTAATATAGATATCCAAAATCTAGATGTAATAGAATAGGTAGTAAAAAAAATTAACCTTGTAATATAAATATCCAAAATCTCGATGTAATAAAATAGGTAGAAAAAAAGTTAACCTTGTAATATAGATATCCAAAATCTCGATGTAATAAATTAGGTAGAAAAAAAGTTAACCTTGTAATATAGATATCCAAAATCTAGATGTAATAAAATAGGTAGAAAAAAAGCTAACCTTGTAATATAGATATCCAAAATCTAGATGTAATAGAATAGACAGAAAAAAAAGTTAACCTTGTAATATAGATATCCAAAATCTCGATGTAATAAAATAAGTAGAAAAAAAAGTCAACCTTGTAATATAGATATCCAAAATCTAGATGTAATAGAATAGGTAGTAAAAAAAATTAACCTTGTAATATAAATATCCAAAATCTCGATGTGATAAAATAGGTAGAAAAAAAGCTAACCTTGTAATATAGATATCCAAAATCTAGATGTAATGAAATAGGCAGAAAAAAAAGTTAACCTTGTAATATAGATATCTAAAATCTCGATGTAATGAAATAGGTAGAAAAAAAGTTAACCTTGTAATATAGATATCCAAAATCTCGATGTAATAAAATAGGTAGAAAAAAAAGTTAACCTTGTAATATAGATATCCAAAATCTCGATGTAATAAAATAGGTAGTAAAAAAATTAACCTTGTTATATAGATATCTAAAATCTAGATGTAATAGAATAGGCAGAAAAAAAAGTTAACCTTGTAATATAGATATCCAAAATCTCGATGTGATAAAATAGGTAGAAAAAAAAGCTAACCTTGTAATATAGATATCCAAAATCTAGATGTAATGAAATAGGCAGAAAAAAAAGTTAACCTTGTAATATTGATATCCAAAATCTCGATGTAATAAATTAGGTAGAAAAAAAGTTAACCTTGTAATATAGATATCCAAAATCTCGATGTAATAAAATAGGTAGAAAAAAAAGTTAACCTTGTAATATAGATATCCAAAATCTCGATGTAATAAAATAGGTAGTAAAAAAATTAACCTTGTTATATAGATATCTAAAATCTAGATGTAATAGAATAGGCAGAAAAAAAAGTTAACCTTGTAATATAGATATCCAAAATCTCGATGTAATAAAATAGGTAGAAAAAAGCTAACCTTGTATTATAGATATCCAAAATCTCGATGTAATAAAATAGGTAGAAAAAAAGCTAACCTTGTAATATAGATATCCAAGATCTCGATGTAATAAAATAGGTAGAAAAAAAAGTTAATCTTGTAATATAGATATCCAAAATCTCGATGTAATAAAATAGGTAGAAAAAAAAGTTAACCTTGTAATATAGATATCCAAAATCTCGATGTAATAAATTAGGTAGAAAAAAAGTTAACCTTGTAATATAGATATCCAAAATCTAGATGTAATGAAATAGGCAGAAAAAAAGTTAACCTTGTAATATAGATATCCAAAATCTTGATGTAATAAAATAGGTAGAAAAAAAAGTTAATCTTGTAATATAGATATCCAAAATCTCGATGTAATAAAATAGGTAGAAAAAAAAGTTAACCTTGTAATATAGATATCCAAAATCTCGATGTAATACAATAGGTAGAAAAAAAAGTTAACCTTGTAATATAGATATCCAAAATCTAGATGTAATAAAATAGGTAGTAAAAAAAAATTAACCTTGTTATATAGATATCTAAAATCTAGATGTAATAAAATAGGCAGAAAAAAAGGTAACCTTGTAATATAGATAATCAAAATCTCGATGTAATAAAATAGGCAGAAAAAAAAGGTAACCTTGTAATATAGATATCCAAAATCTCGATGTAATAAATAAGGTAGAAAAAAAAGTTAATCTTGTAATATAGATATCCAAAATCTCGATGTAATAAAATAGGTAGTAAAAAAAAATTAACCTTGTTATATAGATATCTAAAATCTAGATGTAATAGAATAGGCAGAAAAAAAAGTTAACCTTGTAATATAGATATCCAAAATCTCGATGTAATAAAATAGGTAGAAAAAAGCTAACCTTGTATTATAGATATCCAAAATCTCGATGTAATAAAATAGGTAGAAAAAAAGCTAACCTTGTAATATAGATATCCAAGATCTCGATGTAATAAAATAGGTAGAAAAAAAAGTTAATCTTGTAATATAGATATCCAAAATCTCGATGTAATAAAATAGGTAGAAAAAAAGCTAACCTTGTAATATAGATATCCAAAATCTCGATGTAATGAAATAGGCAGAAAAAAAAAGCTAACCTTGTAATATAGATATCCAAAATCTCGATGTAATAAGATAGGTAGAAAAAAAAGTTAATCTTGTAATATAGATATCCAAAATCTCGATGTAATAAAATAGGTAGAAAAAAAAGTTAACCTTGTAATATAGATATCCAAAATCTCGATGTAATAAAATAGGTAGAAAAAAAAGTTAATCTTGTAATATAGATATCCAAAATCTCGATGTAATAAAATAGGTAGAAAAAAAAGTTAACCTTGTAATATAGATATCCAAAATCTCGATGTAATACAATAGGTAGAAAAAAAAGCTAACCTTGTTATATAGATATCCAAAATCTAGATGTAATGAAATAGGCAGAAAAAAAGTTAACCTTGTAATATAGATATCCAAAATCTCGATGTAATACAATAGGTAGAAAAAAAAGCTAACCTTGTAATATAGATATCCAAAATCTAGATGTAATAGAATAGGCAGAAAAAAAAGTTAATCTTGTAATATAGATATCCAAAATCTCGATGTAATGAAATAGGTAGAAAAAAAAGTTACCAAAGAAATGTATAACTTAGACAAAATTATCTTATTGTTAACTTTCGGACTACATGAAAAAAAAAATTACCAAAGAAATGTATAACTTAGATGAAATTATCTTATTGTTAACTTTCGGACTACATGAAAAAAAAATACCAAAGAAATGTATTATAAAAATGTATAAGTAAAGGTCAACCAACTAAGATGATCATCCCCGATAACGAAACCAGCAATCATGAAAGGTAACTTGATATATGTGCAATTTCGATTTATTCTAAATGTTATGTTTTGTGATAACAGGACATCATCTTTTTATGATTGCAGCTAAGATCCACTATCAGAAAAAGCCCAGCTTGAGATCAACTACTCGTCCAAAATCTACAAACTGGAACGGTGCACAGAAAAGGCCAGAACTGAACCCAGCAATCTTTATTACCGGTATATATAGATTTCAGGCCTCATATGAATATCATTTAATAAGTGACTATCATTAAAATCTATTTACCGGTCCACATGGCTGATCTTTTATCTTTACTAGTCTTAAACAGTGATGAACTAGTCCTACTACTGCAATTGATTATTGGGGTTTAAATCGGCAATTGACGTCGATGAATTTTGCTTTGTGAAAAACATTGTTGCTTGTTATTTGAAATGACATATAAATTATGATAGATCGGTCTGAAATGTTTTGCTTTCTTCACTTTGTTTCAGCCAAACTACATCTCGGAAATAATGGTTTGAAGAAGACACCCACAACGATTACTGATTGACCCATTTGCTGATGAAAACTGCAGAAGCCCAGGTGATAAGTTGAGGAGCCAGCGACGGATTAATCACTCAATGATGGAATCTTCTGCAATCGGTGGTTGATTTCTATAAAACATTTTATCAGGAGCAGCAAAGAAAATAGTGAATCTTATAAAACACTGATTCGAGCAGCAAAACTAATGGATTATTTCATAAACACTGATTCAGGATAAACAATGTTTTAAAAGCAGCAAAGACAATAGTGTATCTTATTAGGAGCAGCATAGATAATAGTGCTTCTTATAAACACTGAAATCCAGGAGCGGTGAAGACAATAGCGGACTTTTGTAGTAAAGTATTGATTTTTTTACTTATCACCTTTTTCAAACCAGTCTGATGGATAATATAGTGTTTTCGAGGAAACTATTTTATAATGTGTTATGCAATGTGAGAGTCTAATAAAAGCTAAGCTCCATTAATTCAAGATATTGGTATTCGATCCTTGGTCGATAGATAAGTCAAGTTAGGTTAGTCACTAGGGGTTAATGTTGGCGTCGAGCGCCTAGTTTGGACTCATAGGTCTGTTCGAGTTGACGCCTAAACTGAGATATAGTTTCAACTTGATATTGTGAGTTTAATCTTCGAACTTACCATAGTTAAACATAGTCAACTGGTTATTTGTCCATATAGATATCACGTAGTTAGAAAACATAGAACGTAGCGTTAGACCAGTGTTGACGTACAAATATACAAGTAAGACGTACAAGTATTTGCTGAATTGTAGATGTACTAATTTGATATTTTCGGAAGGCCCATGTAACCAATTTGACAAATGAATTGTAGATGTCGATTTTCGCATCGACCTTTAAGCCTCCATCAATCTGTTTGATGATCATAGCTACGTATTTGAAAAAAAAGCTTTATCTGAAAGGAGACCATTATTTACATTTGAGAGGTTAAGCTAGGATTAACAAGGCATAAAGTTATAGCTAGGACTAATTTTTAACGTTTTAACATCGTTTATAGCTGTTTGAACTTCTTTTATTGTAATGGGTAAATCCATATCACGAGATGGCTCTCGTGAATAATCACTTAGCTTCAAATGGGGTGTATAATGATTATTAAGGAGTGGCAGTGAATCAGTAGCGCTTTTTTTAGAATGGGCCCAGACCTTTACAGTGAAAAAATGCCTGCAGTTGTAAATAGAGGAGTTTAAATGATACATAGTACAAAATACAAGTACATAAATTAATAACAAAATAAATTTTAAAAAAAACCAATAAATAATGAATAGTAAATAATACAAGCACATGAATAAATGGATAATATAAAAAAATAGATTAAAAATAATAAACAACATTACAAACAAACAACAAATTAATATTCTATTTACATGAAAAGGCATTTTTTCAAATATTTATCAACAAGGTTCTTAATTTATCGAACAACCTTCCCTAAGTATAGTGAAAACCCGAGATCTTTTCTGTTGTTATTCAAAGCATTCTATCGGACTCAGTTATTGTAATGAACAAAACAAATAACCATAAACCTTAACTAAATCGAACACACTTAAAAAAAATAACTGATATGATAGAATGCTTTGAATAACTGTGATGAAAGATCGACCCTCCTTGCAACTAGCCGCGCTCAATCACTGCTGTGACTTTTGATTATTATACTGGGGTAGACTTACTATCTAAAATCTGGTACATAAATTTCACTTTTTAGAAAGAATGTAAAACAGCTATTAACTAAAGTTATTGATGTTATTGATTAGTAACCGATTGTATAATTATGTTGATCTTTTGAAGCTGCCAGAAAAAAAAAACATCAGAATACTTAGTATTTAATGTCAAGGTGTTTGGACATCTTTAAGACAAGGGAAAGTGGGCAAAATTCTAGTTCTCTAGTGAAAGTAATGATTAGTTGATACTTAGATTTCCAGAGTGAATCTGTATGTTCAATCTCTAGTTTTAATGCTTTTATGTTGGAGACTGTTATTGTAACACAGTTTGCATGTTTGGAAATTAGGAACTTGCATGATGATTCCTCGATTAAATTATTAGTATTGTGTGAAAAAAACGATGTACATTTTCATCATTTGTGTTGAAACTTTTAAGTTGTCCAGTTTTGTAGCAACAATTCCACTGTGGTGCTTTTCAGTGGTTCATAAAATACTGATTTAGTTAAGGCCTAAAATAGCAGGAGCATAGAATAAAAGGAGCAGTTGCTTGATAGGCTAACTTGAGGATACAGTACTAATTGGTCAATTTTCCTAGCTTTGTTTTGATTATCGGTTTAACCGCATCTGTGTGCCTGTCATATCTGGACAAGAAGAATTTATGATCTTTATATAGAGTTGTATTTATATCTACTATCCAAGTTGAATAATACAATTAAGAAGTTACTGAATACCGCAGCTTCGCCAATCAAACCATATTTATATGAAGATACTTGATTTATCTTAAATTATCACGAAGAAAAACCTTTATAATAGTTTGCAGGGTTTGATCTAAGGAATAAATGCCACTTCACCTTGGGGCAAGCATATGTAATATCACTTGCCCCCTCAAGAATCAACTTGCCCTACGAGCAGTCCAATTGTGACACAATCATCCCTTGCATCGAGTGGGATAAAAGCTTTGAGACATAGAATTACACAAGCCTGGTGGACAAGTGATAATGATAACCTACATGCCCTAATGAAAATATACTTGTCCCGGGCAATTGGACTAGTGCTTAGATCAGACCCTGCTTTGTTTCAAATGTCAAATGTAACATTTGTGAAATATAAGCTAGTTGATAATGTTTGAAGAAATCTCTTAAAAATGAGGAAAATTTGGCAGTTTTTAGTTTTCTTGTAATAATTAAGATTAATAATTAGTTAACCTTACGCTTTCCGGAGTGAGTGAATTTGTAGGTTTAATGTTTTTATTTTGAACTGTTTTTAAATAACTCATTTAGCGGGTATAATTGCTGTGTAAGAATAAAACGACATACATGATCGTCATTCATGTAAAAACTTTTCTTCTTTAATTACGTGTATTGCAACTATATGTATTTTCACTGTGGTGCTTATCAATGGTTCATAAAATACTATTTTCATTAAGGCCCTAATGGATCAAAGTATACAATTCATTGTGAATTTTTCTCATTTTCCTATTGATGCAAATTGTATAAATCAGCTTTAGTGGAAATGTATCGTAGATTAGGTCGATTAGCTATTATGCGCATTTGTGAGCCAAAGTGTTTAGGCTAATCGGTACATTTGTGAGACGATTTACATAAACTGATTTGGCAAATTCTCCTAATCATCCCAGGAGGTGTTTAGGCGATTCGATTAGACCGGTTTTCAATCAAAAATTAAAATGGCGGAGTGAATTCTTCTTCGTTATATTGTTCAACAGTTTTTTCAACATAATC
The DNA here is from genome assembly GCF_964204645.1 of Tubulanus polymorphus. NCBI lineage: Eukaryota > Metazoa > Nemertea > Palaeonemertea > Tubulaniformes > Tubulanidae > Tubulanus > Tubulanus polymorphus. Next base: position 7,813,181 of record NC_134030.1, read on the forward strand.
ATTAATCCGCGGTTTTTTATAGATACTTTTTGTATGTTTAATTACTTCTGTTTCAAAAAATATACTAAAACTCGTAGGGCATAACAGATTATTTCTGACTGCTGTAATCTTCCCATTTTTATTTTGGTCTGGGTATTTGTCAGTTTTCAGCAGCTCATTGATAATAAGAAGCGCTGAACTCTTTTTCTTGTTGTCCATGGAGGCAGCCATGTTACCTAATCAAAGGAACTAAACTGCTCATTTGTGGACCAAAGCTAATCAAATCAAAATTGCACCTTATCGCACTAGCTAATCAAAACCTAATCTATTCAGCTCACAAAAACGCCTAAAGACTTCGAAATACCTTACATGTAACATGGTTTTTAAGTTAGTACTATGGTAATAGTACTATCAAAATTTGAGAAAATAAGCTAAAAGTTAATAATATATGTGATGATATGTGATATGTTAATGATATGTGAAAATAAAATGATGTAAAAAATGTATATCAGATTGATTACTTAATCCTACGCTTTCCAGAGTATTTGGCCAGGTTTATCTCTGGTTTTAGTGCGGGGAGCCATGGACAATTGAGTCCATGGTTGGGCCATAGACTTTTTTGTTTTTTTCTATGGTTGGACCATGGGCGTAAACTCTCGTTTATAGTTTATACGCCTATGGTGGTTGGACTAGTTGTTTCTGAAAGTCCACGTGTTTGAGGAGCTTACATTATAATTCCTCGAGCATGGCATTTTTTATAAATGTTGTATGAGAATGAATATGATTGATTTTAAAATTTGTCATTCATTTAGTTAAGTTTTGATATAGCAAATCCTGGATTGAGGCCTATTGTTTAACTAGAGATAAACTGATTTAATGAAGAAATTAAATCGATTTAAAGAGTTAAACCTGAAACTCCTGTGTTTCATTCTCGCAATCTACTTCTTTTTTTCAACCGAAAAAATAATCCCACCAACTGGTCTGCCGACAAGCCTAGATGCGATTATATCAATAGCACAAAACCATACGCTCCGACACTGGCCCGTTGACGGTTGTTGACGCTCAACTCGCAACTGGCAAATACATTGTACTAAAGCAACTGGCAATGTTGTTTCAGTGCGTCCATATAAAGAGGTTCCGCTGTATAATTTTCTACCTAGTAACACCACCTAGTGGCCGGCGACGTAAATAAAAAACCGAATAAGCGCTAGTATATTATATATAGTGAATGAATTAATACTCCTAAATCGTGTAGAATGGCGAGAGTAAAAAAGAGAATGAATTAATACTCACGAATCGATGCTACAACCTACTGACCGGAAATGTATCGTACCGCCGTTTTTTTGTTTTATAGGTTGCGCAAGCGCACATGAAAATAAGAATCTTATTTTAATCTTTAATGAATAAACGTAGTCCTGATTTGTCGTCTAAAATTTACATCGGAATTCAGCTTCGCGGGCTCTGGGGTTTTTTAACACCAAAAATCCTGATATGCTAAGTTTGTTTTATTTTGTATAAACTGCAATAAAAGATTTTTCTCACTTCGTCGATCTTTCCGTCGTTAAGAGATTTATTCATTGTCTTTCGAGGCGTCGACAAAAACCTCTTTAATCCTATTTGAGTCAAGGAAAAGGGATTTCCAGCGCCTTCACGGCTGAAAACATTCAGACAAAGCTTGCGAAATGCGTCTTACATTGTCTTACAAACTCCAAAGCAAACATATTCGAACAATGCGCGCATTCAAATTGCACGCCGAAAAAAGACTCCGGGAATGACCTGGCACCTATATCCGTACTGGGTTTTCCCAGTACGGCAATGACGCGTTTTAAGATAGTACTGTATAAAGCATACAAGTGTTAGTCGACAGTTAGTTGTAAACCGGACACGATCCGGTTCGTAAGCGCGCTGCCAGCTTATTGAAAATAACATATCACATATACCGCCATGAAATAATTAGGCATAAGCAGAGAAACCGGGAAAAACGAAATAAAAGAAACATAGAAAAGAAAATGTAAGTATTTGTAAAACTTCTCTAAGTTTGCAGAATATTCTTCTAGGCATTTGATTGTGCTTAAAATGTTGTCAATGTCTTTTTACAAATAAAATGATTTATTTCATTCGTCTAAATTTCTAAATCCGAAATTTATTATGTTGTTTGTTAGAAAGAAAATATGAAGATCGCAGAATTTATAATTGTTACTTCCGTCGTACTAACTGGACTTATTGATTTAGTATCAAGGTAGGTAAAAGCCTTTTATTTGAATATGAATATTCTTTTGATAAAAACATTTTTTTTTTCAATAAGAACGAATTTTTGGCGATGAAAATACGTAAAGTAAACACGATTCTTGTATGATTATGGAGATTGTTGTAATTGTAATTGTAATTGTTTACTACTAGAAACTGGGTCTAGTTCATAGGTCAATGGTTAGAGTAAACCAGTGGATAGTTGACATAGTGACAACTAAAAGTTCTTTGAATAACTGGCCCCAGTGGTGGATTGTGAGACTTGTTTTTTAGTGCCCTTCTCTATTTTGTCGGCAAAGATAGTTGATGCATTTCAGTGCCGTAGTACCCCTAATATTGCCTTTGTGGCCATCAAAGACAGTGTCCTTTCGGGACGTGACAAGTTCTTCAAAATTGGCCTCTGGATCACTCCTGAATATTTCTTCAATCTATGGTGATTTAATTTTTTTCTCATCGCGAAAATTATGCATATCTGATGAGATCTTTTAATGTTTTAGTTTGAAATTTCTCCCTGAAACACTGTTTGTTCAATATGAGTAAAACGCGCACAGGCAACAAAGGTTTTCTATGACTAACAGCAGACTACAATAAGTATATCCTCTTCAACGTACAATTCCGGTTGCGACCTCGTATAAATACCACGCTTGTCCTAAATAGCTCGTTTTTGAAAACAAAAATATTTATCGCGAACGATGATGCTTTATTTTCGCAAACATTAAAATTCCTATTTGTCCCCTAGCTACTCGTTTCCAGTAATTCGGCAACATGATAGGGGCCGCAAATTAGAATATCACCGGACAAAATTGGAATAATGCGGATGCGACCGCAAATCGATACCTGGTTATACATTGTTATGAAACCGGATATCATTTTGACAGCACTGATTCTATGAATGGTATATAATAAAAAACTATAATTTGAATAGGATTTCAAACACAATGCTAAACGGATCGTGATTTTTGAAAAATACTTTTGTAACGTAATTATGCCCGCAGTAAGGGTCGTTTTTCGAAAACCGAATAAAGCGGACATTTTTGGTTTCAAATGAACCCAAGTCAGACTAAACGTGGTTACGGATATTATTGTCTCCTCTCATTCCAAATTAGTTGAACATAAAGCATTTGAAAGTGACTCTTATTCTTTTGACAAAATACACCTTATTTTGCAATCGATGATCCCCGGGTATTTGTTTTTCAATGATTTTAGCGACACTATTTCTCCATTGCATGTGTTTTTTTTTATCGCAGTAAAACGTGTTCGTACGGCTGTCAGGAGGCCTACCAGGTCCGAGAGAGATACACGGAAAAATGTGGAAAATTTGGCTGGAGGCGTTGCACAAGATACAGGTATATATACACGAACTGTACAGTCTTTCACATTCCACAGTCGTTTCAATATGTGCACGGTTATTTTATTGATATTAACAGTCGTAACATCTCAGACTTTTGAATTGGAACATTTTTTTGCAGAACGGTAACTCGCTATCGTCCATCTACCTGTTATAAATGCTGTGACGGTTGGGCCGGTAGCGGTTGTAATACGCGTAAGTTTATCTACACGTGTCCATTCATTTCAATTGAGCATCAATTTCATAGAATTTACATTTATGCGTAATGTGTCTAAACACAATTTTCAGCTCTCTGCCCGCAAGGATGCCAAGGACGTGGTTCGTGTAGTCAACCTGGAGTTTGTGCTTGTCATACGGGATATTCACCGCCGCGTTGTAACGGTAACATCTTATTAATACCGATAATATAATAATGATAATAATATATCAATTTCCACTAAATATTACAATACATCATTATACGTTATAAAAAATGAAGTTAAATGAAATACTTTCGCAGTTTGAATATTTGTGCTCGTCGATTAAAAAGATGATTATCAGTTTGATCTAAACAGGTCCGCATTCTTTTTCATCGCAGCAAATCTTATATTATACGATTCAATTCGGAGGCACTTCTAGATAAAAGGTTTCTTAGAATCAAGTATTTCCGTCTTGTACGTATTGTCTGACGCAGGTGATAGCCTGTTATTATTGAAGTGGCTATAAATGTCCTATTGATATTTATCAGCCCGTCCTTGTACTGACATAATTACGATTAAGCTGTGATAATAAACTAAGTTGAATAATAAGTCACGATGGTTGATACGTAAATACTTATTTTCAAGAAATATGTATTTCGTTCATTGAAATATGACATCGGCTATATACGATTCAACGAATTTTGCCCCTTACACCTTTTTTACCCGGAGCCCCCTAATTCTCGAACATATATGATCTCAGAGATAAATCTCTTGTGGAGTTCGTAATCAGTTTATATCTATGTTATCCCTGTACAATAGCGTGGACGGTAAATGATGAGTCAATGTGAATGAATAATGAGCACGGGCGGGTTCTGTAGATTTCTGTTCTTCTCATCAATAATTCGTTCATTGAAAAGCTTTTGTTTTTTTTCAGACATAAACGAATGCGCACAAAATAACGGTGGCTGTCAATATCGATGTGTCAACACTGTCGGTAGCTTCGACTGTAAATGTCAAACCGGATTTCAACTGAAATCTGACAGGCGGACTTGTACACGTAAATATGCATTCGTTATTCGAGCGTTGTATTGAATAATACCAATTAGTATTCGTTTGTGAGAACGTTTTTCCGTATTGCCAGCCAGTATCATAAATACTTGCTTCCTCGAGATACTACACTAAACTATCTATCTTATACACAGTCTATAAGGAGGAATTCAGTCTCAATATTCAAGTGCTTTTCGGACTGCGTGAACTGTGTCATCATTAAGTTTATTGGTGATAAGCGAAATACATTAAAAACGCATTTGACCTATCTTTCATAGCGGTGTGTTTTTCATCGACGACATGTCCTAACGGCGGAAAATGTGAGAGACCAAATTACTGCTCTTGTCCGGTCGGATTCAGCCAACCAAAATGCGAAGGTAAAAGAATTATCAAATTCTATAAACGAATCTTCTTACACTATACATGTCTGTCGTAGAGATTTCCATGTCATTTTTTCCTGCTCTTCGTAGATATCAACGAGTGTTCAAAAAATAACGGCGGATGTCAGCATACTTGTATCAACAACCTTGGCTCGTTTAAATGCGCTTGTAAACCAGGCTATCTGCTGCAGTCAGACGGCAAAACATGCATCGGTACGAGTTCAGTTACATCAAACTAGGACACATTATTCAACCACTACCATTGTAGCTGTAAACAAGTGATAAAACATACAAATATTCGATAGATGAGGAAAATTATTGTACATTACTGTTAGATATAATGATCCTAATGAAAATATGTTGTATATCATTTTCGTTATCAGATATAAACGAATGTGACTCGTATAATGGAGGATGCAACCATATTTGTACAAACACGCCTGGTAGTTACGAGTGCTCGTGCAATTCCGGGTTCCAACTCGATACAGACGAACGAACTTGTCTGGGTACGTAATTTCTCGGGGAGCTACAACGATCTTCCCTCCTATCATGGTTATCACCATTATGATGTTTTAAATCAAGTCATGTTAAAAAGTAGCTTCATCACGTAAAACGAGTTTACTTGATGAACCTACTTTTTACATACTAGCAGCGAAAGCTCGTACCTCAAATATATCTAGTTTCAAATACTATTTCTCTTAACGGTTACCGCTTCAAATATCATTAGATCCCTTTCTTTCTTTCAACTCGACACAGACAAACGAACTTGTCTGGGTATATATTTTCTCAGGGATCTGCAACGATCTTTCCTCCTACCATGGCGATTGTGCCATTAAGGGCCCACGTCTTGAAATGCAAAAATCCATTCTTTTCAAAACTAATTCTAATCTTTCATTTATCTCAATGTCATGTTTTAAGTATCAGTGTATCTTGATTCATATAGATATCGACGAATGTCTGGCCGATAACGGAAACTGCGCGCAAATCTGCAACAACAGCATTGGGTCGTACTCGTGTCAGTGTCGGGATGGATATACATTAGACCCGGACGAAAAAGGTTGTACAGGTAACTATCAACAAAACTCGTGTCGGAAAAAGGGTACAAGGATACCGGCTACGCCCGTAAGCGGGAATCTGAAAAATTATATCTGAAATTATATAGAAAATGGATTTTGTATTCAATGAATATCCGTGTTCGATAGATATCGACGAATGTTTAGTGGAAAACGGCGGATGTTCCAATACGTGTGTAAATACAAACGGATCTTACCACTGCGTCTGTCCAAGCGGCTTCAGGTTAGATGAAACCGAACGCGTATGTCAGGGTGAGTATGCTATTTGAGTTTTAGATTGCTTTTACAATCATACACGGAACCAATGTCCTAAAACTTAATTTTCTCGATGATCATTACTCAAAACTGGCGTTTAATCTCTTTGAAAAACGCATTTTCAGATATCGATGAGTGTAAAGAATTAAACGGGGGTTGTGCACACGACTGTCGTAATTCTATCGGTTCATACTCGTGTCATTGTCGCACTGGATACCGTCTGAATGATGTTGACAGAAGATCATGCGATGGTAGGTGTAAAAATTGTCAAAATATGTCCAGTTTTCTCATAACTGTTAAAGAGGAAAACTTCATAATTGCCTTGAAATGTTGATCTGGCGTTTTATCCATAGATGTTTATCTTTCGGCTTGTTTTACCTTAGTCTGAGACGATTGGACAAAATTAATCCAAGCTCCCTCCTCTTTCAATCATATCCTGTCGAAAATCCAATTAGTATCCGTATATGATATTATTATTTGTAAATTGAAAACCTCCTAGATATTGATGAATGCGCTACAGAAAACGGAGGGTGTAATCAAATCTGCACAAACAGTCGCGGGTCTTACACTTGTTCCTGTAATGAAGGATATATCCTTAGAGACGACCGTACGACATGTGAAGGTACAAAGCCATTTACGCATTGATGATATTGATTTAAACTATCAATATATTCTATGAATATGTATGTTCATACGAATCGAAATTAAAAGTTTTGCCAAAAATTTTTTTTCAGATATAGACGAATGCAAAGTTTTTAACGGTGGCTGTGAACAAATATGCAAAAACCTGCCCGGATCATTCCTTTGTAAATGTCAGCCTGAACTCATCCTTAGCGAAGATAAGCAGACTTGTGTTGGTAAGTTGGTCAAAAATGTCTTGTGCAAAAAAAACTGAAACAAACGGTAGTGTGTTCTCTACATTTTATGTTAAATCTTTTTAGAAAAGGATTTTTGCGCTGATAATAACGGTGGATGTCAACATACCTGTACCCGCATAAGTGGAGGACGTACGTGTTCCTGTAATATAGGCTACGAGCTGCAACCTGATGCCAAAACATGTTCAGGTGAGAATAGTAGCCATTTACTTTCTTTGCATATCGGAAAAATGTTCACGTCTCAAGTGGTCACGATGTCCCTGGGTCCAGTTCCACAGTTCCGAGTTAAGCTTTAACTCCGAGTAAACTCATCGAAAATGAACTAGCTCCAATTCCTTTTTTGACCTATTACTATCTAAAATAACGTTTATTCTTGTACATTTACCAGACAAGAACGAATGTTTAGAAGAAAATGGCGGTTGCTCTGACGTATGCATTAACAAAGACGGCTCATATCAATGCCAATGTAAAAATGGCTTTGCTCTTGACGATGACAAGAGGACATGTAAAGGTATGTATTTCGCTCGATCATAATCATTGTGACGTATATTGCCAACTTTCCTGATTATTCACTACGGTTACAGATGTCGACGAATGTTTGACTGGTAATGGTGGTTGCACCCAGCAGTGTGAAAATACAGTCGGTTCGTTCAAATGTAGCTGTCGCAAAGGTTTCCACTTGAAAGGGACATCTGATTGTGAAGGTAAATGAAGTATTTAACTATGATTTCGTATTGTATCTAGGGAAACATGTAGATAGTGTTAAAGGTGTTTATTACTATCCCGCTCGAAAATCCTGAACGCATTTCCGCGATGCTCAGTGCTTTTGATACTCTTTCCATACAGATATAAATGAATGTCTCGTCAATCTGGGTTCTTGTGAAGAACAGTGCACGAATACGGTGGGAAGTTATATTTGTAGTTGTTCAGGAAATAAGACACTGGACTCAAACGGTAGAACCTGTTCAGGTAAGAAAGATCGATGTGGTTGATAATCATTTATTTTCATTCATCCGTTATTGATTCATTAGTGCAGGAACGATTACAATTATAACATAATTAGTAGTGGAATGTATGAAGATGTTGACACCTTGTGACATTGCAATGAACGTTTATTATAGATGGAGATGCTTGCATTGGGGTCACTGTGTGCCAGCATAAGTGTGTTTCCGAACATGGAAAATGGCACTGCGATTGTAATGAAGGTTATCAACTCAATACTGCTGACCAAAAATCATGTTCCGGTAAGACATTCCTGTAAGTCCATTAATTGATATCAACATAGACATCTTAATAAATCCCTTAATCATTATTGTATGTTTTGTATTGAAGACATAAATGAATGCGCGACCAACAATGGGAACTGCAGTGAACTTTGTATAAACGAACCTGGCAGCTTTAGGTGTGACTGTAACATAACAGGGCAACAACTTAATCCCGATAAACGGACATGTAAAGGTAAGACATATTCAAATCGAATTGCTTAGGACGTTTCTTCTATTCTATTGTTAGCATGTATTCGTTTCGATTCCATGGCTCCCAATTCATTAATCTAATATGCATGTTAAATTATCAATAATTGTTTCAGATCTCTGCAATCCGAATCCTTGTCTTCACAAAGGCGTATGCACTATTGCCGAAGACACATTCAATTGTAGCTGCCCAACTGGTTTCACTGGTACTACATGTCACCGAGGGTTGGTGACCGTAGATATGCCTGATGTTGTAAACAGCGATACTCCAAGTCAAATGATCGTTCACGCTAAGCCGAATAAACAGTTAATCGTTAGACCTGTTGGAAAGAATCTGATATTTTCACCAATTGAAGCTGTAATCAAATACCCCAAAACCTCGGCCATATTCAACGTCATGTCAAAGGCGCAAGGGAAGCATCCGCTGGATTTGATTCTCTCCGGAATAGACTCACCGATATTTGGACTCGCTCCTGGGTTAGGAGAGCTGGTACTTCTTGCAGGCGATGTTTTTACACGCTTACGACTTCCGAGAAAAACTCTACCCAAAGGATGCTTTAAGATCGACATAGCAAAGTGTCCAGATGGCACGAAAAAACTGACATTTTCCCTGTCCTCAAGTTCACCGTGGTATCGTCTGAAATCGAATCCTAACGTATTGTTTACATTCGGAATCGTGTTTGCCGAAAGCGGAAAATTAGCAATACCAGTATCATTAATCGGTCTACAAGTAGACGAATCGAACAACGGATTCAAAATGGCATTTGCTAGTTCGAATCTGAAAGCAGACGATGGCCATGAAGTACCGGTACCCGACAGAGAAAACTGCTTAGAGATCCCACTGTCTTCGAAGGATATTCGCGAGCTCATGTACAGCAATGCGTTTGCTCGACAGTATTTGTTGTCGCTGTACGAACACCTGCCAGCTTGGATACGTCTGACAGAGAAAGACATGCCTCTTTTGACAGTCGCTGATATGAAAGCAGACCTCATGCTCGGCAAAGACACACAGAAGCTGTTATCTTGTCAAGGGGCCCCAATCCACGATGATCGCTACTACAGCGTTTTCCAATTCCAATCTGGTGCTTCGATGTCCATTCTGAACAAAACAGTGAATCTTTTTTCACCATTGAAAGGCAAGAAATTTTGTCTTATTGTCGACATATGCAAAGATGCCGCCCGCACCGTGGTACTAATGCTTCCACCAGGATCGCGTGATATCTTAGACGGCCTTGATATAACTAACGGATTGAAAATCAAGGTCAAAGGAATTGGCCTCAGTCTGACGAGAGACTTAGCGGTGCGACTTCGACCTAAGAGTGTTCGAGTTTGGACCGGTGATGAAATAATTCCTTATCCGTAAGATTTTTTTTTGTTATGACCAGTCTTATTAGTATTTTCGCCCTATTACAAAATTTTCACAGAGGCTTTCTCTATGCACACTTTCAGTGTTGATCCATCTGCTAGCCTTTGGTTGGCCGGAGAATTCATCTATCAGAGAAATGAGTCCTCTACGCAAATCGCAGCAAATGCCGACAGCCAATTTTACGCCGTGATACCATCGCCTAAAACAGTACGTGAAACCTCTCCTCTGATTTATCAATACATTATAGCATTATATTCAATTACATTCAATATAATATCATATTCTTTCGTAGCTTCTGACGCACGTGTTTTTACAAGAATGGCACAGCTATCTAAAACTCGACGCCGTACTGAACGTGACTGTGAATTTCAAGCTGTTTGAAAAACCTCGCTCGCTGCATTTCCCATCAGCTGCTGTACTCGACTCATCGATGTACGCCTCGATCGGTGGTATGTAGAATGAGACGTTCTAAGATGATCGGAGATGAGTTGTTTATTGAATCAATAATGACTCATATAACTTCTATCGTCTACTTCTGTTTCAGGGCTGGCTGAGAGAAAGATGTGCGCCCCCAGAGCCAATCCTTCGGGCATTTTCTTCGCCATGGAACTTGAAGTGAACCCCTTCAGTTTCATTCCAGTCATCGGGGAGTTTGCCGTCACCAATCGCCACATCGCCTATGCATTTTTAACGTACGATCCTCGTAATGCAATACTGACAGCAAAACCGATCAACATAGGCCGCGATATCCTCGATCTGAAGACAAGAGCATCGCGTATAGCGAAGTCCATTAAAGACCACGCCAAACAACTGGTGGCTGAAGCGACCGCTGCTGGAAAACAGTTCTACGACAAATTTGAGAACCATGTCGATATGCTAGAGGCAAATCTATCGAAAATGGTGGAAGAAATCAGTTTTTTCAATCTGCCTAAGCTTAGTGATGCACTTGCCTTAATCCGTCAATTTGTGAAGGACGTGGAGTTATCGTTTGAACATTTCACGGATGCACTTAAGATGCCGATCAAAACGGCTATAGAAGGTGTCATCAATTCGATCAAATGGGAAGTAGCAGACGTTAAGTACAAAGTTGAAATGTTGCAGAGGAGAATCATGCAGCAGGTGACCGACGTGGTGAACAAAAAGTCTGGCTGGGGTTTGAAATATCGAACAACAATCGAAGTGTTCAGTATTGAATTTGGGGCGATGGATTTAGAAGTGGTGTACTCGACGAATTTCCTCGGTGAATGCAGCCGTTACAAAAGAGTCTACGAGCTTCTGAAAGGTGAACCAGCACTACGAGGTCTCGCCATATTCCACATTAGATTACAGATATATTGGTGGCTTAGTGTAAATGTTGGTGGCGGTTTTGAATTGGCGATGGGAACTGAAAGTAAAAATTTCATCATCCGTTTCGCCGGTCGTTTGAAAATATTTGAAGTGATCCGCTCAGAAGTAGACGTGTACATCAGTAAGGCTGGGCTCACCACTGGTGCAGAATTGAAAGCATGGGATCTGTTTCGAGTTCGGTTGATCATCAGTTCTACGGTAAATGTTCCATGGAAGAAGATAAATGTAAGAGCTGAAGTCTGGTTTTTGCCCGGTGGCGACAACTCCTTCGAAGGAAGTCTTTCTGAGGCGATAATCGACGTTGCTAAAAGGATTGGAAATGAAGCTAACAAGAGATTGACACAGGCGCAAGAAATCTTCGATATAGCGGTTGCGAAGTTGTCCAAAGCTCAGAAATGGCTCGATAAGAAAAAAGCCGAAATGGATAAAGCGAAGAAAGTGTTCGATTCTGCCGTTAACGAATTGAAACGACTTGAACGGAAAGTTGAAGATCTGAAGCGACCGTTTGAGAAAGCCATGTCTAAGCTTGAGAGTGCACAGAATAAAGTGAATAGGATTTGCCGAATCAGGAGTTGTAAGCGGATCTGTATTCCAGGATTTAAATGTCGCAAAAAGTGCATTAAGAAGTGGAGAATCAGAATTTGTTATCCAAGATGTTCTAAAAGTAGCTGTATGATAAGCATTCCGAATGTAGTGTGTTTAACGGCTAATGCAGCCTGCAGAGTCGTCCGGAAAGCAGCCTACCTTGCACTGGGCGTAGCGAAACTTACCGTTCGTGGAATTATAGGCACCATGGACGTCGCAAGAGCTGGAGTACGCGTTACTGCTTTTGCCGTAGACAAGTCCAGAGTTATAGTAGATGTAGCTAAACTTCCGTTAGATCTGGCAAAAGTGTCGCTAGAAGCAGTCAAAGTTTCGTTCAAAGCGAGTAAAGTTGCACTTGAAGGCGTAAAAGAGGTTGTTAAAGGCGCTATAAAAGTGTTTATATTTATTACGAAGAATCTGCCGATAGACGTGAAAAAATGTGGGTTCTCTGCTCAACTATCCATCATGGACCAGTACGTGTTCGATGTTTCGTGTGAGTTGAATATCTTTAAAACTGGCTGGCATACAGCAAGATTTCGCGTCAATTTCAAGAATCCAGTTGCGACCATTTGGGAGGCTGCGCGTGGAATGGTCAAGGGCCTCGTAAACGTTTTAAAAATCGGAAAACGCCGCAAACGAGATTTGTTATTCCGAGCAAGCATGCAGATAAATCGAGTCCGTCGCAGCGTTGAAGATGATTCGGGCTTCGAAGATCTTTTGACGAATAAAACTTTACCGTTTACTGACACTGCATTTGATAAGAATACATCGACTGGTAATGAAAAAGCGGAGGATTTGAAGGCGACGGATTTACGTATTGCTTATTTCAGAAATAGATGCAAACAAGTTACTGAGGTCGATTCGTACCTCTCATCTGTGGTTGCATTCCTGAACGGAATCTCAAAAGAGATAGTCACTGATCTGGAGAATTCGACAACGCCAACCACGCCGGCACCAACTGATGAGCAACCGACGCAGGCGGTTACTCTTGAATCACTCGGTATCAACACGACGGAAGCGATAGAAAAATTCAATATGACACGCGAAGAGCTTGATGCTATGCTACAAGAGGCATTGGAAAGTGAAGAGATAGCGGCTACACAAAATATGTCGGACTCATTAGCATCTGAAACAGGCGATGATCCGAATCAATCGGATAACTATCCGTTACTAGATTCGTGGAAAGCAGAAATGGAAAACGTGACCAGTGATCGGTATTCGACATCCGTGTGCAAAGGATTCGCCGATTGTGTCTTGGTGAAATTTGGAGAACTGTACGATTTATATTCTGGAGTTGATTCGCGATTAAAAGATCGAGCAAACCAGGCAAAACTTATCATCCCAGAAGTAGAAGAAATGCTCCTACACTTGCTGAATACAAATCTGAGCATGACAGTTACTGAAATATACAACTCAACGTCAAAGATCCTCGAGTTTTTGGATGAGTTGAGAGCTACAAATCCATTTTGTGTGGAACCTCCGCAGATCAAGGTATCTCCTCGTTCTAAGGTAGTTCTTGAGGGTGCACCGTTGGTGTTGAGTTGTCGTGCTTCAGATGGTATTGTCTGGCTCAAAGATGGTATCGTTCTTAATACAACTGCTGATGATCTGCGTATAGAAAAAGCAAGTACTGACGACACCGGTAATTATCAATGCCAAACTGGTAATATCGTGGCAAATATTACTTCAGTTGTTGCTGCTGTTACCATAGAAAATCCACCGACTATAACTAGACAACCTCCGGTATCAGTTTCTGTTCCCGAAGGGTTCGAACCTGCAGTGAAACTGGATTGCGGTCTAACCGGCATACCAAAACCTGCGATAAAATGGTGCATTTCGAATAACGAAGACATTAATCGTCGTTGTATCGAAAGCACTGGCGATCTGGTCATTAAGAAGCCTTCGTTTAAGGATTCCGGTATGTACTGGTGTGAAGCCCGGAACATTCACGGTAATGTTACTTCAAGAAGATCGACGGTAGTAGTGCGAAAAATACTGTTAGGCTCTCCGGCAGCAAAGATGACGTTTGGATACTTCTTGAAGACATCGGGGGCAAGGTGGAAACGATCATTGACCAACGAGCAAATATTGCACCGCGCTTTCGCTACGTCGATTATCAGCAACGTAGCCGTGCCAGGCGTCAAACTGGAATTACTAAACAACAACCTTACGATGAGCTACCAACTTCTTAAGCCGATTCCTGACATGACCGGTAATTCGATAAGTTACGCTAATCTGTCCGTTACATTCGAAAACGCGCGCACGGCGATGCGTTCGGCTATTGACAATTTGAGAAAAGCTGTAGAGAATGAAGATGTGACAGCCACGTTTCCACAGAAGACATACGTTGCTGATCGTAGCACACTCGTCATGTCTGACGTATGGACGTACTGCCGGGCAGGATATGAACAAAGCAATCATCAAGTGTACCTCTGCGGTAGGTAAAATGCATGGTTATCTTCCCATTCCGTATATCCGCTACGTTAGTTACGATACTTCGCTTATATTAGTGAACGTATTTAAATTGGTCATCTTTTGTTTTTGTAGAGGCGTGCCCCGTCGGGCAGTATCGCGCAGATGAGATGCCAACGTGTAGAAAATGCCCCGACGGTACATCCACTAAAGATCAAGCGTCGTCCTCATTAACATCGTGTCAAGGTATACTTAGCCCTAGAGAGAAGCAAAGGTTTTGATTAAGCTATTAAATGGATAAGAATAATTATGATCCGTGAAATATATCACATTGACGGCTTTTAGTCATCAGTGGAGATATTTGGTGTATATAGTCAAGATGTTTTGGTACACATTGGAATGAACAAACAATTTCGATTCAGAACTTAACTGTTTCTGTACGTATATCTTTTCAGATCCCAGCAAGATATGTTGTCCAAATGGATCGGTATGTGCCTGTTATTCCTTCTCTGTAATTATTTTTTTTTCAAAACCAATAGATGAATTTGTATTTCTTTATGTTTCTTTATATAGAATATAGCACTTTACATTGGCCTTGGTTTAGGATTTGGATTGCTGTTAATGTTAACTATTATTGGTAAGCATGATTAGATGCGGTTTATATGACGTATTGTCGGTGTGATTGCAATCATCACGTTTGAACTGAGAAATTGCACGTAGGATGCTATATAAAGATATTTAATTATACTTTTCCAGGAACTGTGGCGTTTGTACTGAGGAGACGTCACAACAAAACTCGACATTTGTCATTCACAAACGAAACGCAAGAACAACCGACTATCATGAACAACCCTACGTACGAAGCGACGAACTTCGAACTTACCGAATCAAAAACAACCGACTTTTAGTACGATAATCCATGATAAACTCTACATATATTATTCCAGAGTATTTTACACATCGACCAAAGTTTTATTTGTACATATTTTAAGTAAACGGATTTGATCTCTAGGAGAAAACATTGTGCTTATTTTCAAATCAGACACTTAGCAGCTCACTTTAATTCGATGGAGCTTTAAAGACATCAAGTCCAGTAAAGAATTCGTATATACATCATTCGCAATGACATCATACGACTATATACATACCGTAACATTGTACCATCCTGATGAAAATATTTCATTTTCTGTTGTGTATTTATAAGAAATTGTGTGATATGTAAATAAATATATAATTTTTTAGTATCGAAAGCGATATGATTGTTTCGTAGTATGGATTTCATTTCACGCCATCCTCGCCATTTCACGTTCCCTTTATTTACGCTGAACATTTTAGGCAACCACATTGCGATGGTTCCATGTAAGAAAATTTAACATATCCAGGAATATTGTTTCCTAGCCTGTCCAAACACCCCTCTAAATTCACTGACCGCTTCACTATCTCGTGTTCACGACAACAGAGGCAACGCTGTGGAAATGGAATAAAAGATGATGGATATGTTAAAGGATCATCCATTTTCGGGACACGTATAATCATAGTTTTGTGAGCCGAGAAATTTCCAAGAACGCAGGATTTTAAAAAAACCATTCATGATTACTTACCTTTCTGAAACCAGAGTGATGAGTAACACTTGGCCAGACCTGTGACACGCAGCGTCCTTCGCACTTTTTTACTGCCACTGTACCAATACAACTGACCGGAATTTCGACGCCGTTTTGCGGATGCATGATTATTTTCGGTACTGAGATCTCGGTGTCCATCAATAGACAGGATCCACGTTCACGAGACGCTAGTACCACTCCTACTAACAACACCGACATTGAGCAGACGATTAGCTGAGATACCAATGTCATCGTGGATTCTGTAATATACTAATTTTCATCAGTTTAAAGCGGCCCACGAGAATGTAAAAATGATATTATAAAATATATTCGAATACAGTTTGTGTATCCTCAAATTTGCGATATCGATTGTAAATCATTGAAATGAGCGAAAAGATAAAACGTTGAATTTAAAGGAAAATATTGTGGAATATTGAATCTATCCACGTGTACGCGTATTGTCAACATGTGTGACATTCATTGGCCGTCAAATTGGTGACTTTCTACTTCAGTTATTCACTCAGGCTTGACGGCCATTATTACACTGTGACACACTGTCTATCGATGATGCGTTATTTTTTATGTTCGTTAAATACTCAAACCTAAGACTTATGAATATTGATCTACAAGTTCACGAAGTATTTTTTGTCTTGTGAAACACTTGAATTTAGTCAATCTTCCGTTGCGAATCCTATCAAGAAAATATGTACGATATAATTTGAAAAACCATTTGACAACCATAGAGACAGACCATAACAACTCGTTCAACTCGTCCCCGCTTATGACAATGATTAGTTCTGATACTTAATCCTAATCGCCATGACTTTCATACGCCGAGGACTTGATGTAATTAATGAATAATGTAACAGCGTTCTATACTAGTCTACGACTGTTAACCTCAACTGATTTTTCAATCGAGGATTTAGTTTCCCGTTTTAACTTGAAAACCACTCCCTTCTGCAGAAATCCTAGATTTGTCCTTTGTAAGTGTATCTCGCCTATATTAGATGATAGGTAAAAATGATACTTTAGTAGTTATGTCACCATTGTGTTGATCGCTATCGTATAAAGAGAATCGTAACGAGAGAAATCCCACAATAACGAAGCCAAGATTGAACAATTCTATATCAGAATGATTGTATTTGAGGAGCGACGTTCATCATCATTCACGGATATTGTGTATCTTCTCGTCTAAAGAGAATCGTTTACTTTCCGTCGTAAATAATTGATTGTAAAACCGAAACGGGCAATTAACAAGTCCACAATGGATATGGTTACCACAATGGATATGGTTACCGAGTCAGAGGATCTTTTATGGATTCAGCAATTACTTGCAAGGCGCTGCTATTTCACCGTATTTAGCTCGCTAGTTCATTTGGTTTTTTTCTTGTATTAGTTTTGTTTACTTCTTAAAACATTTATTTATTGGTGTTCATCATTTTCTTGTCTATGAATAAATAGATGATTTTGGATTTAGGTATGTGTTCTAAGTTCGCATTCTCCTCGTAAAATTGCCCTTCCAAGTACATTCATGTAAACGATGGAGTACACTGAATTTATTAGTTTCTGACATGATATGGACATATCGTTCATTGATTTGATTTTATTTTATTTTATTTTCATGTAAAATTTTTACAGAATTAATGGATAAACCAATACATTAAAATTGTAATAATATTAGATGAGGGACTGCTTTGAAGCAATAGTTAGCTTATACAAGAAAGCAGCCCTAGAAAAGAAGATATATAAGATGAAATGAAAAAGAGTAGAAAAACGACATAATACCGATCATAATACAACGTATTGACATTAAAAGACAAAAGAATGATTGAGATTGAACATATGTCCCTTAACGATTTAGATTACGCGGTAATCTGTCGTAGAATTGAATCAAACGAATTGAGTAATCATATCATTCATGTGTGACATGTAAAAAAAGCTATAAGGAGATGTTATATTTTTCTTTGTAAATTAAGATCTAAATATGAATATAATATAATAGAATTCACATATCAGTTGCATATCGGCTTATGATATTCATAAATGTTATGCATACTATACATAATGTGACATTCAAATGAATTTAAAAAGCTATCATACTGAGAATCATACAGAAACAATACGCAAACTTCTACGACAACACGCAAGACGATATCATTTTTACCTGTTCGAGGAGATCTTCTTTGTCCTCCTTTGTTAGCTTTGGCAGAGTGGCTGTGTGTATGTCCGTGCGCGTGTAAGGTATGTCTGACGATAAGTGTGTTCTGTTACCGACGCCGTGTGACCAATAGATACGCCGCATTGGCATTGAAGGACTTCAATGTTTTATCCAAACAGTTGTACTAAAACAATCGCCTTATGAGAGCCGTCTTTGATATCTTTATTTCTGTCAAGGAAGTTGTAGATTCATCGCCAGTCGCCACTGTGTCCGAGTGAATTGAATTGTTTGAATCTTTCGAATTCGTTTTAAAGAAATCATTAATCCAAACATAGCTATATTTACCACACATATTACGCCAAATGGTACAAGTTCAGAAAATTGTTGGCACGAAACACAAAGCTAATTGCATGACTAGTAATTTGGTCAAAATAAGTTGAGTTTTGGCTCCGTAATCTCCCATAGGAAATTGGATCCTAAAGCAACGATATGTGGCCCTTCCGGGTAGTTCTCGTGGAAAGAAATTATGGCCGGTTACAAAATGCAGAAAAAATGCATTGAAAACCGATAGAGAAAATAAATTGTTTTTCATTCCAGGATAGTTTGAAATACTGCGGACTTATTTTGCAGAATGCGGATTCTATTTTCATCATTTGTGACTACTATTAAGGGGTTACTTTTTCAATCCCTTAGCCAGGTTATCTCTGTCGAAGAAGTGTAACAATATACCTCACGAAATATTTCTTACATTGCAGAAGAAAACACATTGGAACAACGCGCATTCAAATTGTATGAAAAAGAATAACACTTGGCACGCACCTCAGGACTGGGTTTTCCGAGTTCGGTAATGACTCCTTTTAATAGCACTTTATTAAATATGATTATTTGTCGACAGTTTAGTTATAAACTCGATGCAAACCAGTTCGGTAGATTGAAAAATAGCATATCATAAATAGCTGCGAAATAAATTTGGCAAATGCAAAAATCGAAAAAGGCGAATTAAAAGAAATTGGGAAAAGACATTGTAAGTATTTCTTAAACTTTCCTAATGTCCTTCTAGGAATTTCTTTTGCTTACAATTTTGCCTCTGTCTATTCTACAAACACTGGTAAGATTATTGATTTCATTCGCAAAATTCTAATACTGGAATGAATGTATTTTCTATTAGAAAGATAATATGAAGATCGGTGAGTTTCTCATCCTCACTACCGTAGTACTTACCGGACTCGACATACATTTAGTTTCAAGGTAGGTAAGAATTCCTTTAAATAAGAACCAATTTTCGGCTGAGAAAATAAAGTGAAACTAGGTAATGGATATAGTTGTGGTCAAGATAAATATCTTAATGATATGTTCCGCGAGCCCATACTGTAATAAACTCTAAGTTCCTTCGTAAACTAGCCAAGTGTATTTTCTTATTTCCATGGGTTGCTCGCAAGCGCCAGCTTGACTGACTTGTTAAGAAACACGATAAATTTCGTTTAAAGATCAAGTGTAGCCCACAATAGCTTGACACCGTTTAGACACCGTTCATAGGCTGCTGAAAATTATATTTTGTATTCGTTTTCGCGGGGTAGAAAAACCAATCCTTTCGTTTTGCTGCTTATGCGTCCTAGCAAAAAATGAACTTTTCGTTTTTTATAGGCCTCAAAAAACGAAAATTGATTGAAAGATTCGCTTTTGCTATATCATTTTTCCTTTTTTTGCACCACAAATTTCATTTTTGCGCGGCATTAACGAAAGTTCGTTTTTGCTATAAGGGCGCAGAAACGAAGGTTCTGTTGTAGCGCTATAAGTTTCGTTTTGCGTTTTTCCATTATCGAGGTCATAATAAAAATAATTCACGAGGCCCTCATCAACCACGATACTTATCATCCTCCATAATTGGCGCTTTTCCAAAATTCCATTTAATCATATTCAGTCAAATGTAAAATTAAATTCAAGCTTTAATTCAAGCTCATTTTGGTTTTCTCGCGCGAGAATTCAAAACATTTTGGTTTTCTCACTCGAGAATTCGAAAAGTTTGGTTTTCTCGCGCGAGAAAACAAAAAACGGGCCATTGTAAAAAATTTATATCCAGCTTCTAGCCAGTCAGAAAAATTTTTCAAACCAAAATGTTTAGTTTTCTCGCGCGAAAAAAACCAAAAGTTTTGAATTCTCACGCGAGGAAAACCAAACTTTTTGAATTCTCGCGTGAGAAAACCAAAAAACGGGCCAACATGAAAATTTTTTTATCGTTGCTTTAGCCGTACAGAAAATTTTTTAGTATGGCCCAAATCAGCCACCATACAAAATGTGTGTGACGTGCATAATTTTCATATATAGATTTGAAAAAACAGCTTTTGCTAACTGTGTTATTCCAATCAAAGATATTGGTGACAAACATTCATTCTTTCTTGACAACCTTTCATTCACCAGACATACTGCGTAGTTCATGTTATCCTTCTATTGTGCAATGATGTTGTCTACATGCATAACTCAGACGCTCAGACGACTGTGGCGTTCAAAATACTTCCTGCTTCCAGGGTGCGAACATTCTTCGGTTCATTGGAAAAACCGACAAATATTATTTTGTTATTGGAAAATAATACAAGACTACTTTTTACCCCTCAGGGCACGGAGGGATATTGTCTGGAATACTTGTTCCTATATTATGGGTGCAGTTTCTGAAGTAGGCTAATCGTTTTGATATGTTGTGCGTCGTCTAAAGCACTCTTTTGATTTTGGTGTTAGTCACATGTAGAATGGCTGAATAGCAGCAATATTGGATCATAAAAATACACGGTTCCGATCTTACAGGGTGCAGGTTTTCACATATGGTGCATGGTAAAAGCTTAAGAATCCCCTTAATGTTTGTGTTAGTTGGTGTTAATCGCATTCAAAATGGCTGACTAGTGGCCATATAGGATTATAAAAAATGTACTGTTCCCACGCTAAAGCGTGCAATTTTTTAAGTAGAGTGATTCGATTTGACACACGTGGTGTATGGAGTATAGCGAAGATAAAAGCCCCTATTGATTTTGATGTAAATCGCATGGGATGCTATGAAAACAGTTTCCACCGTACAGGGTGCAGTTTTTGAAGTGGAGTATTTTACTTTTGACTTATGTATACACTTTACTTACCTATGATGGCATTTGTTGATGCCTAAAGGCACTTCGCCATCAATAAGGTACCGTCCTGTCGGTTCTTCAACAATTTTTTAAGTTCTTCTCAGCTGTAGATAATTAGTTTAGCCTCTGCCAATGTGTTGCGATGCCAGGTCATCTTTAATCTACCTCTGTTCCGTCTTTCCCGTGGCTTGTTTTGTTATACTAGCCTTTGGATTTCGCAGGGAGTGACATATCAATTTCCATTTTCTTCGTGTGATATGTTTTTCTAAAGAAATGTGTTGCGCTATGTCTCATAATTCTTGGTTGGTAGCGTAGTGGAACCAGTGAATTTGAAAATTCAGGCAGTGGTTAACAAATACGTGTTTCTTCGCCAACATCTTCTTGGTGGTTGTCCATATTGCCTCTGAGCTAGTAGAACTGATTCGGCATTTTTACAACAGTGATATGTTACTAAGTAGCTAACAAGATACATGCTACACTGTTCCTCTGATTGGTAAACCACTCTGCCAGTAGCAATTTTTTTGTTATAACAAAATGCCTGAGATCGGTTTTTCAAACGCCGAATGAAGCGGTATTCATTTGTTCAAACATAACAAAATGGATCCTTTTAAATGATGTGATACGCATAATACATTTTTTGTTCATCGTTACAAATCAAGAAGATACCCATATGTCTATAAATATGTCTATGGTTTTGATGTTAGCTTCGTATTGCAACCGATCATATCCATATTTCTATATTCATCGTACAATACAATTTTTTTTCATTGCGCATCTTTCGTAGTAAAACGTGTTCGTACAGCTGTCAGGAGGCCTATCAGGTGCAAGAGAGATACAAGAAAAAATGTGGCATATTTAACTGGAGGCGTTGCGTAAGATACAGGTATACACGAACTGTCAGTCTTTCACATTCGACAGTCGTTTCAATATCTCCGTTACTTTTGATAAAAAATTCATAACATTTCTGACTTCCAATTATAACTGTTTTGTCACAGAACTGTAACTCGATATCGTCCATCCACCTGTTATAAATGCTGTGAGGGTTGGGCCGGTAGTGGTTGTGATACACGTAAGTTTATCTACACGTGTTTCAATTTAGCACGAAAATATTCGTATACTGATTATAGTTGCAATATGCGAAAACGAATTTCAGCTCTTTGTCCACAAGGATGCCAAGCGCGTGGTTCGTGTAGCCAACCAGGAGTTTGTTCTTGTCATGCAGGATATTCACCACCGCGTTGTAACGGTAAGATCTTATAACCTTCTTTCACCTTCCACAGTGTATTTGCTAATCGATTGAAGATGATTTTAAGCTAGCCCTAGGCCTACATTTTTATCCATTAAAGCAATGTTTTTAGCCCACTTGGGACTTATTCGAGCGGGCTATTGCGTTCACTTCATATCCGTACATTAGACAGAATCAGTTATTTTGGGAAGTTTTACAGATGCGTCGATGGATTTGGTTGGATGGTTTTTACATGTATCTACCCTAGACGATTCTGAAAGCTGGGGCCGTCCTGTGACCTTTTTTCGTACCCAAAAAGGTCATTCTTGTTTGAATTCCGAGCCCAGTTTGTCTTTTTCATTGACATTTCTGATGGTATGCCACGCATGAAAATGGCTAGTTTCTCATCACTTTCATTTTTCACGCGCGTCAGTGAAAGATGAAAATAAGAATCTGCAGAAATCTGTTTTCGGAAAAAGTAAAACAGTCCTGCTCGCGTCCCATGTATTTTTCACGGTCGCTACTCAATTGTTACTGTGGCATAGGTGAGCATTTCTGGAACGAAGTGCTTTCCATCCTGATTCAAGGTCGTTGACGCCTAACTTTCCCCATTTTAAATGCAAAATGTACCATGTTGACAGAGAATATCGGATTTTAGCTACCCTGCACGATTTAGTAAAAATGAGAGCACGCAGACTCGTAGCGTAGCGTACTTGCCACCCAGCTTGCCAATCCAGCGGTCGGTTCAAGAACTTTTTGATTACTGCGAGCCTAACCCTAACCTTCCCCTTACCCTCTAGATCTTCACCCTAACATTGGACCCTAGTACAGTGATTGAAAATGCCACTATATTGTTTTGTATACTACCGTGAATTGTACCAAAAACTGAGGAATTATCTTTCAACATGGTACTCGACATACTCGCCTCATCTCTTTCCAAATTTGGAATAAGGCTTTTTATTTCCCTCTTTTTAAAAAGTGAGGTAATATTAAAACCTGTGTCCCTCGTCATATTTCCGAAAACCCAATAAGTTAATTTTCGCATGGTCTTTTAGAAGGGATCTTTAACATATCATACAAGGTCATTGTTTTTTGTGTGTGGTCACCAAAGGGCGTCGAATAGCGAAATAAATCTGTATTTCCGTTTTATATGTATTCCTTACGTCGTATTTCCTCAAAGCCTCCTCCCAGAGGATTTGCTCGCATATGATTGTTTTTGTGAAATCAAATTGCATGTATTTTGTATTTATGAAAAAAATACATTTTCTTTATGTATTTTTGATGATATCCGAAAACGGATAATATAAATGATAACTCAAGTGTGAATACAAATGATCAGTTAAAATCAATGAATGTTAAGCTTATCAACTTGGGGCGAGTTATGTTGGTTTCTGTTCTTCTTGTCAATAATGTTCGTTCATTGATTAGTTTTTTGTTGTTATTTTTCATTTCTTAGATATAGTTGAATGTGCGCAAAATAACGGTGGCTGTCAACATCGATGTGTCAACACTGTCGGTAGCTTCGACTGTAAATGTATAGCCGGATATCAACTGAAATCTGACAGACTGGCCTGTGCACGTAAATATATATTCGTTTGGATAATGAAATTCTTGTTATTTCAAGTTTATCATCATTGTTACTTATTACTTTCTTGGAAAACCGTTTTTACGGTTTTAACAACTATTAGTAATACTTGCTATCTGACTTACTCCAAAAAAATTAGATACTAAACTATCTGACCCTATGCTAAATCCGAAGAAGAATTCGGTCTCAATTTCAAAGTAATTTTGAGACTGTTTGGGACTAGTTAAGCCCATTGGCAATTAGCGATAGCCACTAAAACATAATTGACCTGTCTTTCATAGCGGTGTGTTTTTCATCGACGACATGTCCAAACGGTGGAAAATGCGAGAGACCAAATTACTGCTCTTGTCCGGTCGGATTCAGCCAACCAAAATGCGAAGGTGAAAGAATTATAAAATTCTATAAATGAATCTAATTACACTATTCATGCCTATCGTAGCACTTTTCTATATGTTATTTTTTTCCTGCTCTTCGTAGATGTCAACGAGTGTTCAAGAAATAACGGCGGATGTCAGCATACTTGCATCAACAGCCTCGGCTCGTTTAAATGCGATTGTAAACCAGGATATCTGCTGCAGTCAGACGGCAAAACATGCACCGGTACGAGTACCTTAGATCAGAAATAGGATCCCGTTATTCAACCTCTGCAATTGTAGATGTTAGCAAATAGTCAAACATACAAATATTCCATAGTCGATGACATTTACATTATTGAACATAATGATATCTATAATAATAATTCATCTTCAAAATAAAAAACAATAACTTAACTAACTATTATAATTATTACTATTCTATTAGAATTCTAATATTTCTAATTATTAACTAGAATACTTCATATTACAATTAGATTCGAATAACAAAAAAATAACATCAAATAGATATTAAAATCTAATATTTCTTAGTTAACAACTAGAATTCTTTAAAACATGATCCTAATGAAAACACGGTGTTTATGATTTTTTCATATATCAGATATAAACGAATGTGACTCGTATGATGGAGGATGCAACCATATTTGTACAAACACGCCTGGTAATTACAACTGCTCGTGCAATTCCGGGTTCCAACTCGATACAGACGAAAGAACTTGTCTGGGTATGTAATTTTTAGGGGAGCTGCAACGATCTATCGCTCCTTTCAAGACTTTTGTGCCATTGGGCCAAGGTTTTGAATACCAAATAAGTCCTTTTAGATCTTATTCTTGAAATATCATTCGAGGACGGCTGTGTTTTAAGTACCGGTATCTACATTACATTCGAACGGATTAGTCGAAATAAAGATAACGTCCGTGCGCACGAATGGAAATAATTATTTTTTCGTATGTCTCCTCCGAGGTTCCGTAAACTTACCACACATACCGATACCCCCCATAATTGGGAATCTGAGCTTTAGTTTCAATCGAATATATCGTATATGTCACTTACTCTGATCTCGTCTCATTTAATTTCGTGCATACTTTCCCTTCATTTCGCATATAAATCCATGTTTCTTTAGATATCGATGAATGTTTAGTGGAAAATGGTGGATGTTCCAATACGTGTGTTAATACTAACGGATCTTACCACTGCGTTTGTCCAAGCGGTTTCAAGTTAGATGAAGCTGGACGCGTATGTCAAGGTGAGTGTACTATTTTAGTTTTAGATTGTTACCATTTAATTTTCAGATTATTTTCAAAATCACACATGGAAGTGATTACTACGAACTTGAAAAACACTTTATGTTCATGATCATCTATATTTTAAACCGGTGTTGAAGTACCTTAAATTACGTTTTTTCAGATATCAACGAGTGTTCAAGAAATAACGGCGGATGTCAGCATACTTGTATCAACAGCCTCGGCTCGTTTAAATGCGCTTGTAAACCAGGCTATCTGCTACAGTCAGACGGCAAAACATGCATCGGTAGGAGTACTGTTACATCAAACTAGGACCCCGTTAAGCAACTACCACGATATTATTCTATAGCAGTAAACAAACAGTTAAAAACACAAATATTCCATATTCGAGGATAATTACGATTATGTTTTATCAGATATAAACGAATGTGACTCGCATAATGGAGGATGCAACCATGCTTGTACAAACACGCCTGGTAGTTACAACTGCTCGTGCAATTCCGGGTTCCAACTCGATACAGACGAACGAACTTGTCTGGGTATGTATCATCTTGGGGACCCGCAATGATGTTTCCTCTTATCACGACTATTGTTCCAGGGCCTATGTTTTGAAATACAAAAATGAAAAAGGTTTTTGAATCTTATTCTTCAATCAAATATCACTCGATCACCTCCTGTCGTGTTTTAAATACCGGGAATAGGTGTATCTTAATTGTTACAAATAACGATGAATGTCTGGCCTGTAACGGAAATTGCGCACCAATATACAACAACAGCATTGGGTCGTACCCGAGACGTGTGGCATGACTAATAGCTTGCCTTTGTCAATAACATTTTGATGGTTACGATTCTAAAAGGGATATTCAACATATCAGACACGATCATTGGTTTTTTATATGATCAACACAGGGCGTTGAATAGCGAAATGCTAAGTTTTTCTGTATCGTATCCGGCATTCCTACGCCATATTCACTAAGAGCGTCAGAATTATTGGTAATATTTGTTCACATATTATGTTTATCTGAAATTAGAGTTGCATTTTTCATCTGCCATGAAAAAATACATTTTCCAAAAAGGGATGATACAAATGATGACTCAAAATAAAAG
The DNA here is from genome assembly GCF_964204645.1 of Tubulanus polymorphus. NCBI lineage: Eukaryota > Metazoa > Nemertea > Palaeonemertea > Tubulaniformes > Tubulanidae > Tubulanus > Tubulanus polymorphus. Next base: position 7,840,153 of record NC_134030.1, read on the forward strand.
AATGATGAGCTTATCAACTTGTAACGAGTTATGTTGATTTTAGTCCTTCTTATCAATCACTGGTTCATTGAATAATTTTTTCTCGTTGTTTTTCATTTCTTAGACATAAACGAATGCACACGAAATCACGGTGGCTGTCAACATCGGTGTGTCAACACAGTCGGTAGCTTCGACTGTAAATGTATAGCCGTATATCAACTCAAATCTGATAGACGAACTTGTACACGTAAATATTCACTCGTTTGAATAATAAAATAACCATTTTGATTTTCAGTATATAAGGTTAGAAACTTTCTTGTATTCCTGGTGATTATTAAAAATCAAATCATAAAATTTTTTGAAGTTTTTGAGGTTTATTACCCCTAACCCTCTAATTCCCTTAAACCCTTACCTCGTAATTTCTTACCCTCTAAACCCTTACCCACTAAGCCCCTACCCTCTAAACACCTACCTTTTCCCTCTAAACTCTTAACCATAACCCTACAAACTTTAATCCTCTTAAACCTAACCCGCTAAACCCAAAACAATTCCCCTATGATCTCTTATGTTTTATACACTTACCCTATCAACTCTAACCCCCTTTACCTGTACCCTCTAAACTCTGAACCCTTCCCACTGAACTCTAAGCGCCTATACACCCTCTAAACTCCAATCGTCTAAACCCATACCACCTAAGTCCTTACCCTCTTAATCCAACCATATAATTCCTTAACGGCCAAACCCAAATAACTGCTCTCGCACAAGAAAACGTTTTGAATTCTCGCGAGAGAACAAAGAAAAAACGGGCCAATATAAATTCTTGTATCGTGTATCTAGCCGTACAGCAATGTTTGTAGTGTGGCACGAATCAGCCGTGTATCAGTTTTTGAAAATGGCCCATAGGATTTGGTCGGAACGTCAAATGCTCATTTAGTTATATGACACCGTAAAAAGTGTTACAATACTGTTTATATACATATAAGCATATTTAAGAGGTTCTTAGTGGATCGATGTGCACTACGTCATCAAAATATCGGGGCTTAACTGGTTGCCGGTGAATTCAATTTAACTGTCGATTTATTCAAATCTAAAATAATTGACCCTTAATATCATATAATTTTGTATGATATTATTATTGATTATCAACAATATCAAGCAATATTTGTTATTTTTCAAGGCGTAAATAAATCTTATTTATTTCTTTATATTGTGGGGTTTCACTTCAGGATTAGACAGTCAATTTTCTATGAACCAGCATTAAAAACTTTTTGATTTGACCTATCATTCGTAGCGGTGTGTTTTTCATCGACGACATGTCCCAACGGCGGAAAATGCCTGAGTCCAAATTACTGCTCTTGTCCGCTCGGATTCAGCCAACCAAAATGCGAAGGTGAAAAAATTATCAAATTCTATAAACGAATCTTATCACGCTGTACATGTCTGTCGTGGAGATTTCTATATTAGTTTTTTTTCTGCTCTTCGTAGACATCGACGAGTGTTCAACAAATAACGGTGGATGTCAGCATACGTGTATCAACAACCTCGGCTCGTTTAAATGCGATTGTAAACCAGGATATCTGCTGCAGTCAGACGGCAAAACATGCACCGGTACGAGTACCTTAGATTAGAAATAGGATCCCGTTATTCAACCTCTGCAATTGTAGATGTTAGCAAATAGTCAAACATACAAATATTCCATAGTCGATGACATTTACATTATTGACATTATTCTAAGATATGATGATCCTAATGAAAACACGGTGTTTATGATTTTTTCATATATCAGATATAAACGAATGTGACTCGTATAATGGAGGATGCAACCATGCTTGTACAAACACGCCTGGTAGTTACAACTGCTCGTGCAATTCCGGGTTCCAACTCGATACAGACGAACGAACTTGTCTGGGTATGTAATTTCTAGGGGAGCTGCAACGATCTATCGCTCCTTTCAAGACTTTTGTGCCATTGGGCCAAGGTTTTGAATACAAATAAGTCCTTTTAGATCTTATTCTTGAAATATCATTCGAGGACTGCTGTGTTTTAAGTACCGGTATCTACATTACATTCGAACGGATTAGTCGAAATAAAAATAACGTCCGTACGCACGAATGGAAATAATTATTTTTTCGTATGTGTCCTCCGAGGTTCCGTAAACTTACCACATATACCGACACCCCCCATAATTGGGAATCTGAGCTTTAGTTTTAATCGAACATATCGTATATGTCACTTTCTCTGATCCCTTCATTTCGCATATAAATACATGTTTCTTTAGATATCGATGAATGTTCAGTGGAAAATGGTGGATGTTCCAATACGTGTGTTAATACTAACGGATCTTACCACTGCGTTTGTCCAAGCGGTTTCAAGTTAGATGAAGCTGGACGCGTATGTCAAGGTGAGTATATACTAATTTAGTTTTAGATTGTTACCATTTAATTTTCTGATTATTTTCAGAATCACACATGGTGATTACTTAGAACTTGAAAAACACTTTATGTTCATGATAATCTATATTTTAAACCGGTGTTTAAGTACCTTAAATAAAGCTTTATGAACGAGTGTTCAAGACATAACGGCGGATGTCAGCATACTTGTATCAACAGCCTCGGCTCGTTTAAATGCGCTTGTAAACCAGGCTATCTGCTGCAGTCAGACGGCAAAACATGCATCGGTAGGAGTACTGTTACATCAAACTAGGACCCCGTTAAGCAACTACCACGATATTATTCTATAGTGAACAAACAGTTTAACACACAAATATTCCATAATCGAGGATAATCGCGATTATGTTTTATCAGATAGGAACGAAAAATTGAAAAACTTAAAAAATTTCAACGTTGGCCGTGAACAAATATGCAAAAACCCGCCGGTTCATTCCTTTGTAAATGTCAGCCAAAATTAGTCCTTGGCTGAGACTTGCGTTGGTAAGTTTTTGCGGAAAGTAAAAGATTTTGAGAAAAACAAAACAAAAACAAAAATGTTAGGAAAAACAAAAATTGTATCAAGTAGAAATCTGTCTCGGTTGATTTAGTTGTTACGTCTCAAATCATGTCAAGTGACAGCGGATCATTTATCAATAAATGTACATAATGCAATAATAATGTAGGCCCATTGATATAAGAACAATTGGGTCGATTGGACACGAGTGCGGTCTTTTTGGCCTGTATTCCGAGACCTGTAGCTTCATAATAGTTAGCCATTTTTCATTGAAATTGATGGTAGCTACACTTTTGGAAGGGACCTCAAACATATCAGATGGGTTTTTCGATCCATCAATTGTAACGCATTCGGCGGTCATCTTAGTGTCATCACACCTCATGGAAAAACTTACAGGTTTCAACTTAAACTATTGATGTTGGCATGTCATAAGGTAGATCTTCTCACACAGAATGGGGATCGCCCAGTTTTGGTTTTCATATATGGTCACTAGGATACGTTGAATTGTGGAATTACTTAGGATTTTATTACCTGTGCATATTTTGTAACTGCAAAATTGCATTGAATGACATTTTCCATGATTGCGGTGGGGTCATTGAGTTCTGTATATGTACACCAGGGGCGTTGAGTATTAAAACTGTCAGATCGTGGAGCATTTCAAACCACTTCCAAATGGGCACGGTCTCCCTGGACCCCTAGTTTCTGTATTTCGGAAAGATTTTCAGTATCGCACGGATGAGATACTAACGTGTGTCCCAATGGTACTACCACTGAAGATCAAGCGTCATCCTCGTTTACATCGGTTTCGACGTGGCTCTTAAATGAATCGGAACAATTAGAATTAAAGAAAAATATCACATTGATGGCTGTTAGTACTCAACAATGGAGATATCCTTTCAACACATTTGATTTGATTTGAACACTTTATTTTTCAAATATAATTTACAGCATAGCGCACATAAAGCATAATACAAAATACAGTAAATTAAACCTGGAGGGGCCTGTAGAAACTAAGGAATAGTTTGTATAAAACAGGTCCCTCAAAAGAGAAAATAAGAAAAAGAGAAAAGAGAAAATAGACATTAAAGTAGACAAACTATTTGTGGCTGACACGTTCTCTTATATGAAATCATCTATATTTCAGGTCCCAGTAAGATATATAGTACAAATGGACCGGTATGTACCTTCCCTGAAACATTTTTTCTTGAAACAGATATAGGTGAACGTGTATTTATTTTTTTTCTGATATAGAATTTTGAACTCTACATTGGCGTTGGTCTAGGATTTGGATTGTTGCTTCTGATAACTATTGTTGGTAAGTATGATGAGATGCACATGATGCATTGTCATTGCGATTGCTTCCCTAATATCAAATTTTACAGGGGCGAATCTAGGGTTTTTGCTGTGGACCAACAAAATGATTGGTATCTTTTGAAAGGGTACCTCAACGATTCGACCACCGATGGCGTGTAGTCAAAACGGGGGTTCAAATTCCGAAGAGCGGTGGCACTGAACTATTCTGAGATGCCCCTAGAAACGTTGGCGTTAATATTTTGTCAACATTTTTGAGGCATGTCAGAAATTTTGAGGGACCATGAACTGTATCCAACCTTGTTTTATCTAAGAAACCAGGATGCTTTATAAAGATAGTTAAGTGTATTTTTTCAGGAACTGTGACATATATATTGAGAAGACGTCGCGCAAAAGCTCGATCCCAAAACGAAATAAAACATGAACCGGCTGTTATGAACAACCCTGTGTACGAATCAATAAAGTAACTTACCGAATCAAAAAATCTTTTAGAACGATAATCTGACTAACTCAAGATATATCAATTCCAGATTATGTCTTTTCTTCGATTTGAAAGTTTCATTTTTATATACTTAAAGGAAACGTCTAATTAGTAAAGCAATTCGCACACGATATATCGTACCGTTTTATTTATACACATTATATTAGTAGCAGGATTTGATATCCAGGAGAATAGATTACACTTACTTGTTTCAAATCGGACGTTTAGCACACTTTAATTCGATGGAATTTTTGGAGTCCAGTTTTGAATTCGTACATAATTCGCAATGACACCATGATATCACTATACCGTACCATTGTACCAGTCTTACGAGAATATTTTATTTTCTGTTTTATATTTATTAGAAATCCTTGTGATATTTAAGTAAATATATAGTTTTTTTAGTATCGAAAGCGATGTGATTGTTTCGTAATATGGATTTAATTTCTCGCCATCCTCACCATTTCACGTTTCCTTAATTTACGCTGAACATTTTAGGCAACCACATTCCGACGGTTCCATGTAAGAAAATTTTACGTATCCAGGAATATTATTCCCAAGTCCATCCAAACACGCCTCTAAATTCACTGACCGCTTCACTGTCTGGTGTTCACGACAACAGAGGCAGCGCTGTGGAAATGGAATAAAAGATGATGGATATGTTAAAGGATCATCCATTTTCGGGGCACGTTTAATCATAGTTTTGTGAGCCAAGAAATTTCCAAGAACGCAGGATTGAAAAAAAATCCATTCATGATTAATTACCTTTCTGAAACCAGAGTGATGAGTAACACTTGGCCAGACCTGTGACACTCAGCGTCCTTCGCACTTTTTAACCACCACTGTACCAAAAAAACCGACCGGAATTTCGACGCCGTTTTGCGGATGCAGTGTTCGTTAAAATGTTCAAACCTAAGACTTTTGAATATTGATATACAAGTTCACGTAGTATTTTCTTGTCTGCTTGTGAAACATTTGTCCTTTAATTTTATCAATTTTCAATCCTGTCAAGAAAATATGTGCGATATATTTGAAAAACCATCTGTATTAGAGACAGACCATCACAAGAAACGTTCAACTCGTGCATGCTTATGACAATGACTAATTCTGCTACTTAATCCTAATCGTCATGACTCCCATACGACGAGAACTTGATATGATTAATTTGACTAATGTAACAGCGTTCTAGTCTGCGACTGTTAACCTCAACTGATTTTTTAATCAAGGATTACTCAAATTGTTTCCCGTTATAACTTTAAATCACTCCCTTGTGCAGAAATCCTTTGATTTGCCCTTTGTAAGTGTATCTCGCCTATTTTAAGATCATAGGTAAAATGATAATTCAGTTGATAGATACGTCACCATTGTGTTGATCGCTATCATAAAAAGAATCGTTCACTTTCCGTCGTAAATAATTGATTGTAAAACCGAAAACGGGCTATAAACACGTCCAAAATGGATATGGTTACCGAGTCAGAGGATCTTTTATGGATTCAGCAATTACTTGAAAGACGCTTCTATTTCACCCTATTAAGCTCGCTAGTTTGTTTTTTGTTGTATCGTTTTGATTTACTTATTGAAACATTTATTTAGTGTTCATTATTCTCGCGTCTATTTCTACGTCCATATGAATGAATAGATGATTTATGATTTAGGTATGATTTAGGTATGTGTTCTAAGTTCGCATTCTCCTCGTAAAATTGCCCTTCCAAGTTCATATATGTAAACGATGGAATACACTGAATTCATTACTTTCTGACAAGATATCGTTCATTAAAAGACAAAAGAATGATTGAGATTGAACATACGTCCCTTAACGATTTCGATTACACGGTGATCTGTAAGTCCTAGAATTGAATCAAACGAATTGAGTAATCATATCATTCATGTGTGACATGTAAAAAAAGCTATAAGCAGATGTTATATTTGTAAATCTAAGATCTAAATATGAATATAATATAATACTATTATGATATCAACGGCTTATGATATTCATAAATGTTATGCATACTATACATAATATGACATTCAAATGAATTTATATATCCGTTTCCCCAGTGACATCAACTCGTCCTATGTATACTCGTCCACTATAGAGTATGCTTTGCAGTCGGGGCGGGGTGGAAGTTACATTTATGAAGAGCGAAAGTGTATCCTAGACGGGTCATGACCAGGAGAACTATGTACACCATGATCTCTGGATGTAGTCGACCACTTAACCTGACCATGGCAATCCCGTCATCTATGTACTGAGAGTTAGCTAGCTTAGCTAGAGCTATATATATATATATATATATATATATATATATATATATATATATATATATATATATATATATATATATATATATATATATATATATATATATATATATATATATATATATATATATATATATATATATATATATATATATATATATATATATATATTATATTGCTGATCAAGTATGTGATCAGATACGTCGATATCAACATCCAGTGGAGGGCGATCTTCATACGAGATACTTTTAAAATGTTCATATAAGTCATCAATGCTTAGTTGAGTATCAACGTATTCATTGGGCCCTTTAAATTTTGACCATAGATCTCTGTGGTTATTTGAATCTAGCGCTTTCAGCAGGTCATCCAGCATACGTTCATCATACAATGCTTTAGCACTATTTATAGTGGACTTGTATTTATCCCGTGCTTCTTTGACCAGAAATCGGTTTAAATCATTCGGGTATAATCTGTGTCGGTGCACTGCCCGGCTGAACACGTTTCGTGCTTTTCTGCACGAGCCGTCATACCATGATATAGGACTTTTGTTATTCATGTTCCTCGAATTTTGAAATGAACCATGAACTTTTTCGACCGCAGTCTGGAATAATTTTGAAAAATCGTTAACCAATTCGTTAATTGAAAACTCATTATGTTCTCTATTAATTGCATTGTTTATAATATCGTTGAGGTAAGATTGGGTATCATCTGAATGCATATACTGAGCAAATTCAACTTCCCTTTCTTTACGCCATTTGAATTTGTGACAAGTAGTTTTGTTATGGGACGTAAAATTTGTATTTGAGGTATTATCGTGTTTATCAATCCTAGCCTGCAAACTAAAAGAAATTATCGCGTGGTCAGAGAAAGCTAATTCGTCAGACACGTGGAAGTCAGACAGTATATCAATCGTGTTAAAATCGGCTAATACATAATCGACCATACTTTTGCCACCTGGTTGATGACACGTAAACTTTCCAACCGATTTATCCTGAAATGCCCTACCGTTTAATATTACCAAATTACAACCTATGCACATGTTTATCATATTCATGCCTCTAATATCTGGTCTAACAGTATCATCTTGAGATGATCTAGTTGTGTCAATATCATGGTCTTCAAGTAATTTTCGTACCCCATGTTTTAACTCGAGGAATTGCATATTAATAGCATCCGGATCGGGAGGGAGACCCGAGTATACATTGGTCCGTGCATTTATGTCACCAGCCACCAATACATTGCCATCAAGTTGATGAGCAAGTATCTGACAACTCAGATCATGAAAGAAGTCATCCGTGCCACGATTATCACAAGCTACATACACTAAACAAATAAACATATCTCTTTCAAAATTAAAGAATTTTTTTTGATAATTTCACCCATAAAATATCGGGATGGTTATTTTCTAATAATTCAATACCCTGCCGTAATTCGGATTTAAAAAGTAGCAACAATCCGCCAGAATTTCGACGCACGCGAGGGTTTTTCATTCTTGTACTTTGAAAAAAACGTATATCCACTGGGTACTGAAAATACGGTGTCTTTAGAGTTCCAGGTTTCCTCGAATGCGATTATATCATTCACGTCTAATAAAGCCTGGATTTCCGGAAGGTCCAGTTTACATGTCCGTGTACCAGCTTTCCGACTGAATAATCCTTTAATATTTAAGAAACAGAGTTTCAATCGTTCCGCGTTATTATTATTTCCGACGCTTTCCTATTCCATATCGAGGGTGGCACGTGCCTCGCGCAAGGCATCACTCACGTCACCGACATCGCTATTGTGCCTCTGTTCGCGATCGATAACAATCTGGCTGTCCAGCCCGTTCTTATTAAGTCTGGATGGGGGTGTCGTTGAATCTTTCTCATTGAATTGGAACAAGCGGTTGTTCAGGTAAAGTTTGTCTCCAATGAAATGAAATTTATCACCTCTGGTAATTGCCTCCTCCACAACGTTGTTGTACGCTTTTCTACGTTCTCGGATTTCTTTAGGGACTTGTTGGGCGATTCTAAGACCACGAGATTTCAGAAGTGCGGATTTTCCACGAATTTCTTCCCTATCAGATTAAAAGTGGAACTTAACGACAATCGGTCGCACAGTTCCAGCACTATATTTTCCGACACGGTGTGCACGTACAAACTTTATTCTGTCACGCGCATCATTTATTCCAGCCTCCGACGTTAAAATGTTGTAGATTCTATCTGCCACGATTTCATCTTTTTCCTCCTGCACGACGAAAAAGAGGAGGTTATCCCTCATAGATCGTGATTGTAAGTCGAGCACGGTATTGCTCAACTTCACGTTTTCCATGCGTAAACGGCCAACTTCGGCGGTCAATGTACCGATTTTTTCATTCGTGATTTTGTAATCAGTCGACAGTTGGCCATATTTTGTGCACAGATTTTCCATTGCCTTTTCGATTGGCTCCAACCGATTTAATTTCGTTGACATGTCGCTCAACATAGCAACAATATCACCGAGACTCGCATTGCTGTCATTTCCGCTGTCTATATTAGGCTTATCACCGTGATCACTCGATTCGGATGAACAGTCACCTATGTCACCAGTACATTCTGGATTCTTGTTAGGGGTCTTTTTCTGATCACGACGTTTTACCGCGGTAACATCAGATCCAGACTTATTGCGTTCTTTTTACCATTTCCACCAACCATAGTGCACGTCCACAGTACCAATGATGCGATATAACGAAAAAATCCACAAAAAAACTTACACCGGACCACCTTAAACCAACTTTTAAGCGGAGCTTCGGAAATGTGTTTGTGTCTACACCGCCATTTTGATATCCATATCTAATAGGTAAAAACCCACCCTCCGAAAGTAAAACCAAAATATTTTCGACTCGCTTTTTTGACGAGGACGTGATCGTATCCTGATTTCTCGTCAAGAGTGAACATGAGCGTATCTTCAAAAATCAACTTTGGCAGGTGTTTTAAAGTTTCGAGGGAAAAAGGTGAATCTTTTATCCAGAGGTTTAGAAAACGTTGATCATGACAAAGTCTAGGTTTCGAAGGCTCAATTGTGAGGGGAATTATCAGAGTGGGCATTTCGCATTCACCCAAACGGCCCAAGAGTGAAATGGATCCATTTACTATCCTTTGATTTATGGTCTCTATAATGAATTTTGGATGTTGACTGCAGATCTTATTATTTTGTAAAAATTCTGTAGGGGGCAATGGTGAGTTGTATGGTTTCCCTTTGAAGTTCCCTTTGAACGGTTGGAAAAAATCGTGGATATCAACACCATCCCTTATCCATGAAATGATCGTCTCCGCTAGCGGGTGGTCATAGAGTATTTTCACCCATTCATCCACGTGGTTTGAGAGTTCGCCAGCTATGAAGTAAGAGGGGTCCCTTAAGGGAAGTTCACCAAGTCGCACGGTTTTAGGGTGAAAGTACAATTCCTCTGCAGAGATTGTTTTACCCGAAGAACCTGGGATTTTCCCTCCTAGGGTAGTCCATTTCGGATATCGGAGATCATCCTTCGGAAAAAGGGGCACGAAATTTAACTCTCTTTCCCAGGCTGGGATGGTTCAAGATTGCGTCTGGAGAAGAAAATAGCACAGAAGCGATTCTAACAGAGCTGCCAAGCTTTACTAATGAACTTCATCGAATAACAGAACACAAATGTGTCAAAGATGATGATTAGAAATTATTGATACTTTCATGGATGAAAGGCGGGATTGCGGGACAAAAATCATCTGAATACGGTGAAGCGATATAAATACTGCTAAACGGGATCCAGTATTCCCCTTCATAGATTACACGCTAGAAAAATGGAAACAAGAAATTAATATTACTGAGACGATAAACATCTAGGGGAATTATTTCACCTGGGCTACTTATTACTCATTTGATTTTTGTTCCGCAATCTTGGCTTTCTTCATCTTTTCACAACTTCGGTAAAAGTGGTCGTGTGCACCACAAAAATAGCAAGATGTGCGGCCCTGATTGGCGTTAGTCATCCTGTAACGGGGGGTCCCATATCCACCCCTGAAGGGCCTCGAAGGGCTATAAAGGTTCAAAAGTGGGGACTGTAATCTCCTCTGGGAATCCTTTTCATCATCATTATGGGAGGATTTTTTAGGGTTTTTTAGGCATTTTTGCATGATGCGCATAACTCTTCCCGTTTCTGATCCCCCTAAAGTGGCTAAACAAAAGTTTCCCACATCGACTTTCGATTTGTCTTTTTTCCGCCTGTCTAAAAACCGCTGAGTAAAGTCCGGCATCCTTGTGCCCCTCCTCGCGGGCCGTGGAGGCAAGATCTTCTAAAGCCGCGATGATGAGGCAGTCACTCGTGTCCCCCTGACAAGACAAACTCCGGACTCTTTTTAAGGCAGAGTTGACACGTTGTTCGGAATTTGACTGTATTAAGTCAGAGAGTTTTCGTTTCAATACCTTAACTTCCGGGTATGCAACGGGGTCATTCGTGGGGGCTTCCTCGTCTTCAACATCTTCTACCATTTCACATCTTGTGCAAGTAGAGGTGGATGCAACCGCCATGGGGGGTTCTCCGGTCTGCAAAGATAATACACACAGGAGGTTTGACTATGACGAGAGGGGAAATTAAAACCCACTCTAAACCCACCTTTTTGGATTTCTTGCCCTTGCCTTTTCTTTTCCCACTAATGCCGTCCTCCTGTAGGGGTTGGCCCGGCGGGGCTCCAAATTCATTAGCATGCACCACCGCAAAGTGCAAGTTTCTTGCCGTTCTGGTCGTTAACCTCGAGGTTGGCAAGGTCCAGAATCTCAGATATTGATTCTCCAGTTAACTTCTTGAACCACAACGCTGTTTCCTCTGTCTGAATATCCGGCGTCCCTTTCAATATCCTGATGACAGGTAGCAGGTTAGCACCCTTAAGTGTGTGCCCCTTCTTTAAGGTGCAAGACATCTGAAAGTAGAGACGAGGAAACAATATAAATATCGAACCAAGCTGGAAGAGATTCGACCTGGGGCAACTGCCACCCCCAGTAAAACTATTAATAGAAGAAATTACATGAAAAAGAGCTAGGAAAATTCACAACAAAGGGGGTGGGAAGCCCCAGGTCGATCTCACGTGAACGAAGTCCACAAGGGTATAAGTCACCCCGAGAACGACGAGGAAAATCCCAGAAAGTAAGAAACGATAATTTACCTTCAAGCACGGATTCTCTGTGATTCAACAGCACAATCAAAAGCGCAGAAGTGAGTGACACAACTCGGGACCGGCTGGAAAATTTATACTTTGTGGACAATGCAAACCACTACCCCGAAACAGAAATGCGGGCTGTGAGACACGTCAAATGGAACGGAAAATCCGCTTAGTGAATTCACACGTCAGTTCGATTAAAATGCAAGACTCTAGTGGTGCCGTTCTTGAAGCTCATTTCCTTTCCTGAAAGGCGTTCGAAAACTCTTAAATTTATAACAATGTAAAGCCGCATATAAAGAGGGGTGAGGGGATTTGGTTGACTGCAGTGGTAAACGGCCAAGGGCCGGAACATCGCGATGCCACAAAAAGGGGGGGGTGCGAATCGAAACAAAAGATTCGCGGTCTCACTATCGGCACTAAATGAACAGCTTAAAATGCAACGCGAGGCACACCAAATATGACGTAGACGGACGATAATAGACTCAAACGAGTGTCGCTTCAGAAAATCCTTGAATGTTTATGAGTTCCCGTGCACTAAAGGTTATACAACTAAGGGGTTAACCGCTAAGGGGTTAACACGAGCCTAAGGTCAAGAACATATAGACCAAGCTTGTACCGAAAGAATTTCCTGTACACCGAAGTTACATATTCCTTCTGCATTCTTAAACGCTAAAATACGTCAACTAATCTAGGAAACGTCGGGCATAACGGTACAATACCGATAGCAAATAGCAAACCTCACTAGCTGGCGCACGAATACCAAACCTCACTAGTTGGCGTAGAAAACTATGAGCCCAACCTCACTAGTTGGCGCACGAATACCCAACCTCACTAGTTGGCGTAGAAAACTATGAGCCCAACCTCACTAGTTGGCGCATGAATACCCAACCTCACTAGTTGGCGTAGAAAACCATGAGCCCAACCTCACTAGTTGGCGCACGAATACCCAACCTCACTAGTTGGCGTAAAAACTTATGAAAATAGGCAAAGAAAAAATAAAAGAGAGCTCACCCGAAAAGCAGACTGAAGGGAAGGACGTCTTCAGGCAAAGTGTGTAGTGTCAGGTTATTACATTGGTGTCGCTGATGTCACTGAGAAACTGAAAAGCTATCATACTGAGAATCGTGTGTTTGTCCGCGTGTAAGGTATGTCTGACGATAAGGTGTTCTGTTACTGACGCCGTGTGACCAATAGATACGCCGTATTGGCATTGAAGGACTTCCATGTTCTATCCAAACAGTTGTACTAAAACGAGTAAGTTTGAAATACCTAATCGAACCCTTCCCGATCATCTGCTGAATTGGAAATCTACTGCTATATTGAATCACAACGGCAATTAATAAATGAAACGTGTTTTTCTTTTCTTTAGAAGGCTTCGTTCGTCGCACAATTAATGAAAACATTTAATGACGAGTCCAACACAAAATTCCCACATATCATTGAATGTTCAAATTGAAGGAAACCACACCGAGGAATAAAATGGAACATGCGGTCTATTGATGCGAGGACTGTAAAGGAAGTTGTAGATTCATCGCCAGTCGCCGCTGTGTCCGGCCGAGTGAATTAAAATGTTTCTTTCGAATTCATTTTCAAGAAATCATTACTCCAAACGTAGCTATATTTACCACACATATTTCGTCAAATGGTACAAGTTCATAAAATTGTAGGCACGAAATAAAAAGCATTGCATGGCTACGTTTTAGTCAAAAAAAGTTCGAGTTTTGGCTCCGTAATCTCCCATAGGAAATGAGATCCTAAAGCAGTGATATGTGGCCCTTCCGGATAGTTCTCGTGGAAAGAAATTATGGCCAGCTACAAAATGCAGAAAAACATTAATTGAAAACCGATAAAGAAATAAATTTTGTTTTTCATACCAGACTCGCAACTTATTTTGCAGAATGCGGATTAAATTTTCATCTTTTTGTGACTACCGACGTCTAACTTCAGCAACGGACTTTTTGCGCGTTGCCAATTTCACAAAAACTGAAAATTCAAACGATTGAATTTATGTGTTAATACCAGTTTATTTTACGTCTTAATCAGTTGGATAGCAGGCACAGAGTGTATGATAATTAGTTACAGTATACACAGAATAGAATCGAATATTATACTACTTGATTACTTATACTTCATCAGATCGTAACTGAGATTGTCCTACAATGACTTTTCTTTAACTACATACTTAATACAAAGGCCTATTTCTACAAACAAATAATCATTAGCTGTCATTTTAGATTAAATACCTAATCTATAAAAATTGACTCTCAGTACCTAATTTACGTAATACATAAAGGTCTGATATCTCAGCTAAGCCTAGGTACACATTTATGCCAAAACATATGTAAAATTTAACTATGAAAAATTGAGGTAACTCACCTGAAAATTCAAACGATTGAATTTATGTGTTAATACCAGTTTATTTTACGTCTTAATCAGTTGGATAGCAGGCACAGAGTGATCAAATCTGTGATGCCAAAAACCAAGTTGATTAAGACACTCCCATCAAGGAATTAGTGACCACAACTTCTAGCGATTGGTTCATCCAAATCTTAGTGACATATTAAGACACTAATTACCTGATGAGAGCTAAACTAGTTGCGAGGGCAGGTTAGTTGAGAATTGTTTATATTGCTATTACATCACTTATTCAAAAATAGTGCCAGTTCGCTGGGCAGACAAAATACTCACTAAACAAGACAGCCTACTTGAGCTGCCAAAACGGTATCCGGGTAAAAGTGACAAAGACTAAGGGTTAGATCCATTAATGGACATAGGAAAAATCTACAAATATGTTTTCTTAGCTACAAATGACCTGGCAAAATATTGATTACAATATTTAAACATAAAAACACAATCCGCAGTTCCAGATAAAAATACTCCTTGCTAAATAACTATTTAAGGGGTTACTTTTTCAATCCCTTAGCCAGGTTACCTCTGCTGAAAAAGCGTAAGTTCCTTCGTACGTCTTGGACTATCTCAGCGAGATTCGGAAGGAGCAGTCTCATGCACGGCTTGCTTCTAAGTACTCAAGCAACTCCAATTTTTTTTCCATCAATATTTGCTGTTTTGATGAACGTTTGACTCACATCTTTTGATTTGGGCTTTGGGATGATCTCGGCTTGTCTTTTTGGTGTGCTTGGTGAGGTCACACGAGAGGTCCCGATCATAACCTCGTAACAGCGAACTAGGATACAACGATTTATCGGATATAAAAAATATAGATTTTTTCCACAACACAATTTGAATGACTTAATACTGGATGTAACCAACTATAGGTTATAACGGGCGGATTTTCTGGTCCCATGAAGTTCGCTGTCTAGGTTCCACCGTATAGTAAATAACAAAATACCTCACGAAATATCTCTCCTATTGCAAAAGAAAACACATTGGAACAATGCGCATTCAAATAGTATAAAAAAAGTATCACTAGGCACATACCCCAGGACTGGGTTTTCCGAGTTCGGTAATGACTCGTTTCAATAGCGCTTTATCATATAGGATTTGAATATCATTATTTGTCGACAGTTTAGTTGTAAACTGGATACAAACCAGTTCGGCAGATTGAAAAATAACATATCATAAATAGCTGCGAAATAAATTCGGCAAATGCCAAAATCGAAAAAGCCGAATTAAAAGAAATAGGGAAAAGAAATTGTAAGTATTTCTTCAACTTTCCTAAGTTTGTATAATGTCCTTCTAGGCAATATTGCTTACGATTTTGCCTCTGTCTATTCTACAAACACTGGTAAGATTATTGATTTCATTCGCAAAATTCTAATGCTGGAATGAATGTATTTTCTATTAGAAAGATAATATGAAGATCGGTGAGTTTCTCATCCTCAATACCGTAGTACTTACCGGACTCGACATACATTTAGTTTCAAGGTAGGTAAGAATTCCTTTGAATAAGAACGAATTTTCTGCTGTGAAAATAAAGTGAAACTAGATTATATGGATATAGTCGTGGTCAAGATAAAGATTTTGATGAAATGTTCCGCAAGCCCTGTAATAAAATCTAAGTTCTTTTCGTAAACTAGCCAAGTGTATTTTCTTATTTTCATGGGTTGCTCTCAAGATCTTACTAGTTAAGAAACACGATAACATTCGTTTAAGACACCGTACATAAGTTGCTGAAAATTATATTTATTATTCGTTTTCGCGTAGTAGAAAAACGAATCCTTTCGTTTTTGCTACTTTTGCACCCTAGCGAAAAACGAACTTTTCGCAAAAAAAACGTAAATTGATTCAGAGATTCGCTTTTGCTATATTATTTTTCCTTTTTTGAACCATAAATTTCATTTTTTGCGCGGCATAAACGAAAGTTCGTCTTTGCTATAAGGGCGCAGAAACGAAGCTTCTGTTGTAGCGCTATAAGTTTCGTTTTGCGTTTTTCCATGATCGAGGTCATACGAAAAATAATTCACGAGGCCCTCATCAACCGCGATACTTATCAGCCTCCATAATTGGCGCTTTTCCGAAATTCCATTTAATCATATTCAGTCAAATGTAAAATTGAATTCAAGCTTATTCCGAAATTTCGCCAATGATTGCGACTGAAGGCAAGATCCGAAGTATATATTCATGGAAACTGTATGTGTAACAAAAAAAAAAATAATCATCCTGCAATATATTCCTGTTACGATTTAAACATCCCGAAGCAAATATTTGAATGACGTCTTCAACAAAAGTTATATTTTTCAATTGCGATTCTCAAAAATTATGATCATATTTGGTCGTAATTTTGAATTTTGGATTACAATTCAGCACAAATGTGTGACGTGCATCATTTTCATACATAGATTTGACAAAAACAGCTTTTGCTAACTGTGTTATTCCAATCAAAGATATTAGCCGCGATCACACGAAGACGATTTGGCCCGAGCCAAATTTGGCCCGTGCCTAATTAGAGAGCGCGTTCACACGCAAACCATTCACTCGATACTAAACAATGCTCAAAGCGAAGCGGGTCATTTCCGGTACGAGTTGCTATTCAAACGCAATCATTTGTCTCGTGCTAAAATCTGGCTCGGGCCTGGTCCGACGTTTTTGGTTGGGCCAAATTTGGTCCGGGCCAAATAGTCCCGGGCCCGTTTGGCACGCGTGTGAACAATTGTCCCGAACCAAAAACGCTCGTGGGATCGCGGCTGTTGGTGACAAACATTGCTTTCATTCACCAGACATACTGCGTAGTTCATGTTATATATTTCTATTGTGCAATGTTGTTGTCTATATGCATTACTCAGACGCTCAGACGACTGTACCGTTCAAAATACTTCCCGCTTCCAGCTGCGAACATTCATCCGTTCATTGGAAAACCGACGGAAATTATTTTGTTATTGGAAAATAATACAAGACTACTTTTTACCCCTCAGGGTGCGGAGGGACATTGTCTAGAATACTTGTTCCTATACCATGGGCCAAATTCGGTTTTCGTATTTAGTCGACTAGTGGTCGGAACCAATAATCGAATGCGCTTTATTTCCGAACTATTTCTGGAATATAGTTCCGACTAACTGGACATTCGCTTTTACTTAGTTCGACTTTAGGCGACTAACTCCGATAACCGAACATCGGTTTTCGTAACTAGTCGAATAATGGTCGGAACTAATAACCAAACGCACTATGGGTCAGTCATAACGTATTTCACAGTGTCGGCCATCTTGGAAATGGGTCAGAACTATAGAGACCGTGCTCAATCCCGTAGTCGACCATTTCCGGACCATAGTTCCGACTAACGGACATTCGGTTTCGTTTAGTTCGATTATAGTCGACTAACTCCGATAACCGAAGTTCGCCCAGGGTGCAATTTTCATATATGGTGTAGGGTAAAAGCTTAAGAATCCTCTTGATGTTTGTGTTAATCGCATTCAAAATGGCTGACTGGTGGCCATATTGGATCCTAAAAATTGCACTTTTCCCACTCTAAAGGGTGCAAAGTCGTGGTCAAGATTGAGATTTTAATGGCATACCATGATAAAATCCCATAGCCCGTACTGTGATAAACGCGGAAAATTCGTTTCCTGATTTTTCTAAAATCGTTTCTACATTTTCACATTTTGTCGATGTTTTATTAGCGACTTCAGTTAAAGTTTAAGTAACTCAGTGACTGTAACTGCCAAACGAAGAAATTCCGTTTTTGGTAGTTAAATGAGGGCGCCAGAATGCCAGAACGCCGATACGAAAAAACCCTCAAATTCTTTCTAAAAACCCGTTTTGGCGAGCCACCAAAAGAAAGAAAAAGACGAACTTTCCGTTTTGGCTCGCCAAAAACAAAGAACTTTCTTTATGGCACAACGAAAGTTTGTTTTGGCACTTAAACGGAAAAATCTTTGTTTTGGCCCGCCAAAACAGAATTTCAGAGAAAATTCGACATGTTTTTTCGTTTTGGCGTTCTGATTTGCATACCAGGAACTTTACATTATGGAAGCCACCATAAATAACATACAGTGCGTAACCGAAAACGAAACGTCAACATTTTGTTTTTGCTCTATGCCTTTTTCGTTTTTTGCGCAATGAATTTTGTTTTGCGCACTAGCAAAAACCAACTTTCATTTTTGCTCTATTAATTCTCGCTTTTGCTACTGCACAAAAACGAAAATCATAGAGCAAAACAAATTGGTTTTTGCGCCACGAATTTTCGCTAGAAGATTTTTCATATTATATAATTTTTCCTTTCTGCACCGTAAATTTCATTTTTGGAAACTTAAGTTTTTGTTTTCTACTCGACCAAATAATGCACGTGGCCCTTATTTTAAAATTCCAATTAATCATACTAGCTGGTTTTGATTCGATTTTATTTGAAAAATGGATGTGTTTCAAAAAATATTAATCATCTTGCTATACAGCAAGATAACATTATATTTGACAGATTTTGCTATCATTTCAGTCAAAGATATTGGTGGCAAACATTGTCTTCATTCACCAGCCAATTTTGTCCATAGCAAGCCATAAAATTTAGTTCTTGTTCATTTCTGTTGCGCATTTCATTCCATGTTTGTTCGTTCGTTTGGCTTTTGTTTGGCTTTCCCAAGACTATTGAATTATTCATTTAACCTCACGACGGGACGGCCTTTGATGTGTTGTCTGCCCACTGTAAGCAGCCGTCAGGACTCGAACCCACCTGTCACTCGGGACTGATAGTGGACGCAGCAACACCTGAGCTACCGAGGCCGCTTACGAAATGTCCAGATATCTAGACTTCTATAGACTTATATCTAGACTATATATAGACTTCTTGTTATTCATTTTCATTGCGCAATTCTATTGTCTACATGCATTACTCAGACGACTGTGGCGTTCAAAATACTTCCTGCTTTCTGGTTCGAGGATTCTTCGGTTCACAAAGTGCAAACTTATTGCCTGACTTCCGAAACTGGAAAGGATGTGCCACCACCTGAGCAATCGAAGCTGAATCGCGAACCGCTTTTATTTTGCGTCGCAAAAATGTTGAAGAGCAACTTTGCGAATCAAGCAAATACCTAGCGTTTAGATATCTTGACATTGCTTTGATGTTAACCTCAAAACAACTACAAAATATTTTCAGCGGGTTTTTCGGTAACAGATGCTCGTTCGCCTGTCCGCAGGCCTATCAGGTGCGGGAGAGATACACGAAAAGTTGTGGCTTATTTGGCTGGGCACGTTGCACAAGATACAGGTATACGCAAACTGTAGTCTTTCACAGTCACAGTCAACATGTTCATTTACTTTGATATTAAATCGTAAAATCTTTAACTTCCTTTTATAATTTCAACAATGGTTTTTTGCAGAATGGTAACTCGCTATCGTTCATCCACCTGTTATAAATGCTGTGCCGGTTGGGCTGGTAGTCGTTGCTATACACGTAAGCTTCAGCTGCGATCACACGAGCATATTTGGCCCGGGCCGAAAATGGCCTGGAACAACTGCTCACATGGGTGCCAAATGGGCCCGAAAACGTCGGACCAGGCCGAGTCAAATCTTAGCACGGTACAAATGATATTGCGTTTAAATTGCAACTGATTAGTAACCAGTGAGTAGTGCACGCGTGAACGCGCCCTCTAATTAGACATGGGCCAAATTTCACTCCGGCCTGACCCGTGCCAATTTGGTCTCCGTGTGATCGCGACTCTTCCATTTATTTCAATTGAGCATCAATTTCATAGAATTTTCATTTATGCGTAATGTGTCTGAACGCAATTTTCAGCCCTCTGCCCGCAAGGATGTCAAGGACGTGGTTCGTGTAGTCAACCTGGAGTTTGTGCTTGTCATGCGGGATATTCATCGCCGCGTTGTAATGGTAAGATCTTGTAACCTTTTTTCACCTTTCACAGTGTATTTTCTAATCGATTAAAGATGATTATTGGATGGACTTGGGCCTGCATTGTTATCCATTTTAACATAGCTGTCTTTTGACAGAACAAAGATATAGTGAAATTTTAAAGACACCTCAATGGACTGCCTTGATAGTTTGTGCATACATGTATACCCTACACGAATTTGCAGTCCAGGCGAACTTCAGTTTTCGTAGTTAGTCGGTTAGGTGTTCGGAGCTAAGAAACGAATACACGGTCGGTCGAAGGGCATTTCACAGCTATCATGGAACTAGGTCCGAACTACTCAATCCCGTGGTTGACTATTTCCAAACCATAATTCTGACTAAATGAAATTCGCCCTAAAAACTGGCCCAGTAGGATTAAATCAACGCTTTTAACATATTTTTGAACCCGAATGAAATTTCGAAGACATTTTTAATCAATTATTTTGAGCTTTCATACATTGTACCTCCTCCCCAGGATCCATCAGCGAAAGAAAATTTGTTCATTTTTCTATGGCCTTTATTTTGCCCTTTGGTAATTTTGGCTTGAATTCCAAAACCTGTAGCTTCCTTATAGTATGCCTTGTCATTGACTTTTGGAAGGCATCTTTAACATATCAGCCAAGTTCATTGGTTATAGTATAGTCACCAAAGGGCGTTGAATAGCAAAACAACTCAATATTTCCATATCATGGGTTCTATGATCATAATTCATGCCATTTTTACTCAAAGCCTCACAATGTATCAATAAAAGATGCATCCTCGTTTATGTATTTTTGATGATATTCGAAAAAGAGATAATACAAAATGATAAATCAGCGTCAAACTATGGGTAGCTTATCAACTTGGGCCAATTTACGTTGGTTTTGCCCTTCTTATCAAACATTCGTTCATTGAATAATTTGTTTTTCATCATCAGCAACACGTCGGACGAATTGGAGGGCTGGGAAGGCCAATAGGTGTCCGGCTCATTTTGCAACTTTCTGGGTTTTCGAAATCCGATTTCGTTGTTTGTTATTTTTCATTTCTTAGACATAAACGAATGCGCACGAAATAACGGTGGCTGTCAACATCGATGCGTCAACACTATCGGTAGCTTCTACTGTCAATGTCACTTCGGATTTCAACTGAACTATGACAGACGATCTTGTACACGTAAGTATACATTCGTTTGAATAATCAAATTGGTATCTTCTTGAAAGAGCATTCTTACTCTTCCATAACTTGCTTTCCGGCGTACTCCGAAAAACGATAAACTATCTGCTCCCATACTGAATGAAGAATTCGGTCTCATTTGTCATGTACTTCTTAGACGGTTTTTGACAGTGTTTTGTTAAGCCTATCAGCAATACCTATCCATCTTTTGTAGCGGTGTGTTTTTCATCGACGATATGTCCAAACGGCGGAAAATGCCTGAAACCAAATTACTGCTCTTGTCGAGTTGGATTCAGCCAACCAAGATGTGAAGGTAAAAGAATTATCAGTTTTCGACACGAATCTTATTAGGCCAGACAAAATATACCTTTGTTTCTCATCAGCCCATCTTGGAAAAGTGAAGAGGGTGGCAGGTTTTACTTTTTCCTCCCTTTAAAAAAGAGGGGAGTAAAAAAGCATTTTTCTATAATTCCAATAATTCTCACTTGCCAGAATAAGATTTGAGTAGGATCGCGAGGGTGGAAAAGAGAGGAAAACGGATTTCTGGAGGCGGGATGCACAATTTTATTTCTATTTTCTACTTATTTGGACGCGCGCGGAAAATTAAACTGGGGAGAATCAAGCTATTTCATTAATGGCCCTACGCTTTGCATGTCTGTATTGAAGATTTCTACATTTTTTTCTCCACTTCGTAGATATCAACGAATGTTCAACAAATAACGGTGGATGTCAGCATGCTTGTATCAACAACCGCGGCTCGTTTAAATGCGCTTGTAAACCAGGCTATCTTCTGCAGTCAGACGGCAAAACATGCATCGGTACGAGTTAACTGATACATCAAACTCGGAACTTATCATTCAACCTCAAATTTAAATAAATAGTTAAACACACAAATATTCCACAGTCGATGGAAATTACATTTTACGTTACAATTAGATATAATGATCCTTATGAAAACACGGTGTTTATAATTTTTGTTATCAGATATAAACGAATGTGACTCGTACAATGGAAGATGCAACCATATTTGCACAAACACGCCTGGTAGTTTCGAGTGCTCGTGCAATTCCGGGTTCCAACTCGACACAGACAAACGAACTTGTCTGGGTACGTATCATCTCGGGGACCCGCAATGATCTTTTCCTCCTATCGCGTCGATTCTGCCAATGATCGCACACGTTTTGAAATACAATAATCAAGTGTTTTAGAACTAATTTCTCGAACCAAATATCATTCGGTTATCTTCTTCCTTGATTGATTGATGTAGATATTGATGACTGTCTGGCCGATAACGGAAACTGCGCGCAAATCTGCAACAACAGCATCGGGTCGTACTCGTGTCAGTGTCGAGATGGATATACATTAGACCCGGATGGAACAGGTTGTACAGGTAAATATCGACTCGGTGCACCGGTGGTGTCCTGTTGAGAAACGAATATATTTTTCAAGACCACGAAAAACATTTTGTCCCACGAAAGGTTATTTCGTTCCCACGAAAAACATTTCCTTCGAACGAAAAAGATTTTATCCATATTTATTTTCCACTGTGTCACCTCCGGGGCTCCGTAACTCTTGATGACATCAGTGTTGAAAAAGATACTCAGATACCGACACTATGGTGGCTGATAAGTGCCATAAAAATATTTCCAGAGAAAAAATAATTTCGTCATGAAAAATAATTTTCCATCGAAAAATATTCGTGAGTGAAAATAATTTCGTCATGATACGGAAGCCCCTAGGTGACATACGAGAAAACTTTTTCACAATTTCGACTTTCGAAATTCGACATAACAAGTCGAATTTCGTGTTAATTAAGTCAAATTTCGAGTTAATTAAGTTGAATTTCGAGTTTTATTTTCATGTCGAATTTCGACTTATTAAGTCGAAATTCGACTTGATTAACACGAAATTCGACTTATTAAGTCGAAATTCGACTTATTATGTCGAAATTCGACTTAATTAACACGAAATTCGACTTATTATGTCGAAATTCGACTTATTAAGTCGAAATTCGACTTATTAAGTCGAAATTCGACTTATTATGTCGAAATTCGACTTAATAAGTCGAAATTATGAAAAAAATTATCTCATATGTCACCTAGGGGCTTCCGTAGATTGAACATACTACAGCAAAAAATTCAAAATGCGGGCAGCGAATTTATTTTTCACAAGTGACCCGCGCATGCGCAGTAATGAAACCCGCGGCTATTGGATGATCCCAATCTTGATTGTCGATAGAAAATGGCGACTTTTTAAAAAGTCGTTCTATAGAGAGTCCAGAAAACGTAATTCGTAATGTCGTTTCAGGGCTTCCATAGTCCACAGCGTAAGTTTATGTTTATAGAGTCCAAAGGGTCGGAGTTAGGTTAGGTTTAGAGTAGGCTTAGGTTTAGGGCGAGGGTTTTAAGGGGAAAAACAATAGGTAAATGTAAAACATGTAAATATAGTTAAAAGTTGCTTAGCCGATACTCAAGCAGTGCGAGAATGTCAAATCCCATTTTTGATATCAACATCGCATTTTCTAAGACGCCTTAAACAGATTGAAAAACTGATAAAGATAATTATCATAAGAACTATTTTGAGATTTCCTGCAAACATATTAATTGATGAGAAGTGAACTATTGTTCCGTTGATTCCTCGATGAAATAGAGCAGTATTCTATGCTGTTTCGATGGATGCATTCTGAATTCTAATTTGAAGTGCATTACTTATTGCTGTCACAGAACTAGACGTTTTTAGAAATTATTATTTTGGTTGACCTGACCTATGCATCAGTAGGCCTTCGTAGCTGGGTTTTATTTTTATTAAGGTAATGATGGGCAATTTATCATCGATTTTCAGTTCAACTCATGCAGTGAATCCAACGGTGAATCTAAACAATAGTTGACAATTGTTATACAATTTGACTTATAAAAAGTTTTATTTTTGATGCAGTAATTGTTTATTTCTTTAAGTACGGTTATGTGTTTTTCTTTCGAGTATAGGTTCAGTTTTTTCATTCCATGTGGGTTTATCATTGTTATTGTTTACGTCTGGCGAAAGATATGGTCTCTAGTGAAAAATAAATTCGCCACGGGGGATACCGCACGGCCCTCACACATGAATCAGGGTACTTGGGTAGAGCTTTGGTTTTGATCCTAAAATGTCGTGACGAGTCCTCCTAGTGACCTAATGTTAGGTAGGGTGAGATGGTGGTGCTGTCATCGAATCCATGTGAACACAAATTAGGGCCAAAAATATCATAAATTTTGTACTGTCAAAATCAAAATTAGGGCTCTTGATTTTGATTCCTCCTCAGACCTCCATCATCATCCTGTCATCTAGAAATAAATATTTTTGGTCAATGTAATGGACTCCGCAGATCAATAACAAGAAAATTAATTCTAATAAATTATTTGACGCCTGCGAAAAAATGTAGAATTTTTGGGATAAGCTAATGTGGAATTGCAAATTTGAAATCGAAGTTTTGAAAAATTTGGGGAATTATGAGATTTGGCGATTGGGTATGTGATACGGAGGTGTTCTCGACTGAGTAGTGGTTTTCTATTGAGAATTGTCAATAATTGATAACTTGCGACCGACTTCATTCACTTTTGCCTCTAAACTGGTCTGCGCAACTCCATTGCCTCCATGGTTGAGGAAAAGGCTCGTCTGATGTCTGCGATCTACGGAGCCGTGTGTGGCCTAGCCAGCCGGCCCGGTTCCGGTTTAGCAGTAACTCGATAATGTCATTAAAAAAACTTGTTTATGTTATTCTGTATGAATTACGCATGTGTTTTGTATGTTGTATTTTCTTATTTTAAAATTTGTAACTTTTTTGACTTTGGGAATTTTATAGGTAACAAGGATCAATAAAGAATTGAATTGAATTGCCACCTAATACACATGCCACATGCCATCAGAGGACGCGGAGCCGTATGTGAGAGCTTTGCTATTATAAATTGCTAATCTCATGAAATCTGCATACCCCTTATATCGAACATATTTTCTGTAACATTTGAATATTGAAATTATATGTTTACACATTTTTATATTGACGGCTTGTAGCCGCCGATGAAATTCACGCCGGCCTTACACAGATCGTAGATAGCTTCGTCATTCCACCAGCATTCCCATGTCAGGGTCTTTCAGACTTCCAAATCGTGTATACATCCGCCATTTTGACCGAATAATCCGATTTACTTATCATTTCGATTTTTGTCTGCCGCTTCTGATATAATCATACATCCATTACTATTACAATACGTCTTCTAATGATATTCAATGCAATATAACATTTCGGCGTTCAAATAGAGCTCATTATATAATCACAGAAAGACATTCTACATCTTTGTCAATAATATTTTTCCAAATAGCTTGTAGCTGTACACATAGACCTGTTACGTTTTGCACATCGTTTAACGGTTGTCGCTTGTAAAATGACGCTGAATTGTTAACATTGTTGGCGCTATTGCACTTTCGTACCCCCCTCCCAAAAATGTTTATTTCAGCATATTTATTGTCAGGGAGGTCTAGGGATTCAAAATCAGTAACTTTTGACCCAAAAAACTTACTTTTACTTGGTTAAATTTAGATATTTTGGGCCCTAAAGCGCGTGTAAAATCGCCGATTCGCGACGTCAACAACGCCATATTGGATGTCAATCAAAGTTTCTAACCGTCTACTGAAATGTCATGATATTAAAACTTTGCCAAAAAACCATGTTTTCATACATAACCATCTCTTAGAATGACGTGTATGTTTGCATTATTTTCATACTTAGCTATTGATCTAAAGATGTTCTGATGAAGAAAAGTTATATGCCCAAAAACGAAATTCTGCCAATTCAATTCAATTAAATTTATTGGGATACATTTATTCAGATGTTTTTAGGTGGTAATTAGTGCGGAAACATGCCCGACCCGTCGGTTTGAATCGAGGAAATCGGCCCCAAATTATCAGAATTTTGGCTAGGAAAAAATTAATTCTTTTTGTCAAAAGTAATGTATTTTGACTCTACAGACCTCCCAACATTGTTTAGGTTTCATAATGGTAACGTTTTATAAGGCGTCAAAAAAGAGCCAAAATAACGTATACAAGGTCCCGTTCAACACACTACATACATAACGGTACAAACACTGCTGCGCCCGAAGTTGTATCGCAATCAATGTAAAGCGCGTGAAAGCGGGAAAATCTAAAATTATTTTTACACCAAAGATTTATGTAGACATAGGAAAATATTTCTGAGATGGAAATATTTTACTCACAAAACATATTTTGAAGGCGATTCATTTTTCACACCGAAATTATATTCACTCACGAAATATATATTTTTCGATGGAAAATTACTTTTCTTGACGAAATTACTTTTTGTCTGGAAATATTTGTTTGCCCCTTATCATCCACCATACGACACCGCTTATATGGGAATATGAGATTTAGGTATAATTGAACATACCTCATTATGTAATTTTCTCCATCCATGATTGTGAAAACTATATCCCTGCATAAATTTCGTTTTAAATGAATATCCGTGTTCGATAGATATCGTCGAATGTTTAGTGCAAAACGGCGGATGTTCCAATACGTGTGTTAATACAAACGGATCTTACCACTGCGTTTGTCCAAGCGGCTTCAAGTTAGATGAAACTGGACGCGTATGTCAGGGTGAGTATACGAACCATTTTACTTTCAGAATCACATATGGATCTGGATATCTTAGAATTCGATTTAAACTTTATATTCATAATGATCAAAACTGATTTTTTATCTCTGTGAATAATGCATTTTTCAGATATCGATGAGTGTAAAGAATTAAACGGAGGTTGTGCACACGACTGTCGTAATTCTATCGGTTCATACTCGTGTCATTGTCGCACTGGATACCGTCTGAATGATGTTGACAGAAGATCGTGCGATGGTAGGTGTCAAAATGTGTTTTCCTCAGTTTTCTCATAACCGTCAAGATGAAGTGAACTTCCTTTTTTGCATTGAAATGTAGTGTAGTAGTATAGTATACATTGATGAGGGGGCTTCACTAGCCCTTGCATCACGGGAAAATTTAGAGCTGGTAAGTCTACGAATAAGCATGTTTTCTACGGATAAACTACCGGATAGAAAACTTCCTTTTTTGCATATTCTTATTGTCGCTTTCGCAATCATATCCGATTTATATCCATCTGCGTGTGTAATGACGTATTTCCATCAATTGAATACCTCCTAGATATCGACGAATGCGCTACGGAAAACGGAGGGTGTAATCAAACCTGCACAAACAGTCGCGGGTCTTACACTTGTTCCTGTAACGAAGGATATATCCTAAGAGACGACCGTACGACATGTGCAGGTACAAATTCATTTATGCATTGATGATACCTATTCATACTATCAACACATAAAATAACTTTAAACTTAAACTAATTTTCGTTAGATATAGACGAATGCAAAGTGTTCAACGGTGGCTGTGAACAAATTTGCAAAAACCTACACGGCTCTTTCGTTTGTCAATGTCAGCCTGAATTCATCCTTAGCGTAGACAAACATACTTGTGTTGGTAAGTCGGTCTGAAAATTTTTAAGTCAATATGATCAAGATGACCTAAGTATCTTAATCTTCACGTGGCATTTCATCTCAAATCTTTTTAGAAATGGATTTTTGCGCTGATAATAACGGTGGATGTCAACATACCTGCACCCGCATTGGTGGTGGGCGTACGTGTTCCTGTAATGTAGGCTACGAGCTGCAACCTGATGCCAAAACATGTTTAGGTAAGAACATTAGTCATTAACTTCGTCGTCCGTCTGCCCATATGTTCGATCGTCTGTGCGTCTGCCCATAGATGGAATCCAGTTATTTTGGAATGTTTTGAAGACGCTTAATGGATTTCTTCGATTGTGGTTTATACATGCATCTAGCCTAGAAACATCAGCCCAAAGGTTGGCTCGGTTAGAATCAAGTTTCAAGATTAATAGTCACCGACATCCGTACTTTAAAGCATTTTTTTCAGGGGGAAGTTTTGAAGACGTTAAAATCGATTATCTTGATCTTTCTAATGTTTGTATCCTCCAGGTCCGACCGATATAAGAAAAATGGTCGTTTAGACATGGTAGTCCCGTGACCTTTTTGTGTCACTTTGAACGGAATTCTGAGACTTTTTCCATCAATCGATTATCACGCAATCTTAGTGTCATTAGTCCTCAATCGTAGATAGGGAAATTTTTTATTAAGAAAATTATCTCCAGGTTTTCTACACATTTTTTGATAATTGTTAGCAATGTCACATTGATACATTTTCTGACAATGAATTGGGGGGTCATCCAGTTTTGGTGGTTGTATATGGTCACCAGAGGACATTGAATTGTGAAATATCTTAGTATTTCCCTATTATTTTGGTAGCTATGCATACTGTTAACGTAGTTTCCTTGGACCCATAGTTTTCTAGGTCGTAAAGATTCTTTCCCTTTCAATTTCGTTTACAACCTCTTGCTATCTAAAATAACGTCTATTCTTGTACATGTACCAGACAAGAACGAATGTCTAGAAGGAAATGGCGGTTGTTCTGACATATGCATTAACAAAGACGGCTCATATCAATGCCAATGTAAAAAAGGTTTTACTCTTGATGATGACCAGAGGACATGTAAAGGTATGTATTTCTCTCAATCATAATCACTGCGACGTTTATCGCCGACTTACCTGGTTAAATACGTTGGTTACAGATCTCTACGAATGTTTGACTGGTAATGGTGGTTGCACCCAGCAGTGTGAAAATACAGTAGGTTCGTTCAAATGCAGCTGTCGCAAAGGTTTCCGGTTGATCGGAACATCTGATTGTGAAGGTAAATGAACTTACTAATTAGGGTTTTCTGTTACATCACAGAAAACCCTATTGAGATTCGCGTGTTTCTTATTATTATTATTTTATGTCACACTATTTTCACTAAAAGACCTAAGGCTTTGTTACCTTGCCGCTGTTGTCGATACAATCCGTATGATATCGTTCAGCTCACTGAGATCTACAAATACTCCGCGTTTTTTTTTTCACGAATCATTACAAAAGCACTGTTGGGCCGTAAATATCGAAAATTTAGCCCCATTCAATGGGGCAACATGTTTTTCGAGTCGTCATCCCGATATCAACCCGCAGGCCGATTGTCACTTCGATTATCAATTCAAGTATAAATGAACTAATTTATTGCCGCAGACTTCACATTCAGCCGCGGTCTGCAAACATTAATTTTAACAATAGCCCATTTTCCTCATCAAATCATATTACAGATACACAGGAAATGTACTACTTTAGATTTTAAAAACCTGTCGAGTCGTAAACATCGACGAATCGGCGTGTGTCACTACATCGTCGTTCCGGGGATCAGCTGCGAGTTTCTCCTCATCATGAGAATCTAATCGAGTACAAATTGATTTATTACTACCAGTGGTTTGGCTGCGGGTTTCAAGCAGTTAGTTTAAATTAACCGTGTATTTACTAAGATAAATCTTTAGTGTACCGGGGAGTCGTAGGCCTAAACTAAACATACCGAAGAGATATAGCAGAGAAAAGCTGTTGTGTCGACGAGGTATCAAAATAAAAGAATATATTACTTTATTCGCACGCGGGCTTCAACCTCTATATCAATACCATCAATACTCTATATTTCCTACAGTACATACCGATCATTGTCAAATGCACAATATAACACGTATATAACATATATGCAACAAGTATATAACACACTCCTATCCGTATGCTGGACTCACACTTGACTTCGCTGTGGGGGAAAGGAGATCGTTCGCTGTGTCGCTTGAAGTGTTTATCGAGTTTTACGCGACCTTAAGGCTTTAGGCCTACCGGTACTGACCTTAACTGTCTCAAACAAACACAGTATAATTGTTGCGTTTATTAACGGACTCATTGGATTGAACTTCAAAACAAAATTTACGATATTTAGGAGGGTTGTCATTCGATAGGCCTACGACCAATCTGTCCGCATGTTAGGCCTTCGCATATACATAGGCCTACATGCATGTTAATTAGTGATTAACTGGTTCTGACTTGCAACGATCAATCACAATTATCAATTTTATTGCCAAAAATGACGATTTTTTTGAAAATTTCGTCTGAGCAGACAGCTTTATAAGCCAGACTTTTCATTTGAGTTTTTTCATCATAAATGAAACTGGTATTTCATTAATTCCTAATGACTTAAGCCGGGCATAGGTCGGCCTTGCGACGGCTTGTGACTCACTGTGACGCCATTCACTGCGACCGCCAGCAACGATTGTGTCACAACGACTCATCGACCTACGCTCTCTTGCGACGGTTTGCGACTGTCAGCAACGCCAGTCACAAGGAGTCGCACGTGTTCTACTTTCTGCGACGCTACGACTGTCACAACCGACCTACGCGCTCTTGCTTTGGCAGAAACTAGTCGCACACTGTCGCTGACAATCGTATCGCAACCGACCTGCACCGAAACTTGCGATGCAACCCGAGGATCGCATCGCGTCGCAAGGCCGACCTACGTCCGGCTTTAAGTTACTGCGGAGCCCCATAAATATCTTTTTTTGTTCAAAAGTCCTTTCGCTTGAAAATTCTTTCGTCGGAACAAAATTCATTTCGTTCGAACCAATAATATTCTGTTCGATTGAACCAATTTGAAAAAATCGTTTGAACAAAGTTGAAGAAACTTTTTTTCGTCCGAAAGGTTTTTCGTGGGAACAATCGTTCGATCGAGCAGAATCGTTTTAATTTGAACAGAACATTAAGTTTTTCGTTTGAACAAGTATATTGTAAAAAGTTTTTTTCTCCGAACCAAAAGTATTAAGCATTTCGTTCAATCAAACAGAATTGTTTTCATTCAAACATTCGTTCGAAAAAAATTGTTTTCGCTCAACCAAATTTTTTTGCCGGGACAAAAAGTTTTTCATTTCAACAATAACATAGCTTTTTATTCGAACACATTATTTGTCAGAATGAAGAATGTTTTGGTTCAAACAAAAAGCGTATTGTTCAATCAAACAGAATTGTTTTCATTCGAACACGATTTTCTTGTCGGAACATTACATTTTTTGGTCAAACAGCGTGTTAAGGTCGTTTTGGAAATTTACTCAGTCTGGTATATTTTGGATTACTGTGTATGTCATTTGTCAGGACATTAAACAGAAGACGACTTAGGATACTACCTTGCGTGACTCCACTAGTTAGACCGACTTATTCCAAGATGAGGCGTTCCGTTGATTTCGGCCACAAGTTTTCGTTCAGAGATAACTTCTGAGCCATTTGAGCGACCTATCATTGATACTGTTTCCTAATAGCCTGTTTAGTAATGGCTGATGTTTAGTAATGGCAAATGCTTTGTCGAAATCGACCGTTGAACAGGATTCTAAGACTGTGCAGAATACCCAATATCGCTGCTTTGCAGCTATATTTTGTATTGTATCTATAGTAGGGTTATGTAGATTGAGACGTGTAACTATTCTGTGAGAAATTCCGGCCTTAACCTTCACAACGCATTAGAAATTAAATTCTGCGCTAAGTGCTTTTGATTTTTCCACTCAGATATAAATGAATGTCTCGTCAATCTGGGTTCGTGTGAAGAACAGTGCACGAATACGGTGGGAAGTTATATTTGTAGTTGTTCCGGAAATAAGATACTCGATTCAAACGGCAGAACCTGTTCAGGTTAGAAAGATTCAATCTATTCTGATTGACCATTCATCCTTTATTGATGGCGTCTTGACGTAGCAATAAACATGACATTCATTACAGATGAAGATGCTTGCGATGGAGTCACTGTGTGCCAGCATAGGTGTATTTCCGAACATGGAAAATGGCGCTGCGATTGCAATAAAGGTTACCAACTCAATAGTGCTGACCAAAAATCATGTTCCGGTAAGACATTTCCGATAGCCCATGAATAGATATTAATACGAATCTTCAGAAATTCGTTGAAAATTCTTTTTGTTTTGAAGACATAAATGAATGCGCGACCAACAATGGGAACTGCAGTGAACTTTGTATAAACGAACCTGGCAGCTTTACATGTGACTGTAACATAGCTGGACATGTACTTAATTCCGATAAACGAACATGCAAAGGCAAGACATTCCTTAAAGACACATTCAATTCTCATCGATTTGCTTTAGAGGTTTCTAAGGGCTTATTCGTTTACTTGTGCAATGTATTTGTATCGTTCCCTCTAGCTCACATTCCATGAATCTAAAATATCTATATTGCAATATTTTTAAATGTTTCAGATCCTTGTGATCCAAATCCCTGTCTTCATAAAGGCGTATGCACCATTGCTGCAGGTACATTTGATTGTAGCTGCTCGACTGGTTTCACTGGTAATACATGTCACCGAGGCTTGGTGACTGTAGATATGCCTGATGTTGTAAACAGTGATACTCCAAGTCAAATAATCGTCTACGCTAAGCCGAAAAATGAATTAATCATTAGACCTGTTGGAAAGAATCTGATTTTCTCGCCAATTGAGGTCGTTATTAAATATCCCAAAACCTCGGCCATATTCAATGTCATATCAAAGGCGCAAGGGAGGCATCGGGTGGATTTTATTCTATCCGGAATAGACTCGCCGATATTTGGACTAGCTCCTGGGTTAGGAGAGCTGGTCCTTCTTGCAGGTGATGTTTTCACTCGCTTACAACTACCGAGAAAAACTCTACCCAAGGGGTGCTTTAAGATCGACATAGCAAAGTGTCCAGATGGCACGAATAAACTGACATTTTCCCTGTCCTCAAGTTCACCGTGGTATCGTCTGAAATCGAATTCCAACGTATTGTTTACATTCGGGATCGTGTTTGCCGAAAGTGGAAAGTTAGCGATACCGGTATCATTAATCGGTCTACTGGTAGACGAATCGGACAACGGATTCAAGATGGCATTTGTGAGCTCCAACCTGAAAGCAGATGATGGCCAGAAAGTATTAGGAGATAGGGAGAACTGCTTAGAGATTCCGCTATCTTCGAAGGATATTCGCGAGCTCATGTACAGCAACGCGTTTGCTCGACAGTATTTGCTGTCGCTGTACGAACAGCTGCCAGCTTGGATACGTCTGACAGAGAAAGAAATGCCTCTTTTGACGTTCGCTGACATGAAAGCAGACCTCATGCTCGGCAAAGACACACAGAAGCTGTTATCTTGTCAAGGAGCCCCAATCCACGATGATCGCTACTACAGCATTTTCCAATTCCAATCTGGTGCTTCGATGTCCATTCTGAACAAAACAGTGAACCTGTTTTCACCACTAAAAGGCAAGAAATTTTGTCTTATCGTCGACATATGCAAAGATGCCGCCCGCACCGTGGTACTAATGCTTCCACCAGGATCGCGTGATATCTTAGACGGCCTTGATATAACTAACGGATTGAAAATCAAGGTCAAAGGAATTGGCATCAGTCTTACAAGAGACCTAGCGGTGCGACTTCAATCTAAGAGTGTTCGAGTTTGGACCGGTAATGAAATTATTCCTTATCCGTAAGTTCCTTATCATTTTCCTTATCCGTGATTAATGTGATCAGTCTCATTAATAATAATTTCAATACAATCATAAAACTATTTCTATGCAAACCTGCAGTGTTGATCCATCTGCTAGTCTTTGGTTGGCCGGAGAATTCATCTATCACAGAAATGAGTCCTTTACGCGAATCGCAGCGAATGCCGACAGCCAATTTTTCGCCGTGGTGCCATCGCCTAAAAAAGTAAGTAAAATTTCGTTCTCTCTTTACATACATAAGATGAAACATTCTATTCGATTTATATTGCATGTTATTAATTCGCGTTCTTCTGTAGCTCCTGACGCACGTGTTTTTACAAGAATGGCACAGCTATCTAAAACTCGACGCCGTTCTCAACGTGACTCTGAATTTCGAACTGTTTCAAAATCCTCGCTCGCTGCATTTCCCATCAGCTGCTGTACTCGACTCATCAATGTACGCCTCGATCGGTGGTATGTAGAATGAGACGAGACTGATGATTAAAAGTGAGACGTTTACTGAATGGTCGATGAATATTGTACCTCTGTTTCAGGGCTGCATGAAAGAAAGATGTGCGCCCCCAGAGCCAATCCTTCGGGCATTTTCTTCGCCATGGAACTTGAAGTGAACCCCTTCAGTTTCATTCCAGTCATCGGGGAGTTTGCCGTCACCAATCGCCACATCGCCTATGCATTTTTAACGTACGATCCTCGTAATGCAATACTGACAGCAAAACCGATCAACATAGGCCGCGATATCCTCGATCTGAAGACAAGAGCATCGCGTATAGCGAAGTCCATTAAAGACCACGCCAAACAACTGGTGGCTGAAGCGACCGCTGCTGGAAAACAGTTCTACGACAAATTTGAGAACCATGTCGATATGCTAGAGGCAAATCTATCGAAAATGGTGGAAGAAATCAGTTTTTTCAATCTGCCTAAGCTTAGTGATGCACTTGCCTTAATCCGTCAATTTGTGAAGGACGTGGAGTTATCGTTTGAACATTTCACGGATGCACTTAAGATGCCGATCAAAACGGCTATAGAAGGTGTCATCAATTCGATCAAATGGGAAGTAGCAGACGTTAAGTACAAAGTTGAAATGTTGCAGAGGAGAATCATGCAGCAGGTGACTGATGTGATGAACAAAAAGTCTGGCTGGGGTTTGAAATATCGAACAACGATTGAAGTGTTCAGTATTGAATTTGGGGCGGTGGACTTAGAAGTGGTATACTCGACGAATTTTCTCGGTGAATGCAGCCGTTACAAAAGAGTCTACGAGCTTCTGAAAGGTGAACCAGCACTACGAGGTCTCGCCATATTCCACGTTAAAAAACAGATATATTGGTGGCTAAGTGTAAATTTTGGTGGCGGTTTTGAATTGGCTATGGGAACTGAAAGTAAAAATTTCATCATCCGTATCACCGCTTGTTTGAAGATTTTTCAAGTGATCACTTCCGAAGTCGACGTGTACATCAGTAAGGCTGGGATAACCACTGGCTTAGAGTTGAGAGTATGGGATCTGTTTCGAGTTCGGTTGATCATCAATTCTACCGTAGATGTTCCATGGAAGAAAATGAATGTGAGAGCTGAAGTCTGGTTTTTGCCCGGTGGCGACAACTCTTTCGAAGGAAGTCTTTCTGAGGCGATCATTAATGTAGCTAAAAGGATTGGAAATGAAGCTAACAAGAGACTGACACAAGCGCAGGAAATTTTTGACATTGCCGATGCGAAGTTGTCCAAAGCAGAGAATTGGCTCGATGAGAAAAAAGCCGAAATGAACAAAGCGAAGAAAGTATTCGATTACGCTGTCAAAAAATTAAAACAACTTGAAAAGAAAGTGGATGATCTGAAGCGACCGTTTGAGAAAGTCGTTGCCGATCTTGGTCGTGCACAGGATCAAGTCGATAGGCTCTGTCGAATCAGGATTTGCGAACAGATTTGTATTCCTGGATTTAAATGCCGTATAAAATGCATCAGGGTCAATATATTTTGGGTATCTGTTAACTTATGTTTCCCGATTTGTTCTCTTACTAGTTGCATGTTCAGCATTCCCAATCCTGTGTGTTTAATAGCTAATGCACTGTGCAGTCTGGTCCGGATTGCAGCATACCTCGCTCTTGAAGTGGCAAAACTTATTGTTCGTGGAGTTCTACTTGCAATGGATGTTGCTAAGGCTGCTGTGCGCGTGGCTGCTTTTGTCGTAGACAAGTCCAAAATTATTGTAGACTTAGCTAAACTTCCTTTAGATTTGGCAGGGATTGCACTTAAGGCAGCTAGAGTTGTGTTAAAAGCAAGCAAGGAATCTCTAGGCTTTGTAAAATTGCTTGTCAAAGGTGCCATAAATCTGTTTACGTTCGTTATCAGGAATTTGCCGGTTGACATGAAAAAATGTGGGTTCTCTGCTCAATTATCCATCGAGGACCAGTATGTGTTCGACATTTCGTGTGAGTTGAATATTTTCTATACCGGATGGCATACGGCGAGGTTTCGTATCAATTTCCGGAATCCATTCGCGACCATTTGGGAGGTTGCGCGTGAAATGGTAAAGGCCCTCGTAAACCTTTTTAGATTTGGAAAACGTCGCAAACGCGATTTGTTATTTGAGGCAAACATGCAGATGAATCGGTTCCGTCGCAGCGTTGAAGATGATTCAGGTTTTGAAGATCTATTGACGAATAAAACATTATCGTTTACTGATACTGTATTTGATGAGGAATCAGCTGGTAATATAAGAGCGGAGGATTTGAAGGCGACGGATTTACGTATTGCTTATTTCAGAAAAAGATGTAAACAAGTTACTGAGGTCGACTTGTTCCTTACATCAGTGGTTTCTATCCTGAACGGAATCGCAAAAGAGATTTTTACTGATGTAGAGAATTCGAAAAACGCTTCAAAACGGGCAGCGTCAACGCAGCAACCGACCCAGGAAGATAGTTTTGAATCACTGGGTATCAACACGACAGAAGCGATAGAAAAATTCAATATGACACGCGAACAACTTGATGCTATGCTGCAAGAGGCTTTGAAAACTGAAGAATTAGAGGCAACTAAAAATATATCGGACTTAGCCGAATCTGCAACAGATGATGTTTCATACCAATTGGATAACTTTCCTTTACTAGATTCGTGGAAAGCAGAAATGGAAAACGTGACCAGTGATCAGTATTCGACATCCGTGTGCAAAGGATTCGCCGATTGTGTCTTGGTGAAATTTGGAGAACTGTACGATATATATTCTGGAATTGATTCGCGGTTGAAAGATGGAGCAGACCAGGCAAAACTTATCATTCCAGAAGTAGAAGAAATGGTCCTACAGTTGTTGAATACAAATCAGAGCATGACAGTTACTGAAATATACAACTCAACATCAAAGATCATCGAGTTACTGGATAAGCTGAGAGCTACAAATCCATTTTGTGTGGAACCTCCGCAGATCAAGGTATCTCCTCGTTCTAAGGAAGTTCTTGAGGGTGCAACTTTAGTGTTGAGTTGTCGTGCTTCAGACGGTATTGTCTGGCTCAAAGATGGTACCGTTCTTAATACAACTGCTGATGACCTGCGTATAGAAAATGCAAGTATGGAAGACGCCGGTAATTATCAATGCCAAACTGGTAATATCGTAGCAAATATCACTTCAGTTGTTGCTGCTGTTACCGTAGAAAATCCACCGGCTATAACTAGACAACCTCTGGTGTCAGTTTCTGTTCCCGAAGGGTTCGAACCTGCAGTAAAACTGGATTGCGGTGTAACCGGCATACCAAAACCTGTGATAAAATGGTGCACTTCGAATAAAGAAGGCATTGATGGTCGTTGTTTTGAAGCAACTGGTGAATTGGTCTTACGTAAGCCTTCGCCCAAGGATTCCGGTATGTACTGGTGTGAAGCCCGGAACATTCACGGCAATGTTACTTCAAGAAGATCGACGGTATTAGTGCGAAAAATACAGTTAGGGTCTCCAGCTGTCAGGATGATGGTCGGATACTTCTTGAAGACGTCAACAGCAAGGCAGAAACGACCATTGACCGACGAGCAAATATTGCACCACGCTTTCGCTACGTCGATTATCAACAACGTAGCCGTGCCAGGCGTCGAACTAGAATTACTAAACAACAACCTTACGATGAGCTTCCAACTCATTAAGCCAATTCTGGGTCTGATCGACAACTCGGTACCCTACGCTAATCTGTCCAGAACATTCGATAACGCGCGCATGTCGATATATTTTGCCATTGACAACTTCAGAAAAGCTGTAGAAAATGAAGACGTGACAGCTACGTTTCCACAGAAGACATACGTAGCTGATCGTAGCACACTCGTCATGTCTGACGTATGGACGTACTGCCGGGCAGGATATGAACAAAGCAACCATCAAGTGTACCTCTGCGGTAGGCTTCGATATGATCGTTATGTTCTTCTTATTCATCCATTATTGCTACGTTTTTAATGAAACCTCACTTATATAAGTAAAATATTTGAAGTGTTTCACAATTCAATTTGCAGAGGCCTGCCCCATCGGGCAGTATCGCACAGATGAATTACCAACATGTAGAAATTGTCCCAATGGTACTACCACTCAAGAACAAGCGTCGCCCTCATTAACATCGTGTCAAGGTACCGTGCCATAGTGAAACGTGGTCGTCAAAGGTTTTGATGCGGCTTTTTAAAGAACAGGAAAAGATAAAATTCAAGAAAAATTACACATCGATGTCCGTTAGTTAACAGTGAAGATATGTTGTTGTGATAAACATCTATTTCCAAGTGGCCTGCCTATTTACTCTTATGATCTAAGAACTGTTTGTACATAGTATGTATATTTTTTCAGATCCCAGTAAGATATGCTGTCAAAATAGATCGGTATGTAACTCTTCTTCGAAATATTTTTTTTCTTCAGACGCATAGATTATCACATACTTCTTTATTCCTTCATAGGATTTTAAGCTCCACATTGGCGTTGGTTTAGGATTTGGATTGTTGTTCGTGATAACTATTGTTGGTAAGACACCTCATGCATTGTCATTGAGATTGCTTCGTTATTATCAAAATTATCAGGGGCGGTTCGAGGATTATTTGCGGATCAACACATGATGGGCATCTTTTTCCGTCAATAGATTTTATTTTAAGTTTCTTGAAATAGACCATGGCCCTTTATTTCATGAATGAGTTTTAATACAATACAAGAAACATTATGGATACCCGAACAATGTGAGCCCCGCTGACGTGAAGCCAAAAAAGGAGTTGAGAGGAGGGTCATGGAACACATCCTTCTGATTAAAGACCTAGTTGTTTTTTTTCTCGAGATTTCTGAGATGCCCCTTAAGCATTTAGGTAGATATCTTGTCAACATTTTGGTGAGAAACTCAGAGGGGCCCATTCGCCTTGAATCCACCCATGTCTTAACTAAGAAACCACACAGGATGCTATGCAAAGACTGTTAAGTGTATTTCAGGAACTGTAGCGTATTTACTGAGAAGACATCACGAAAAAGCTCGAACTACAACGGAAATAAAACAAGAACGGAGTGTTATAAACAACCCTGCGTACGAATCAACAGACTCTGAACTTACCGAATCAAGAACCACTGACTTGCAGAACGATAATCCATGAGTAACTCAAGATATATTGTCATGAGGTTACGGATGCGATCCATAGCGATAAACAGTTGATAAACTCGTTGTTTAATGAACAAGAACGATAAGTTTATAACATATCTACAGAGAAAATTGGAAAAAATTCATTCATGGAAACACAGACGTTTCTGATATCACTTGTTAATGATTTCGGCACTTGTTATACACATCGATAGCAAGTAAACCTTCCCCAACACAACAGCCCAATACTAACCCTTGGTGCCAGGTTTATATATAGAAATGCATGCATGTTTTGCTTCAATGATTTGCAGTGCTGTGGTTTCCGTCGACTGAGTGAAGGATCATCATCAGATATTATGAATCGCAGAAGACCTACCTACCATTCCACATTCAGCAGATACATATATAAATTCCAGAGTATTTTATTCTTCAATTCAACTGTGTTCTTCAATTTGTTCTGTGTGTTTTAAATAAAAAATCCAGTTATCAATTCGAACATTATTCGCAATGATCACTATATACCGCACCGTTTTATTCGTATATGTATAATTCAAGAAAAAGGATTTGATCTTGAGGAGTAGATTGCACTTATCATTCAAATCTTAAAGATCTTTAATCTTTAAGTCCAGTTAAATGTTCGTATATTATTTGAAATTACACCATATCACTATACCATATGACAGGTTTTTATCATTTTTACGAGAATATTTTATTTTCTGTTCTATATTCATTAGAAATCGTGTGATATTTTAGTAAATATATAGTATTTTTAGTATCGAAAGCGATATGATTGTTTATTAGTATAGATTTAATTTCACGCCATCCTGGCCATTTCACGTTTCCTTCATTTACGCTGAACATTTTAGGCAACCACATTGCGACGGTTCCATGTAAAAAAATTAACGTATCCAGGAATATTCTTTCCAAGTCCATCCAAACACCCCTCTAAATTCACTGACCGCTTCACTATCTGGTGTTCATGGCAACAGAGGCAACACTGTAGAAATGGAAAAAAGGTGCTAAATGGGTGCACGATAAAGGATCATCTTTTTTGGAATACGTATATTAATCATATTTTTATTAGACATGAAATACTCAAGAACGCAGGATTTCTAAAAAAACCCAATAATAATTAATCACCTTTCTGAAACCAGAGTGAATCCAGCTTGGCCAGACCTGTGACATGCAGCGTCCTTCGCACTTTTTAACTGCCACTGTACCAAAACAACTGACCGGAATTTCGACGCCGTTTTGTAGATGCATTATTTTCGGTACTGAGATCTCGGTGTCCATCAATAGACAGGATCTACGTTCACGAGACGCTAGTACCACTCCTACTAACAACACCGACATTGAGCAGACGATTAGCTGAGATACTTATGTCATCTTGGATTCTGTAAAATCTAGTTTTCATCAGTTTAAAGCGGCACACGAGAATGCAAAAATAATATTTACGAATACAGTTTGTGTATCCGTTAAGAATTGCGATATCGAATGAAAATTATTGAAATAAGTGGATAACAAGTTGAATTTAAAAGAAAATGCTGTGAAATATAGAAGCTCTCCACCCGCACGCCTATTGTTAAAATGTGTGACATTCATTGCGCCATCAAATTGGTTAGTTTCTATTTCAGTTAGTCACTCAGGCTTGACGGCCAGCATGACACAATAACACATTGTCTATTGATGGTGAGTTAGTTTTCGTCTTCGTAAAATGTTCAAACCCAAGAGTTTTGAATATTGAAAAACCAGTGGTATATTTTGTCTGATTATGAGGCATTTGATTTTATCAATTTTTGTTCGTCTCAATACTGATAAGAAAATATGTACGATAGATTAGAAAACCCATCTGTATCAGAGACCGACAATAACAAGACACGTCTAACTCTTCCATGCTCTTACGACTGTGGCGAAAGATTTCTGACTGAGGTCGATTATATTCATAATCATTACTTCTGCCACTTAATCTTAATCGTCATGATTTCCATACCACAGAGACGAACAATCTTGTAAAATGATATGATTAATTTGAGTTATGCAACGGCGTTCTAATCTACAACTGTCAACCTCAACTAATTTTCTATATGACAACACTCCCTTCTAAAAAATATCCCAGATCTGCCCTTTTTTAAGTGTATTTCGCCTATATAAGATGACAGGTAAAATGATACTTTGATATCTAAATACATCGCCATTCTGTTGATCGCTATCATATGAAAAGAACCGTTTACTTTCCGTCTTAGATAATTGATTGTAAACCCGAAAACGGGCAATAAACACGTCCACAATGGATATTGTTACTGAGTCAAAGGATCTTTTACGGATTCAGCAATTAGTTGCAAGACGGTTCTATTCACCGTATTAATCTCGCTAGTTCATTTGGTTTTTTGCTTGTATTATTTTGTTAACTTCTACAAGCATTGCTTGATTTCATTGATTCAGCGTGGTGTTCATTCTTCTGTCTAATATTTCGTCTATATGAATATGAAATGATTGTAGATAAATGTTCTAAATATGCATCCTCCTTAAGAATTTTCCCAACACACTGTCTGTCACACATGCTCTACAAGCGACTTTTCGATCTGCCTGTATATCATACATCAGTTTATTCAGAAAGGATTTTAGCATTCAGAAATAAACTACAAATTCACATATACTTATTTCTGTTTTCATCTATATCAGCAATTTTTACCTAGAATGCTCTCGCATGAAATGACCTACAATGCTCTGTTATAATGATAAGTAGCTAAAAGTAATAGAATCTGCACTGAATTGAATATTCATACATGAAATGTGAGAAATCCTATAAAGACATGTTAGTGCCATGCCAGCAAATTATATTTAGTTTTATCGCATACGATACTACACTCAAATGAATCTAGAAAAGCTATCATCCATAAATTATCTTCATAGTTGTAGTTGGAACTACAAATGCAATACTCAAACAGCACGATAACGTGCAAAACGGTAACTTCTATACCTGTCTGTCAAGATATTCTTCGTCTTTTGGTTAGCTTTGGCAGAGTGGCTGTGCGTATGTCCATGCG
This sequence comes from Tubulanus polymorphus, assembly GCF_964204645.1. Taxonomy (NCBI): domain Eukaryota; kingdom Metazoa; phylum Nemertea; class Palaeonemertea; order Tubulaniformes; family Tubulanidae; genus Tubulanus; species Tubulanus polymorphus. Next base: position 7,882,838 of record NC_134030.1, read on the forward strand.
CGTACATCTGACAATGAGCGTGTTCTACAACTGATGCCGTGTGGTCGATAGATACGCCGTATTGGCGTTGAAAAGGACTTTCATGTCCTATCCAAACATTTTATTTATTACTGTCCTAAGATTTGAATTCTGATGAACCTCGTCCGATCATCTTCCCGATCATCTGGTGAATTGGTCATTTTACTTTCATTTCGAATCACACAGGTAATTAATTAATAAGACGTGTTTAGCAGTTTTATTTAAGGCGTCGTTCGTTGCGCAGTAAACGAAGAAATTCATTGATGAGACAGTTTGATTTACTGAGAAAAATTCCCACTTATCATTTCCCGCATTATCAATGACTGTTCATAAAACAGACACGCGAACTCAAACGTGCACTTTTCCATAGTAGTCATATTCTCTAGCATAGAAAAATGACATTCAGAAACCACGATGAAACATGTGGTTAGAGGTATAATGCAAAAAGTCAAAATCGTTCCCGTCACCGAAATCGTCGAAGAAGATGTTGGCGCAGTCGGTCGGAGGCGAATGACAACCCGATACAGAAAGCCCTTAAACCTGATCGACAGCTTTATCTTATCGCCTTAATTTCTATCTAACTGATATCGAGTATATCGAGTATATACAGCTATACAAAGCAAAGTTCTAATGTCAATAGATATTAACGGTGATAATTGCTTGTCTTGAAGTTACACGTCACCCGAAAGAATGTTCCATTCACACTATTGGAGAACGTGAAAATTAAGATCATTTGTCATTTATTCTAATTTCACAAAAAAAGTTTTCATGGCCATATGGAGATAATACACGACGATTTATACAGAAGAATGGTCAATATATGATATTCACATTTTATTTTTACTTTTCTTTTATCAGTAAACGTGGAGACAAATAGTACGTTGAAGGTTTACTAAATCTATTCAAAGTACGAGCTTTGGTTACTACATAGTAGCTTCATCAGGTAAGAGAATGCAGAAACCACCGTATTTACAGGGAGACTAAGACTAATAAGAGAACGCTCTTTTTATGAATTTTCTTTTTATGTACGAGCTGGGTTCACTTAAGCACCGACTTCGAACATACCAATTATCATACCTCCAATCTTCATACCGTTCAGCTTCTTTACATATAGCTCGAAAACAAACACGCGGGAATTACCGTTTTTAAGCATAACGCGTAACTTTCTCATTTTAATTCATAGAGTTCTTGGCTCCTTACAATTTGATGGATGGGCACCAGTGTAATGCTTAGAGTCAAATTGCTTTGTACTGTGGCTTACAGAAAAAATGCAATGCCTTGAGCTAATATAACAACTTCGCTATGCTTCTGACTGATCGTTGTTAATCGAACCGCCTTCCTCGGTTACGATCATGTTCCATTTCAAACTACTATCGTCTCTTAGTCTCGACGAAATGCCGTCGTAAATCGGATTATCGCAGTATAGCAATTCTTCGTCGCCTTGCTGGTGCCCTAATGTTAGCGAATTCGGGATTTTCCGTGGACCATTAATCAAATCCTGATCTACGACAGCGTACGTCGGGTCGTCGCTAGAAAACAAAGGGTTCGCGTAATTTAACGAATCCGACCTCTCGTAATTTGGCTGTCGTCTAATGCTATGCTGATCAAATTCACGAAGTCTTTTTGCTTTGTATTGTGATCTATTCCTGTAATGAACATAAACAAGTCTTATGCAATTTATTGAGAAATCACGTTTTGAATTTAAGGGTTTATCTAAATAAGACTTAACGTTATGACTGACCTTTTTGAATTAATGATGAATATGAGTAAAACAAACAACACAATTACCACTCCAATTCCGACGCCTATTCCTAAGACAGTATATATATTCATGCCGTTTGCCGAGTTTGAAAGTTGACCAGCAACGGCTGTTGTCTGAACGCTTGTAGAAAATAAGTAATGTGTTGATAATTTGGGATAAGACGTGCTTTCACCAATCAAAGTCGAAATACTTTTATCTGTAGTTGAAGGATCGTTTGTCGTCGATATTTTAGGTGGTGAAATCGTTGTTTTCCGACGTGTTGTAAGTGGGATAGTGGTAGAAGATATCATCTCGGAAGGAGAACTCAATGACATGGTAGAAGTGAAAAAACTGGGCAGTTTTGAGGATTGAGAAGTTGTAGTTCCCGTTGATAATTCACCTACCATCGTACTCGTTCGGTGTATCGATGGAGAGCTGCTCATCATGGGCCTTCTCGATGTGCTTGGAAACATTGTTTGTTTTGGGGTTGTAATCACTGATTTAGTGGACGCCGACTGAGTTGTTGTTATTTCTATCGTTGTTGGACTGGTAACCGTGGGTTCAGTAGATGTTGGTCTAGCAGTTATTAGTGAATTGTTTGTCGTGCGACTAGTAGCTGGTTCGGTAGTTTCTGGTTTAATTGTTGGGGTCGTTGGTCTGGTATTTGCTTGACTACTTGTGTGTTCCACCGTAGGTAATGGTTTGGCTGAACTCGGGCGAGTAGTCATTCGTCTGGTTGTTAGCGAAGAATCAGTAGTCGATGTAGTTGGTGGTGAAGATTTTGGTTTGGTTATTAGTGAAGTAGTAGTCTTTGTAATTGATGTTGAAGTAATACGTTGTGTAGTAAGTGTATAAGTAGTCATGGTAGATTTTAGTGAAGTTGTTATTGGTTTAGTAGTTTGTGGACTAGAGGTCATGGTAGATTTTAGTGAAGTTGTTATTGGTTCAGTAGTTTGTGTACTAGAGGTCATGGTAGATTTTGATGAAGTTGTCATTAGTCTAGTAGTTTGTGTACTAGGGGTCATGGTAGATGTTGGTGAAGTTGCGATGGGTTTAGTAGTCTGTGTTCTAGAGGTCATGGTAAATTTTGGTGAAGTTGTTATTGGACCCGTAGTTGTTGCACTAGTAGTGGTTATAGTTGATGGTGAAGACATCGGTTGAGTAGTTGGTGAACTAGAAGTCTTGGTAGATTTTTGTGAAGTGGTTATTGGTTTAGTAGCATGTGTACTAGTAGTCGTTTTAGATGTTAATGGCGATGATATAGGTTTGTTAGTTGGTGTGCTTGTGGTCAAAGTTGTTGTGGGGCGAGTAGTCGCTGACTTGGTAGTAGAGGGAGTCATGGTAGATATCAACGGAGAAGTCATTGGTTTGGACGTTGATGGACTATCTGTAATGGTTGTTGGTGGATGAGTAGTTGATGTACTAGTGGTCATTGTTGATTGTTTTGGAGTTGATGAAGTAATGGTAGATCTTGGTAGAGTTGTAGTAGACTTAGTTGTAGTTTTTGTAACAGTGGTCTTTGGTATTTCGTATGTTGAACTAGATGCTGTAGACATGGTAATGGTTCGGGTAGTTGTTGCAGAGGTAGATGGCTCATGTGTAGTTGTCGTCGTTCGAGGAGGTAGCTCTAAAAATACATTAAAACATTGTAATATCACAATGCTCCTAAACTGTACCAACGAACCCGAGGCGTATACTCACTTTTTTCGCAAACGTTTGGTAGTGGACTGGAACACGGAGCTTCCGACCAGTGAACTTTGGGCCCTTCTAATCCGACAGTTAGCGTGAACATCGCCACGCATTGTTCCACCGAAGCCTTTACCTTTTTAGGGTAAGTTTTGAACCAATCCGTATATACCATCGGTTGTCCTAGTCGTGAAATAAAAACCATACGTTATATCGGTGGGCCAAATGCTTCGATACCTGGGCCTAGTAATTATATCATACCAGTGTGTAACATCCACTTCACGTTTGTAGCACCGATCCAAAATTTATCAATCAGATTATCCGAACCTTTCAAATGACTGATGAAACTTCTTACTTCAACCTGTTGCATCGTTGTAGTAATGGTTAACAGACCACCACCTCTTTTAGCGCAAAATTCTCGCGCTTTAAACCACGACAGCTTTACGGAACTGGCATACAAACAGCGGCCCCCCTTCTTTACATTATCACAGGTTTCTGTTCCTGGAACGGTGAAATAACTGTGATATTTATCTAGGCGTGCATGGTAAGAATTTTGTGGCTGTATGATCGAACCTTTTATTTCGCAGATGAATTTTAGCAATGCGGAACAGGTCTGTTCCGACCACCGATAATCAAATGCTGATATTACCGCGCATGACTTGGTTTCTCGTCCTGAATTCGGTCTATTCTTTTTCCAAAAATCAAATCCACCTGAAATCAAAGTGACCCCATCAAACGAAGGATGCAGAATTTCAGTTAATTCACCTGTACCATTGATTTTTCAAAACATTCGTAGAGAAGCCGTGTTAAACTGGCGATAGGTTAACTTGGTTATATCAGGGAAGTGTGATGAGATGGAATACGGACGCTATTGTGCAGCTCTTGTCGAATGTGCGTTGTAATTGCCCTAAAGCCGATAACGGTTCGTCGGCGAGCGCTTTGTTACGTAACGCGCCGATAAGCGATAACCAGCGAGATCGGGAATCTCCGTAATAATTCAGTTGTTTCCGAATATCGGTTTTTCATCCCATAATAAACTTATATAAAAATTCCTCTGTAAACTGGTTAAACTCAACACCTGATTTCCCCTCATCAATTATGGTCGATCAACTTGTATTCACAATTGTCTTAAATTTAAGTGCCCCCTAGTTTGTCTCTTAACTGCTTCTCTTTAATCTGTTTTAGCGTGTAACTGTTTCTACGTTAATTTTCCTTTAGTTAGTATCATCTCTGATTTCTTGAATTAGTCTCTTTGTCTCTGGATTGTATATATCTCTCATAATTTCTGTAGTATTCATTATTTCTGAAGATGACTATTAGGACATAGACGAAACGTTGAATAAACTACTAACATTTTTAATTGGACTTTTTCGTTATCATTGTGGGATTCTCTCTACATCGCTTCAGACGGATATAGTGTTTTATCAATCGTGATATCGGTTCTTTCCGCTGTATTAAAATGGCAACGGTTGTCAACGAAATTATAAATGATGACGATTTTGACGATCTATTCTTTGATAGTGACGAATTGGTTCAGATCGATACGGAAATATTACGGGAATCCTCTGGATCAGGTTCAACTAATTCGGCCGATTCTAGTGAGTGTTATTCCTTTTGAATCAATGAAATATCGGAATAGTTTCCACCTAATTGCAGGCACTTTATTCTTTCCTTTTCTTTTTCATATAGGTACTTCTCAGGCTCAGCTGACCAGAGACTGCGATCTGAACACGAGAAAACACACATACAGGTATTTTTTACATTTATTTTTATAATCAATACAATCCTTTTAGGTTATAAAATAATAAACGAATACAGAAAATAATATATAAACATAATATAAAAAATCCAGATAAGTACATGTTAAAATAATAATAATTATTATTATTTTCGCAGGAACACTATATATTTGGAAAAGGCTATGACTGAAGTGATTAACCATCGAGTATTTAAATTCAGTTCAAATGGAATGGCAGCAGTACATTATGGAAAATCGATCGATAAAATTTTGACTACAAATACGTCGCCGTCCAGACTTGGAATTGACCAGTGGTTTACATGTCCATTGTTTTAATTTGATAGTCACAGGGACAGTTTTTTTAACATTTTTGTTCTTACGCCATTTTTGTAATTTGACACGACACATATTACAGATATATATCGGGTACTGTTCAGTATCATCATCAAAATCAATGTTGAACAACTCCTTCACATGGCTTTTGAAATTATTTTTATCGATAGGACGACGATCCACACAATCGACAAAGATCCATGACTAAAAACAAGAAAAGGTTAATCAAATGAGATTGCTGATGCTATTTAGGCAACTTTATTTATATGGGGGACAATAATTTGTAGGCCAAATGTAAGCGTTATTAAGTAACATTATTATGTAGTAAATACACATTTTAAAGATCATACTTCGTGTATATGTTTGTGTCGTAACATAGCAACATGACGTCAGAAACGAAAGCTGCGCGAGTCTGGGCCGAAATATTTGACATCTTCAAGGCCCAAATAACGCTAAACCCGGAATCGGAACGAACTGGCAAAAACATATGTTTAACACATAAAAACAGACTTTAATCACAATATAAATACTTAATGTTCCGATACCGGGTTTCGGAGATATAGAAGAATAAAAATACATACCTTTTTGGACAAATTTTACGAGAAATTGTTGAATTTCAACCGATTTTCTAAAGAAAAATATGTGTATACACAGCCACTTCCACGTTGTTCAATGAACTGCAGTGCGCATGCGTAGTATCGATCGCAGAACATTTATCGGGCTAAAACTATTGCGGGTTGTTCTGCGACCGAATCAAAGTTGATGTTGACTGGTGTTCAGCTGGTAACACACACTCGATAAGCGTAGCTTACTGCTGTTGCGGTAACCTTTGATGTACGGGCTGAATTGAATAGCCTACATCCGGCAATTAAAAGCGTCCGTATTCCATCTCATCACACTTCCCTGGTTATATGAACTACGAGCTTCCGTTACTAACGCGTAGCCTCATCAGGTAAATGAGACCCAATGAAGCTGCGATACATTAGTAGCAAAGGCTACCTTTGATTTAGGAAAATGTTGTTGTGCTCGAATGAAAAGACTTACCATTAACATTATAAATATAATTGTGCAGTGGTCCACCACAATTTTTGGTTCTATCTCCTGAACATTGTAATCCACAGGAAATTCCGTACCCGTATCTGCCATATTTATTTCCGCACCAGCATTCTTTAGCGTACTGAAGGAAAATTACGACGAAGCTTTTACAAATTTTGATGTTCGAATGTTAGATCTACATAAACCCGAATTCTTACCTGAAGACCGGCATATTTCCATTTCTCGTGTTTGCACAATTTCATACATATATCAATGGTCATCGAATTAGAGCGACGGATTCTTACTTGAAGATCACGATTTTTGCTGTTGAATATACCATCCTTTTTATCAACAAAACAGCCTTGTGCCCCTATATCTAGCGACGCTGTATAAGATATTGAACAGATGCAAGGCTTATATGACAAACAAACAAATGTAGAATGATTTCATCGTCGGTTTTGCAGGAAACCATTCATTTTAGGGTGGCTTACATGTTGCGAGGCCATTTTCGAGTTCAAAACCGTTACCATGATTCCTTTATACATTGATAACTGCTATCGATGTGCACTACGTCATCAATATTGGCGTTTCAAAATAACAATAATAATTGTGAATTTTGGCGTTGCCTTTTTGATGATGAATTTGAGTCAGAATTTTGGCTAGACTGGTTGATTCAATTTAGTTCTCGATATTACCAAATTAAAAAAAAAAACTTCATTTATACTTGATATCCCATATTATTCATTTTCGACTTTTCTTCAAGGCGTCAATAAAATTTTGAGTTAGTTTTCTTGTTAGTTTTCAGAACTTACTCATATTATGTTCCCAATGCCAATCGGTTTGCGTCAGGGTACCACCTGTCCAAGCAGAGTTCCATTTTCTTTTGCCCATTTGTCCGACGATAAAATCTCGCTCTTCCTGACTCTCAACGTCCAACTGGGACATTCCTCGATTTTGGCAGGATGTCTGCACTTGCAGTTGAGTAAGTTCTTTCTCGTTGAAGTAGTAACAGGAGTCGGCGAATTCCACCTCATCGTTGCCTGGACATCTATCATTACTTGAAGCTATGAAAACGAACATTATATGAGAGGTTTTTAAGAGTCCAATCTCCGAGACAAAACTTTCTCCAAAAACAGCAGCAACATCTTTCTAGTCTCATTATATTCAAACATAAATCGGTCATCGTCAAGAAAATAAAAGATGACAAGTTGTGCTTACCCCCAACAGAGACGACTGTTTAACCGATACTTACCGATAGGAACGGATAAGCTGATAATGCAGACTAGACACTTAAACAAATAAAGCAAAATTGGCATCATTTATTCAAGACGCTAAAATGTATAGAACATCCGATGGTCACCGATCATAGAAGGACAGTAAATATAACTGAGGTATTGAAAGTCAGATATGAACATCGTTCGATTTGATAAGCGATAGGGTCAGTATTGTTTACGGTAGCTATCTAAAGTCTTTAACACTGTTATCTATTTTGTAGATTTTGTCAGCATTATTAGATATCGCATGTCAAGTTTATACCACGATTTATATATTTGACGTTGCCTCAGGCAAGAACATGTTCTAGGCTACGACTGGGTCAACGCAGGTCTCTGAGTGTTATGTCTGAAGGCTCATTAATTGACCCCAGGGCACTTATATAGTCCAATCTATTAGCTCACGAATTTACCTTAGGAATTGCTTGATTTCAGTTCATTTGACGAGATACGATCGAAACTTTTAGTCGAACGTTTCTTTAGAAAATTGCTGAATTGATAATCAAGATGGCGCATTCGACGACGATTGGTCATGTCTCACAGTCGTTCAGTAATTTAACTGGAACAATCAAAACCAAGAGATAACGCGTAACTTTTTATTCACGAATAAGACAGCATATATCCTTTTTCATATGAAACACGGCATAACCATCATCCACCATAATCTTAAAACTTAACTGAAAAATTCCAGATTATTTCGAATATTCATTCATTAACGCATGTCCTAACAACATAATATATAAAGTATTCCATATTTGATATTACAAACATAATATATCATACATCGAAAACATAACGTGAAAACAACATAATTTCCATAACGTCTTGAGTGATGAAATTGATTTTCGGCCAAGCAAGTGATGATTCAACGTCAATTTAGATAAAAAGTTGCGGTAATCCTCTGCGACCGCTCATCGATCCTTGATCAGCGATGGCGGGTAAATTACCTCCCACTTCCATACGAGGGCGAAATAAACTTTCAAAGGTAATGCGTGGAACGAAAGTCTCCCCCTGGTGGCAGGAACGGGGAACGACAGAAACAGATTCAACGAAATAGGATTGTCACCAACCTTGGACGTATGAAGTCGTATGAAGTAACGACATAAGATTGCCACCAACCTGGACATGTTTATACGGCCATGCATCGATTTAGCAATCGTCTTCCCCATTCGCGTGTTCGTTTCCATTTATCATTACGAACGATTCGACTTTATTTTCGACTGTCATTTGTTGTTTCAGTTTGCGTAATTCGACTTGTAAATCGTGCATTTGAAATCTTGCCCTTTGCAGCATACGCCGGGATTTTATCGATTCGGGCGAATCGGCTTCCGTCTCGACGTATACCTCGTATTTGTTTTGCGGCTTGTCGACCGCTTTCAAAGCGATTTCGGAGTTTATCTTGAAGACGGGCACGTCGGTGAATATGACGTTATCGGTGGTGAATTTTTTCGAAAATATCACCTCGGTATCCTGTTGATGCGCGACTGGTGGTGGCGGCGGCGGTGCATTTTCGGCAAGTTGGTTGCAAGAGGAAGCCTCGGCACCCCTGAGTTCGAACGGGAACGGTATCGAATCGAAAACGATATTGCCGACGAGAGTTGAATCGTCCATGAATAACTGGCTCCAATACTGCGAATCGTCAACGTTCGGGAACAGAGTGTTAACCTCTCTTAACGCGTTGTTTACCATGATTCTCGCGAACCGATCGATTTTCGCCATGTTCCTGGCGAATTTCACGCGCTCTAGATCCTCCAGGTAACGATTCGCGAGGACGGTTATCGGCGGCAATTCGGTAGCCTGCAATTCCGCTAGGCGTCGCTCCTCATCGGCAACTCCGTACTCGTTCGACGAGCAGGAAGATCCGGTCTCGGAAGCGTTATGTTCGTCGTCGCCGAAAGCCGCCATATCGTCGACGTCGTCGTCCCAGTTTGAAGACATCGACGAAACCGATGACCTCGTGTTAGATCCTAAAGTCTCGCGAGATGCCGCGCGATCTTTCTTTCTCAATTTTCGCCGTTTGGACGGAGATAGAAGCTTGACATCCACAGGAGGTTTATTCATCGGTTCATTTTCAGCCAATGATCCATGATAGCCATTGGGCAACTCGCCGTTTTCACTTGCCTCTACCCCTTGATCGTTATTTTTGATATCGGGAAGATCGTGCATACACATATCTGTAAGGCACTTCTTGCCGAGAATATCGGAAATGACATCATCTTGAATGTTTGATGACATCTCCCAGTCTAGCATTCGAAGTTCGTCTTCAATTTTGCTTGACAACGAGTCGAAAACTTTCATATCCGGCTTGCCCGGATGTTCGCTGTTTTCAATACGCGTATTCACAACTACATCGCCGTTCACTAGCTCCAAGTCATCTGAATCACCCATAATGAATGAATTAAGCCTGAAAATAAAGAAAAAGATCCGAATAAGGTTCTAATGACAGGTTATCTGAGACAGAAAATGTAGTTAGCACGAGGGATTCGGGAAACACACGTAATCCCCATTCTGAACTATCCCTTCAAATACGTTGTTAGGGTGTTGAGAATTTCAATACGATACGCGGAGAAATAGTAATATAAGAAGCTTTCCACATCTCTTATGTCTACATATCTGGTTTACAGAGACATGCGTTGATCAAAGGAGCAAATAAAAATAGCTACAAAAACTACATGTGGCGATGCAAATCGGCGGATGAACAATTGACGGCTATGACTCTGCAATGTGCGTGTGGGGGAAAGTAAAACCGCTTCGTTCGCGTAATCATTTTCAGGTGAAAACCGTGTAAACAAGTGCACGAAAATAAATCTGAACGATCGACGTATGAACCGTTAAAGTTTATTACAAAACTTTGCAATGGAATTTCAACTATAAATTGCCTCACAATTTTCCTCGGTTGAGCGATGTGTTTTTTTTTAGAGTCGATGTTTTTGCTTTCAGAATTCGCTCTTGCTTCTGAGTTTCAGGCCCGAAGAGGTGGAGGGGGCAAAAGAGAATGCCACTCGTTTTTAATCTTAGAATATTATTCAGCTAAAACGTATAACATTTCAACTATAACAACTTAATATATGTATATGCATTAAATTTGTCGATCTTTTCATTTAGACCCTCGATCAACGGGAATCATTCGATCAGAGGCCATTGTCTGAGCATCAAATTTCTGAAGTCTTTCCGTGGGAGAGCCCACAGTTTTCATTTCAGTTCCAACTGAATTAAAAACGGACCCACCCACTCATTTCCCATGCTACGGAAATGAGTTTGTATTTTTTTCAATTCTTCTTCGGCTGTTAAAAATTGTAGGCAAGGTAAGGATTGTTACCAGGATTGCAACGGAATGCACGTATTCTGTATTGCTTTTCAATGGATGAAGTCTGACCAGAACATTTATTTCGTACTTTCTGCCTGGAACGACGATTTTAGTGTGTTATCTATGGGAAATAGTTCACTTTATTAAACGTGTGTAGAGCACATTCGGTTATCGTGGTGGTATTCGTTTTAATGAAAATACCATTCATTCAGCACGCAATAAGCTCGACTCGGAAGTTGCACTTTAACATTTTCATTTACTTTGATTCCTACGCTAATTCGGGATCAATTGATCTTAAACGCGCACGTGCTTTGTCTTTATTTGATGAGTCTATTACCGGGTAAGATCTTCTAAAAAGAATAAGATTTTGTTTTTCACCAGCCGACGTGTCTGTTTGTACCGATCTGTTTCCATGACGACTACAGATAGATATATCATTGACGTATACAAAACTAAAATTCGTTCCTCGATAAAATTAACTCGTGACGCCGAAGAATAGAAAAAAATGGAAAAAAAGAACAATAGAAAAATTTCATATTGCCGTATCTTCACACGCGCCGGGGGGGGGGGGGGAAATTAACTGCAAAGGAAACATATATTCGATCGAGAAATTCTGGTAGTACCAATTACTTAGTTATCGGTTGGCGTTGATTGGCGCCTTTTGAAGATAATGAATTGAAAGCCGATCAAACTAGATTTAAGACAGGAATCAATGCGGGTGGCTGGCGGCGGCTTTAAGCCGAAATGGTGCAGTTAAGCGTATCTATATAAGTCTGAAAGCTGCGCGTAATAAGATAGATAGAGGTTTCATCGTATAATCTATTAGATTCTGTGCCTACGATTCAATAAATCGAATAAGTAATTCGTTTTGCGTTTATGAAGTCGTCAATCTTAAACTGACGACGTTTCAAAGCCGAAGCTGCTCGTTTATTCTCGATGTCTTGGTCTTGCACAAGGCATGCTTACGGTGCTTTAGCCAAACCGGCCTGGTTCTGGAGAACCCTACACGTATAAAACACATGGTGGTTATGTATAAAAACCAAACAGTTATTTCTTTTCTTTAACACTTTATGGTATTATATTTCCGCGGGAAATCACCAAAATCACTATAAAAAAGTAATAAAAAAGCTTTCCTCGCAAATCCGGCAACAAAATACACGTTAAATGATGAATAATAAATCGAAAAACACGAAACCATGGCAATACAGCCAATATCTGCGGATAGATATTTTGCAGAGATTAACTCGCGTTCTACTCACCCCACCGACGTCAGGAAAGGATGCTACCAATTTAACTACCCCTTAGTTAATCGCTGGACCTGTGAATGAATTATTTCACTTAATTGATAATGAATTGTGATGAAATATTTAGATACGCTTTGCACCGCGAGAATAATGTGGCATAGGGCCAAATGAGGGAATGCGCTGGAATGACAAGTTCATTTTCAAAAGGTCATCTAAGATTACTGAAAACATTTTTTTCCGATTTGTGTCATGTGTTGAATTTCACTTGTCGGGGTAATATTTCGATATGAATGACGCAACAAACCATTTTGAATTTATTTTCATTGCTGACGTTAGTTATATTGTCTGTCATAATAAAAGTCGAGTGCGAAACAGAAATAAAATTCATGACCTGGGATAAAACAGTTATCTGAATCAATATGATGATAACACACGTAGGTAAAAAGGTTTTGTCCCGCCTGAAGATGTGGGTGGCCGCTTCGTAGTCGATACTTGCATACCATACGAGGATCTGTCTCCAGAGAAGCTGGTCAAAAATCGAGCCGTGTCCTTCGCAAATTACTCCGAGTGTTTCTCGGAGAAATTAAAAACGAAACTGTTTCCGCGCGTGCCTAGGAATAGCGCCCGGAAAGGCACGGCCGTGCTACCGCGCAATACGAAGCGTTTCATCTGCGGGGCAGGTCTATTACACGGCTTCATCTCATCAATACGACTGTAAAAGCTATACCCACGCACGCTACCGAGTGTCAGGTGCGCTAAGTAATAAACGCGATAACAATCTAACGTATAAAACACTGCAATAAGCGTGCGTGATTTCTTCCTTGCGCCTGTAACATCGGTATTTTTTTAGTCAAAAAACCCCCGAGAGTATCGTTCTCTACCGTGAGATGTTATCGACGTTACAGTATGAAATGATAAATTAGGCGCCGCATTAACCAGCGAAACTGCGTCTCGGTCACAGAGAGTGAATTACATCTGCCAATTTCTGATCTGTGATTTACGATTCGAGTCAATGCTCGGAAAACTCGAAGACGACAAATAACAAATCCAACTTACCAAAATGAGAGCGATTAAGTTCTGTTTTATGGTTCTCACAAATGTGAATGCGAGATCTGTATTCCGCAGGGGTAAACATGTACTACACGTCTCGTCAACGTGCCGCCTGTGAGACAAGAAGCCGTTTAAGGCTCCGCTTCCGTAATCAGAGTTTCATATCGATGAGCGACGGTGAGAATTCCCATTAATTGTTGGCGTTAAGACGTACGTACGACAGAAAGAGAGCCGGTGAGTGTTTTCTCATGACGACCGTGCACTCGTCTCCTAACGCATCCACTGGGATTATAAAATGACTCCCAATTACCCCCTCGATAAGATCCAACTTGTTCGTGTTAGTACTGCTATAATCACGGGTATCTATTCAAGAGCCGTTTAAACGATAAGCTGTATTCTGTAGATGAGAAACTTAATTCAATATCGCAGTTACGGGGACAATTTCGTCGTCAATTTCGAATTGCCGTTGATTTGCAGTGTATTTAGTGAGGAATTGTCGGATACAATGGTGATGATTGTACGTATGTCATAACTACTCCATAGCTCAGGAGCTGCAATGGCGAACGGACGTATAATTGAATTCCAGTCGGACCTGGCAGAGATCGCGTGATGAGAATCGATGGTCAACGTCGAACGGGCAACCCGCAGGGAGATAGTCGTCGGGTTATTATATATATGCATCAGTCGATTTTATGAATTTTGAATACACGGAACCCTTGGGCGAATTGAGTAGTAGCAAGATTAGTTAGTGTAATGGACCGATACATTGTAAGATGTAACGTCGATACATGTATATATTACGACTTGAGAGCGCGAGCTAGGAAAACATGCAAAATAACTACTACAACATAGTTGTTTGACATTGATTGGTACGATTGACCGATGAAATGCAATGTATATCCGACAGAAATGGAGAGAACGATTGGATGCCGTGAGTGCTTCGGGCAAATATCGTGGCAACAAATTGAAGGCTGCTGTAGAAAGAAAATGAAACAGGCATTTTGGCAAAAATGACTGCACCGACTGCGAGAAGTGTACCGTGTTGTCAATGGAATCTAGAGGTTCACTATCAATGGGCAGAAAATCGTGGACAAGCTGGTTGTACTCCAGAAACCTTTTAAATCTACTCAGGCTATGTTATGTTGTCAGAGCTGTTCCCGTAATTCTTAGTTGAATCCATCAACAAATTGCTTTGTGAGCGCAGCGCGGATAAATGAGTCAATCAATATTGCAAAACCTTACCACATAACATCTATTTGCACAGAGGATATGGAGCCTGCGAGGATCGTAATTATCACAAAAATAAGACCCGAAATCGCTGCAACGAGTTATTTACCAATTATATACCGCACTTTATCATTTACGGAGTAAATCTATCGGGCAAATGGCGTGTTTGTAGCCAATTTCTTTCATTACTGACTTCTGAGTATACGCTAAATATCTGTGTGGTTGAAGTTCATTAGTTTAACGACGTCGTAGCTGACTGTTTATCGTTTTTAACAACTTAAAAAAGCGCCCGCTGAAATATCTGATGATATTTCCAATTCTCGATAGAAATATGAAAAGTTTCATTCGTACATTATTTACGTTCATTAAACGACATTATTTTGTACACACTCGAGTGCCCAGGGGTCCAGTTCGTCCTTGAGTATCGTGTATACACAGATGAGCCGGTTTCGGCCACTGCTATGCTTCCAAACTCAATGAATACTCGCGACAGAAAATCAGCTTGACATGAAAAACGACAAAATGATGTAGATGCTTCACGTAATAACGTGCACCGTGAAGGGGATGACACATTATAACGGGCAGGTGACTTTTGATGTCTCTCCTAGATGAGTGTCGTGTCTTGTACATGTTGGTTGATACTGTATGAAGAGCAGATGTTTGAGCCGAGCGCCTGTCGATACAACTCATAAATGAAACTAATGACTCGGAAGCAAATTCTCCACGATACCTTGCAGATTATGAAGATGTACCTCTAAGTCATATTAACTGAGATCATGAAATAACGGAAAAAGGAACGGTGAAAGATGCTGATGTAAAAAGACAAAGATATTACGGTAAATGTGGCCTGCCATTGAAATAAACTAGACAGCCAACTTAATTAATCCCAATTAAACTCGCCAACCCTTGCCGGTTGAGACTGGTTGGAAGAGTGTTTGAATGAACAGTAACCGAATTTCCCAATCATGAACTTCGATTTAAACAAAGAAATCCTGTAAACTCGACCACCGATCACAGAACAATATATCTGTATACTTCGATTACCGATTTCAAAATCAAACCCCCTGTTTCAACAAAATCTACCAGCTAGATAAATCAGGGTCCATCCCTATTTCAAGATAAAAAATGCAACTCGAGCAGTTAAAGTCGAGCCACTAACAATTTGATTATGTACCAATGCAAATTTAGAAAAGCCATCATCCCAGACAAGACTGGATAAGCTTTAACAAGCATTTCTTATATTTACCGTCTTGTTTTAAGTTCATTTTTTTCAGGGCCATCGTTTTAATACGAGCTAGATATTTACCAAACGTTGCGGAGCTTTTTTCCTCGAGTTCGGTCACACATGCTCGCCGTCTGCAGGTTCAGGGATATGTAAACAATAATTAAATTCACAAACAAATCTCATGATCTTAAGGAATGGTATGTAAGAACCTCAGCGTGTCGCGGATGAAATGTAAGCGAAGGTTTCTTTAAGAAACTTTTTTTTTTTGAAACGGCAGCGCCTTAGTCTAGAATAATGACTCGTCTCCGATTTCTGGTATTTCATTCATTTGCCAATTTGCTGTGTATCGAATGTAAGTTTTACCCTGACGCCAAAATACATTCGTTTTTTGTTAACCATATATTGAATCGATACATTTTTAGTAATATAATACGGATACGAGGGATACGTTTTCACGTCACCATCCCATAACTCTGTATAAAGCTACGGCCATATCAAAAAACACAATTTAATCAAAACCCCGTTCAACATTCTATTCTCTTAAAACGGGGATGTCACATTGTCAATTTCAGCAGATGATTTACGAGAAACAGGATATAAATTCACAATGAAGCGTCACGTTACAGAATGATGTCGTAGAGGCGAGCTAAAGATAACAATGATTATATACCTTCATACGATTCGATGTATGTTTCCTATGTGGAGGCGGTAGTTTACTTCTGCTCATTCGCTTGTCAATTACGCATCTTTCGCAGCGACGTTCGTACGTATACACGATTCGAAAATACCGCCAACACCTATTCTGAGTCTCATATTTTACCCGAACATTCGTTTTGCCTCTGAGCCGCCTTGCCGCTTTTAGTTTTTGTTAAAATATGCGTACTTAAATTCTTGTATTTTGTAAGGTTTAGTTAGCAACGTGCTGATGAAACTTTGATGTAATTTCAAGTTGTTCTGTACGGCCCCGGTATTATCAACCGTAACCCACGAACGCACGATATAAAATAAGAATTATTTTTCATTTCTTCATGGGGCTAAAAAACTGATACCTATTTGTTTCTCCTTTCTGCTGAGCTCAAAAGTTGACCCGGCCAGCCGCCTATTGACCCCGTACATTACTCTTGAAATCACGATCAAGCTAACCATAACAGACCCGGCAGCCAGAAATGAACTGATTACACATTTCATTGCGATTTACCAACCGATTATAGGAGAAAAGAGTCAAGGTATGAAAGATATAAGCGAAGTCGTCTTTATCAAGGTTGTGGTTTATCATTTCATTTCACAGAAAGGTATATGGGTATTTCTGTACATACCCAGTGTCATTTAAAAATGGATCATGTATTCATGACGTTTTCGTATCCACGAAATATTTATTTCTCTATTATAGACTAAATATCTTCTAATAATTAAGCCCCTGGAGTTAAGCCCCTGTGTAGTACTTACCGACTATTCTGGATTCCTCTATTTTCCGAGCCGTACTACGATCTACTCGAGCATCGTTGCTGTACTTATGAGCTCGCTCTGGCGTAACCGAATGATACCTACCAGCAAGATAGTGATGTCGAGCAACCGACGCTGCGAGTGAAGGTATAAATAGTCTCAACCGATCAGTTAACCTTACCGTCGAGAAAATACAGTATTACGAACGTTCGCAAGCTAAAGTTCCGATTGTGTAAAATAATATGTTTACCCCACGGAGCGAACTAGACGACCACGGGCTAATGTTATCAGTCTAATTGTCGGTTCCTTAATAAACCTTATAAACGTAGTACGTATCTTCTAAATCAAAATAAAAAGTTTGAAAGACTGAAAATACGTACGTGAAACAGCTGCACTTTTTCATGTTTTTCTCGTGGTTTTTTAAACCGTTTTCTAAGAAATGTCGTCAGACGTTCTTGTTTTTCCGTCGAGAAGCTGTATCAGCGTGGACGTTTCGTGTGCGTCATAGTAAACAGGTTGATCATAGCCCTTCCGTGTTACGAAAACAAAAACGAGCGATATCTTATCAGCCCAACGAAAAATCGGATAAAGTTCCAGTCATTCGCCACTCAACGAAGGGTATTGTAGTATATGTAAACTATCAAGAATCAGTTTTATCAGCATGTACGCAGTGCAGGAAAATCTGATGCCATTTCAGATGGACGGTCGGATAATCATTGACGTCATCGAATAGAAAACTTATCTAAGGAGCCTATATTCAAATCTACTACTTTAAGATCGTATGCTCTCTTATTTTACTTAAATTTTTACATCCCCAATGGATAGCTTATACCAGGTGCGGTTTATTCAATGGAAAATAAAAAATTATTTTTCTATATCAAATAGTCTGTCAAATCTTGTCCATGCGTTAGAGACAGGACCCAGTCACCCAGAAAAAAGTTACAATACAGATATGTCAAGTAATTTCGCATAATTTTCGTAATCGATTCTACGTATCTGACTGCAAAAATATGGCTATATAAAAAACATTTCACTTGTGCTCGAACTGTAGGATATTCAATCGTTAACAAGAAAGGTAAATCATTGTACTTGATAGTTCAGACACTTGTTTTACTTTGTTAACTAAAGACTCGTAGATCATTCAAGTATCTCGATCTCGGCGTGTTTTCATAATGACGATCGTTTTCGTTTTCAGGCTCGTTGCATTTGTCGACAAGTGAATCCGGTAGATGGCGAATAGATGGCTACATTTCTGTTTACTCCGAAAACTCTAACATCCGTGATTCGTTGACTAATGAATATTCTATTCATCATTCTTTATTTTAAAAATCAGTGAAATGCAAAATTAGATAATGAAATATTGGATATTGATATATGATACATTTTGCATTTTTTTCGGACCAAAAGCAAATCTTACGTGACGAGGCCACCCAGGTCAATATGGGCGACAATACCCTTCAAGAATACTATATTTTGTTTCACGCAGCGTAAAATACAATTCCGCGCCGCGAGAAATCAAAGAACAAACTTTGTTTAGTCATTCGAATCGAATTTTATATCGAAATAAATTTAACTCCACACTGAATATCTTACAAAAGAAACTGCATTTTTCGAATGCTTTTTCTATTTTCACGCTGTCATATACTCGCAATGAACCGTTCGTTGTTAAACCCCGGGCCATCTTTGACATGGAGCTAATTAATCATGTAATCGTCGTTGCTTTTTACCAACCGCTAGGGGGTTTATAACGCTGACAAACTCCGTATAGGACTATGGCATTACAAGTTCACTTGTGGCATAATTATTATGTATTGTACGCATAAAACATATTCATGATACAACATCGCTCCTACATATAGTTTCTACAGTGTATATGTCAAGACATAACCTCAGGCATGGTTTAAGCAGCTTAAATACACTTCTTTCGGGATGCAAGGCGATAATACATACATCAAAATATAATCCGCAGACAAAACTGTAGATCCAATGCTCACAGGGAAAGCTATGTACGTTGATCTTTTTTTCAGAAACTGTTTGAGCGAATGAAACCCTGCAGTGATTATGGTTCCATGAATAATTCTGCGTTTCCATTTGCCAACTAGATGTTCGATGATATGGCTTTACTAGGCATTGTTTGGTGGCTACTCTGCGTGAATCGTAAGTTATCTACATGCTTGTTTGTTTGTTTGTTTTTGCTTCACGTCGTTTGGATCTTGGTTCCCTTAATCCTATTGGATTGGGATTGTTCATTTAACCTCATGACGGGACGGATTTAGAAGTGTTGCCCTGTAGTAAGCAGCCAACAGGATTCGAACCCGCTTATTACTCATCACTGATAGGTAAAGCAAAGGCATCACGTGTATTTGAAACTTTTCTGTATCAGATACTCATGGATACGTGCATGTCAGTATTCAGATTATGAGCGCTCATCGGAGAATAACTCAAAACTCAATTCAAAACGTGTTTCCGGAATCTATGCCTTCACCTTTGAATCTTTGAATCTCACCTTTGAATCTCGGGAGAAATATTCTTCTAATTTCAGAAATAATCGCCGATAAATGTCCTCCTGATAGACCCGATGTCGGCTATTCGGTTAAGAAATTTCACTATCCAATAAACGAAAGCATCGCGCGTGAAATCATCCGCAATCGTAAAATAGATAACTGTTTTAGGGTAAGGCATGTTATTCGTAGAATTCGTTTCCCAATTCTATGTAGTTAAGCAAAAGTCCAATAATGTAACATTCTAATGCGGAATAATTTCGAACGCGGAGCGGGGGATCGAGACTCCCTTCAACCTCCATTGGATCCGTCCTGCACTGGAATAAGCATCAACAGATGAGGATTCCTGAATACTGGACGATTATTCCATGATGCTGGGCAGTGAACTTAAGAGCTCCACTGCCGAATGATCTTTTGATTGATATCGAGATTATGAAAAATAAATAGACCGTTTCCTCGTATCATTGATTATGGTATAGATTTTTAATTTTTCCCTTCTTTTTTTTCCAAGAAATGCATTGAACTGTTCACACAGGATAACGGAAAGTGTCGCGCAATCAGTTATACGGGAGACCAATCTGGGATAGGTTCGACGTGCTTTATGCTGCAAACCACGTTCAAGGCTCAGCCGGAAGTTTTTCGAAACCAACAGGAAGTTCGATACATTGCACCTTTTTGTTTCAAAAAGAAAAAACCCGGTGCGTATGTGCGCTGCTTCTAACACTAGATGTAACATTCGCCAGAGATTCGGATCTAGTGGCCATGGCCGAGTATCGTGGTGCCATCAGGTTCGAATCCCTGTCTTATGTTCCCTTGCATCATATAGTTGTAGGTTGTCCATCCGAAAGACCTGACGTATTATTCAGAACTGTCGGAAACATAATTCCTAGATACCACAGAGACGTGCTAAAAATATATACTGATGTAAAGTTAGACGACTGCCTAGGCGTAAGTTAGATTTCTAAACATTGTTGAGCCTACAGTGATCTATCTACGCGTAGATTTAAGGGGTAATGCTTTGTCATCTGTGTTTTTTTTAAAGAAAAATCATTAGGGATGAAATGGAGTGTTCTGAATAACTATTTTTCTTAGGTCTCATTTATTTCTTCTATGATTTTCTGCCATACTTTTGATATAGTTACTATACGGTCTCGAATGAATAAGTATATATTATTCAGATATTTTTTCGATAGATTTGCCTTGCGAATTTCAAGAAAATAACCAAATCCGATTGTCGCGCTATAGTCTATATAAAACAGCAAAGGAAATGCTTCGTCATGAAGACGAACATACAAATCAGTCCGGAAAGTTTCCAACAAAATTTGGTGGTCGGAATTTACATTGAGCCATACTGTGCCAGAAAAGGTAAGAATCTGAAAACCTTCAAACTGTACTTCTTTGAACTAGACACCGACTACTTTCAGCAATGACAGGAATAAACCGAGGTATGAGCACTTTCTTTTTTTCATATCAAAATAGGACCTTATTTATTTAATTGGTAGATTCCGTTGTATTTGGTGTGCCCGACAAACCCACCACAGCTACCGGGAGCGAAGAAGGCTTTAGCATGTTCCTAGCTAGATGTGATATTCTTTATATTTCTATTTTTGGATGACCGGCTTATGGAGCTCGAAAATTTTCGAAATTGAAGGAACAGCGAAAATTCAACTTTGGGGCTCGGTTAAACGCCTTGTGTGAAAGTAACGAAATGACTACTACATGTAGTATACGATTTCAGTTGACGAAGCTTCATCGACCTGACAACAAACGATGTACACCAGTTCTGGTGTAATCAATCACATCAATCTGTTCTTACGTTGCTTCGTTTTAACCAGCGATAGAAGTCATGCGGAAGTATTTATAGTTGGTATCGAACTATTGTATCTGATAATGAAGATTTTAGCAAACAAGTATTTTGCATATCTAATATCAGATAGATAATGATAAAATCATAACAGTGAATTGATATAGAACAGGCTCTGTATATGAATCCATACACATTGACCCCTTAATTCTATTTTTATGAAAAGATTAGGGGCAGATCCAAAAAAGGGGGCCTAAGTTACCCAGACCCCCTATTTTAGCCGAGATTACATTTTCACTCCCTGGCCTAAGAAAGTTACACACATACATTTTGTTCTAGAATCACTCTAGATGCCCAGAAAAAGATCCATTTTTTCCAAATTTCCTTAGGGCCCAAAACCCCCTTGTAGGGACTTAGCGACTACGGTACTCGTGTTCATGTACCATCAGTCGATCGTTGACAAAAATACGAATTTCGATAAACGGGGCTAGTTCTAAAGTCACGGCTTAATTTCAAGAATTTAAGACCATCTGCATTCTACATTGTATAACCAGCTAAAGGCCAGTCTTATGATGTAAAGACCAAATTTGGCCATTTCTTTTTATGTCACGACTATGGAACCGGCCCCAGATAAATTGACAATCTGCAGCTAATGAAAATAACAACATTGATGACAAACTGGATTCAAAATGCGATTTTTAATGAGTGATTAAATGTGAAACTGGATCCTAAATTATTGGAGCTCGCGATGATCGAAAATCGATATTCCAATCACCGGTAAATTATGACTTGACATGTCAGTGTGTTTGCGAAAAAATATTGTATATCTGCAGAATGCGTTTTCAAAGTAAATAAACGGCATGCGTGCATTTTCTCATGTCTATTCAAAACAGATGTACAGAGAGGTAATAATGAATTCTATAACCATGTTACGGACAGTAGTTGTGACTTTTGTGTTAACGATTTTATTACCATATCGACACGGTAAGTAATCTTATAATGCGTTTTGACCGGTGATGGGTATTTTTTTCAAAAAATATGTGGCAATTATAGAAGATTCGTGAACAACCAAATCTGAATTAATTCATATAGGAGTTCATTGTCTGCGATGTTTTTCGTGCGGGTATTTCGAAACGATGCCTAGCCATCTTGCGCTGGCTTTCACAAAAGATTCGAAACCCGGCTGCCTTACTCCGGTCAACGCAGCCGATATTATCCAAGACTGCAAGGATGGCTACAGATGCGGGGTAAGTCTCCGGTAAAGACTTCTAAAATAGGAAAAATGTTGATGTTGGTAAAATTGTATGAATTTTCGTATTTTTGCTTTGAAATGTTTGCAGTCAACTCTCGATGTACCGCCCTCCCATATACCACTACCCCCGCCTACCGCCAGGTTTTCTCAATGTACATCTTTATACAACTACATAGTAAAACATCCCCGATATACCGCCATACTCTCTATACCGCCAAAATCGTTCTGCACCGATGTGGGCGGTATATCGGGGTTCGGTTGAATCTATCGAGAGAATTTGTGTACATTATAAGTGTCACCCTTGATTCTATTTCGTCTTACCGTACGATTCTTAACAATTTCAGGAATCGTTAGCGATGCTAGGTAAGCTCGAATTCTACACGAGATCGTGTGTGACGTCAGTATCCTGCGGCCTGGATTTCGGACAAATCATATCGCAAGTGGACCACAGGCTTACAGGTGTGCTACGATGTTGCGACACCGAACTGTGCAATGATACACCGTCGATGAATATGACGAAACCACCGCCAAATTTTATGTATTTTCATCATTAATCAGTTGGGGATTTATGAAAAACAAATGTTTCACTAAACCTGACTACTTTACTTATTTCGGAATGTCATTTCCGCATAATTTTTTCGCTACCTCTCTTTTCACGGACGAAATTTGGAAAAATTTGATGTAAATATTGACTAAAAGCATATGTACAAATAACGCATGGTTAAGTCAAACACAGATGATGATATTTTGTCGACAGTAGTTACTGTTAGTCGCAATGTCTTGAGATTTTAGTTCGTCGACGTATGTCACTGGATGTTGCAATGATTGGCTGCTGCGTCAGGTTTATGTCCCGCAATCTTCAACAAGAAGATCAATGGAACGTTCCCTTCATCCTTCCTTGCACTGCGCTTGGCATATTCGAATCACGTCTGCGATGTTCTGAATGTTGGTTCATTTCTGGAGTCAGGTTCATTCCTTCGCTGAACCCGATGTGAATTATCTGTAGTATCCCAGTCGTTCATTGAAACGTACTGAGGATTATCGTAACAATCTGTCTCATAATTCACCGAATCGTCTCTCACAAAATCAGGATTTTCAGATGCTCGGCGTAACTCGTCTGCCAAAACCAATCTCGAATGCATTTCGTCACGTAACTTCCCCCGACGCCTGAAATCCAAGATATCTTATCTTAATTTCTAACGGGAAATGAATTATTGCCGCGCAAACAACTGAGTTGGCAACTAAACCGAACGCACACAGCGAGACACACACCCGAAATACGAAACAGAAAAGCTTTTCTAGCTTGTTTCGCGACTGGGTGCGCTAATTCGAAACGGAGCATTTCAGGTTCATTATCTAGCGATGCTGGCACATCATGCACCATATTATACTGTACCTTCTATTTGCAATGATGAAACCAAACAATGTTACCAGAACGACGAATACTATGAAGCATATTGCGGTTACCATGACCATCTCAGAGGAAATGACTTTCTGACTATTTCTGTTGAGATTCACTGCGGCATTTGCAGTTGTTGACGTATTACTACTTTTTGATGTAGTTAGTTTGACTGCGGAAGATGCATTTTCAGACGAAATGACGCTTGTTTTTGCTGTGGCTTGGAAGGTTGTTACATATGAATCCGTCTTTGGCCCATTGGTAGTGGTAAGGGGTTCAGTGGTAGTTGTAGGGGGTAGAGTGGTAGTTGAAGGGGGGTCAGTGGTGGTTGTAGGGGGTTCAGTGGAAGTTGTTAGGGGTAGAGTGGTGGTTGTAGGGGGTTCAGTGGTAGTTGTAGTGGGTAGAGTGGTGGTTGTAGGGGGTTCAGTGCTGGTAGTTGTAGGGGGTAGAGTGGTGGTTTTAGGGGGCTCAGTGTTGGTGGTTGGGGGTTCAGTGGTAGTTGAATGGGGTTCAGTGGTAGATGTAGGCGGTTGAGTAGTGGTTTTAGGGGGTACAACGATGGTTGTAGGGGGTAGAGTAGTGGTTTTAGGGGGGACTGTGGTCGTCGTAGGGGGTAGAGTGGTAGTTGTAGGGGGTAGAGTGGTAGTTGTAGGGGGTTTAGTGGTAGTTGTAGGGGGTTCAGTGGTAGTTGTAGGGGGTAGAGTGGTAGTTGTAGGGGGCACAACGATGGTTGTAGGGGGAAGAGTGGAAGGTTTAGGGGGTTCGGTGGTAGTTGTAGTGGGTACAGTGATGGTTTTAGGGGGTATAGTAGTTGTTGTAGGGGGGGTCGTGGTGGTTGAAGGGGGTTCAGTTCTAATTGTAGGGGGTTCGGTAGTTATAGGGGGTAGGGTGGTAGTTAGAGGGGGTTCAATGGTAGTTGTAGGGGGGCCAGTGATAGGGAGTAGTGTGGTAGTTGTAGGGGGTACAGTGGTGGTTGTAGGGGGCTCAGTGGTAGTTGTAGGGGGTTCAGTAGTAGTTGTAGGGGGTTTAGTGGTAGTTGTAGGGGGTTCAGTGGTAGTTGTAGAGGGTTTAGTGGTAGTTGTAGGGGGTAGAGTGGTAGTTGTAGGGGATTCAGTAGTAGTTGTAGAGGGTTTAGTGGTGGTTGTAGGGGGCTCAGTGGTAGTTGTAGGGGGTTCAGTAGTAGTTGTAGGGGGTTTAGTGGTAGTTGTAGGGGGTTTAGTGGTAGTTGTAGGGGGTTCAGTGGTAGTTGTAGGGGGTAGAGTGGTAGTTGTAGGGGGTTTAGTGGTAGTTGTAGGGGGTTCAGTGGTAGTTGTAGGGGGTAGAGTGGTAGTTGTAAGGGGTTCAGTAGTAGTTGTAGAGGGTTTAGTGGTAGTTGTAGGGGGTTCAGTGGTAGTTGTAGAGGGTTTAGTGGTAGTTGTAGGGGGTAGAGTGGTAGTTGTAGGGGGTTCAGTAGTAGTTGTAGAGGGTTTAGTGGTAGTTGTAGGGGGTTTAGTAGTTGTTGTAGGGGGCTTAGTGGTAGTTGTAGGGGGTTCAGTGGTAGTTGCAGGGAGTTTAGTGGTAGTTGTAGGGGGTTCAGTGGTAGTTGTAGGAGGTTCAGTGGTAGTTGCAGGGGATTTAGTTGTAGTTGTAGTGGGTTCAGTGGTAGTTGTAGGGGGTTCAGTGGTAGTTGTTGTGGATAGAGTGGTGGTTGTAGGCGGTTCAGTGGTAGTTGTAGTGGGTAGAGTGGTAGTTGTAGGGGGTTCAGCGGTAGTTGTAGGAGGTTCAGTGGTAGTTGCAGGGGATATAGTGGTAGTTGTAGGGGGTTCAGTGGTAGTTGTAGGGGGTTCAGTGGTAGTTGTAGTGGGTAGAGTGGTGGTGGTTGTAGGCGGTTCAGTGGTAGTTGTAGTGGGTAGAGTGGTGGTTGTAGGCGTTTCAGTGGTAGTTGTAACGGGTAGAGTGGTGGTTGTAGGGGGTTCAGTGATAGTTGTAGTGGGTCGAGTGGTGGTTGTAGGGGTCTTAGTGGTAGTTGTAGGGGGTTCAGTGGTAGTTGTAGGGGTTTCAGTGGTAGTTGTAGGGGGTTCTGTAGTAGTTGTAGTGGGTGGAGTGGTAGTTGTAGGGGGTTCAGTGGTAGTTGTAGTGGGAAGAGTGGTGGTTGTAGGCGGTTCAGTGGTAGTTGTAGTTGGTAGAGTGGTGGTTGTAGGGGGTAAAGTAGGGGTTGCTGGGGGGACAGTGGTGGTTGTCGTGGGTACAGGAGTGGTTTTTGTTGTAGTAGTCGATGGAATCGCTAGAATGCAGAAATAACTTCAAATAAGTCATCAAACTTCGTTATGATATGATATAGAGCTCCCTATCAGAATACACACCTCTTACACAAACGTAGTAATTTGCAGTAGTGCACAGTTCATCCATCATCCCACTGGCGGCGATAGTGATACACATCGATTTCCGGTTTTCGTTAAAACTATTCGGCCGACCAGGAGACCAATCCGTATAAATCATTGAAGATCCTTGAAATAGATTCATTTGATTTCATTTCATTCATTGGAAGTAAGACTTTCTTACGCAATGATAGGTCCTTACCGTCACCGTGCAACCATAAACCACTGGTCACATCAATCCAAAATCCATATTCATATTGAACCGAAAGGTTGACTTTTGTTCGTAAATGTTGTCGCACATAGTTCTGTTTACTTCCGTCTGTTATATCCAGTAACGTTCCATTCATATTACGGCAGATTTCACGAGATTTGAACCACGACACGTATTTTCCTTCCTTGCTGACATACAAACAGAGTCCATTCGTCAATACGTACGGCAGGCTGCAATTTTGAACACCTACAATAAAAATCTTTGACTTCATTGGGAAAAAAATCAGTCATTACTATTCACCAAAAACCTTAAGGAGCTACTATTTTCGTACCTGTTCGTTCGCAGATAAAACGGTCGGAATCTGTGCAGTCTGATTCCACCCAATTAAAGTTGCGGTTCGTTTTCAATAAGGCGCACATATTTGTATAACGATTTGAATCTGGCCGTGGTGTTTTCTTACCATCAACTTCGTGTATATCCCAACTTGAATACCATCGACCTTGAATAGAATTCGACAACAACATAAACACAGTTTTACGAAGAACTATGAAATTTGCTCTTTTTGAATGACTACTGAATGCGATATTCAAGATATCTAAGGCTTTTTGTATTGTTCACGAATCTACGACCCGATCTTGTAAGTCTTACCATGAATGGAATATATGTAATTTCGACGATCACCGCCGCATAGTTTCGTCGTATCCCCCTCACAAGGCATGTTACAGCCAGTGCCCATTCCAAACTTGCCGTATGAATAGTCACAGAAACACTCATTCCCGAACTGCAATGGAATTCAATCTCGCATTTTTGTAACTACATTGATACCCAGCACGATCATGACGGGAGTCAGTCACCGAGTTATTTGTTACCTGTACGCTGGCATATTTATATCCTTTTCGTTTACTTTTGCAAGTCAACCGGCATACTTCAGGGGTATTGTCTCCGTCACGATTTTTGACTTCGTTTTTCAAATCTCGTTTCCAGTCTTTTATAATCCAGGCATCAGTCTCTTTGTAGCAGCCTTGAGCTGATAGGACCTCGTTTCCTAGAAAAAAATAGTTATTCCTTAATCATTAAGATACATAATCAAAAATTTTGCCAAGTTTCAATATTCCTAGCCACGTGATCAGTTTCTAGATACAAAATATCCATTTGAGGATCTTCATTCCCTTCCAGGTATAGAAGACCAACCCAATCGAGTCCCGCGTCTCCGCGCGTTAAACCTGGGAGTTGTTCATGTACCCGAGTAAAATCACTAAATGATCCAACCTCGTAGATAACCTAGACTCGCACTGTCATTGACAGACAATGTTAACATTTTCAGATTTCAGATGTTACCCAATTCAAAGCTTATGCCATGTATGTTGTCAATCAGTGTCTTTATTTTATGAAACACTTACTCATTCCGAAGCGCCAGTCTCCAATGCTCGCAGTGCTTCCAGTCCAGGCGCGTGCCATCTTACGTGTGGTAATTATATCCACTATGAAGTTACGTTCATCTTCAGATTTTAAATCAAGCAGCTTCGAACCCTGGTAATCAGACATGCAGCTAGATTTTGCTTGATCTTTAGTCCGCTTAGTTTTGCTAAAGAAATAGCAGCTACCTTGAAATTCGACGCCATCTTTGCCGCAAACTTCTACAGCGGCTACTGTCGCTGGATTACCTGAACAAAACAGACATTTTTCATGGTACATATTGGTAGATGGTTTTCTATTCTAATCACGATTGGTAGAACAGCATATCCGTGTTGACGCGATGTAGAGAGAATCCCTCAATGATAATAAAAAGTCCGAAAATGTAACTTCGAGATAGTAGTTTATTTCAACGTTTCGACTATATCCTAATAGTCATCTTCAGGAATAATGTAACGTAATAATGTAATGTAATAACGAATAATGTAATGTAATAACGTTGAAAAAAACTACTATCTCGAAGTTACATTTTCGGACTTATTATTATCATTGTGGGATTCTCTCTTTTCTATTCTAATTTTATATGATGTTACAATGATTTTACATGATCCAATTTTACAAACGGTGAAGGATCTGATCTGCCCGACCATTACCAGGCCCTTGTCAAATCTTAAATGAGTTCACAATTTTTGAATTTGTGGATTGCAAGTGGTCTCGGAAGTGACTCGCTTTGCTTTGTTTATGCATTGCTTAGTATCGAGTGAGTGGTTTACGTGCGAAGGCGCTATCTAAATTAGGGACGGGCCAAATTTGACTCGAGTCTGATCTGCTCCAATTTGACTCGAGCCAAATCCTCTCCGCGTGATCGTAGCATATGGAAAATTGCTGTATTACGAACAAAACCCCGAAGCCAGACTTACCTGATTGTTGTGCGGATATGGTACTGAGTAACAAAACCCAGCGAATGAAAGGCATCTTCAGCGTGACATTGATCGCAATAGAAATAAAACATATATCAGAAAGAGCCTAAACCTTTTTTCCATTATGTGTACTAAAAATGATAAGCAAGCGTTAACTTGCAAGATTGGTCGTTCATATCTTAACAAAACACCCAAGTCTATTAATTGTTCTAATGTAAATATGGCGTGATAAGTCACCTGAATGAATATGTATATATACAATGAAAATGTACTTCTAGGCCTAGTTTTCATTATCGCTTAGATCTATTTTTTTGACGTCAATGAACACCAACCGACGATTAAGAATATATCAAAATGCGATCTAGATAATTATTTTATGGTGGCTGATTGTGGCCATACTAAAAGTTATTTCTATACGGCTAGAGCTACGATAAAAAATATTCACGTTGGCCCGTTTTTTGGTTTTCTCGCGCGAGAAAAGAAAACATTTTGGGTTGAAAAAACATTTTGGTTTTCTGACTGTCTATAGAGGCTGGACGTATCGGCCCCACTCCGCTCGACGTATCGGCCCCACTCCGCGCGGTGGCGCCACCCCGCGGGATTTACGCGAAGCAGCAGAACACAAACACGGCCACTCTCTCAATTTTCAATGATAGAAATCGTGTGTGCATTTCAATTATTTCGGCTGTTAGGGTTTTAAGGCACAATATAAGTTGATGATGTGATATGGGGATGTTAATTAATGATAATTCCGCAGTGAAGCTAGTCACGAACGGTGCCGATTGAGTGTATAGCTGCCAAAAACACTGAAATGTGCGTAGTTGCGTAACTATTTGCAGTGAATTGCAGACGAAACATGAAGCCTTAACGGCCGTTTAAAAAAAAATTATACCAATCGCAATTGTAAAATAAAAATGAGATAGAACCTAAGTTAAAATTCTGGCCATTTCTAAAATGTTATTAATTATTATTACTAATTTTTAGTCAGTGCGGAACGTTTAGTTTTCCAACAATAATGAGGGGTGGTAGGTAGTCATGCAATTCAAGTCATCATTTATTACACGTTACTACCGTGTTGTTGAAAATCTCGCGAGTCCTGGACCAAACCCCAATGAACAATGTGATCTGTGTGCTGGCCACAAATGCACACAGATCACACTACACTACCCATTACACACTCCAGTACCCACAGCTTTCATATATCCATCCAAATATTTAGTGGCTTTCTTCCTGGGTGGCACCACCGCGCGGGATTTACGCGAAGCAGCAAAACACAAACACTCTCTCACTCTCTCAATTTTCAATGATAGAAATCGTGTGTGCATTTCAATTATTTCGGCTGTTAGGGTTTTAAGGCACAATATAAGTTGATGTTGTGATATGGCGATGTTAATTAATGATAATTCCGCAGTGAAGCTAGTCACGAACGGTGCCGATTGAGTGTACAGCTGCCAAAAACACTGAAATGTGCGTAGTTGCGTAACTATTTGCAGTGAATTGCAGACGAAACATGAAGCCTTAACGGCCGTTTAAAAAAAAATTATACCAATCGCAATTGTAAAATAAAAATGAGATAGAACCTAAGTTAAAATTCTGGCCATTTCTAAAATGTTATTAATTATTATTACTAATTTTTAGTCAGTGCGGAACGTTTACTTTTCCAACAACAATAAGGGGTGGTAGGTAGTCATGCAATTCAAATCATCATTTATTACACGTTACTTCCGTGTTGATGAAAATCTCGCGAGTCCTGGACTAAACCCCAATGAACAATGTGATCTGTGTGCTGGCCACAAATGCACACAGATCACACTACACTACCTATTACACACTCCAGTACCCACAGCTTTCATATATCCATCCAAATATTTAGTGGCTTTCTTCCTGGATAAAAAATGTTTTACATTTGCCAATTTTTTTTTAATTCTCGCGCGAGTGTGAATTCTCGCGCCAATGTGAAAATTGTTGTATTGTTCCTCT
This sequence comes from Tubulanus polymorphus, assembly GCF_964204645.1. Lineage (NCBI taxonomy): Eukaryota > Metazoa > Nemertea > Palaeonemertea > Tubulaniformes > Tubulanidae > Tubulanus > Tubulanus polymorphus. Next base: position 7,913,993 of record NC_134030.1, read on the forward strand.
AGCCGTAAAGAAAAAGTTTTTAGTATTGCCCAATCAGCCACCATATCATTACGACACTTGAACTTCACGTAGATGGCTTCCGAAGACTAAAGTATAAGTGAACCATTGAGGTTTGGTCGTGACTGTTTACCTGAAATTAGATAAGCGCGCCTATCTTATTTTCAAATTCTGGCTACGAATATCTTATCAAGTCCCGTAAGATAATCGTAGCCGGCTGTCTGAGATCTTAAAAAAGGAGTGCAGTTCTACCATGAACCATACGATTAAGTTTATAAAATTTAGTTGAAGTAAAAAAATAGTATTCATTCGCAAATGAACCAATCCTAGCAAATAAGGTAAGTATTTTGGTACCAAAATTATTCGAAGGCTATACTTCGAATTCGTTGTAACATTGAAACAGTTTATTCAAAGTTTATATAACATCAACTTCGAATAAAGATAATGACATCATTTCAACATCACTTCATCACTTCATCAGCTTTAAATTTGAATTTTAGCTTTATCGTCGAAAGGTTGATTATCGAGACATTCCATCATTACCGGACGGCACTTCTAATCACGCATTTGATCATCCAGCCCCGCGTTGATGATTAATCTGGTCTTCAGCCAATGCCTGATAATATGATGGCCGGACTTGTCGAAGTAATTGATCTGCAAATGAGCCGCTAGACGTCGCGCCAATTTACGCTTGTTTCCAAATGCGTAGCGTTCAACGTAAGAATGCGGCAGATGAATACGTTGGTAAAGATTTCCTCGAACGGATAGAAAACTTGACAGCCTCTTCTTAAATATTTCGTCAGCACTTAGCGAAATGATTATAAATCCAAGTTGTAGATGCCGAAGATCGTCATTTTTTTATCTCACCACTTTTAAAATATATATCCCAATAACAAATATTCACTTTTTGTCATTGAACCGTTTCAATTGTTTCATGGCATGATTTCAAAAAGGACACCTAAGAAATCATAGACCAGTGAAAAAAAATCAAATGAGGCTATTTGTCATTTAAGCAATTAAGACACTTTATTGTAACAATAGTCATATGATATTTTGGATTAGTGGACGGAATATGGTAAAACTATGGTAAAAGACAATTTTCCAAATACTGACTATAAGCTAAAAACTAAACCCGTTCAATTTGACATTTTGTATTTTTTGTTTGAGACGTAGGGCCTACACGATAGACAGAAGTCAATGATCAATTCAGTCTTGCAAAAATACACGATTTGACATATTGAATGAGACATAACGAGACAGACAGCAAGTCAATAAACAATACAATGGTCTATGTGATAAGTAACAATATATATATTTGAACCGCAATAAAATCTATACCAGAATATTAGTTCACAGGTCTCGCCGACCTCGCCTTATTCGTACATGACCAACTGGGACTCAATTAACGAAATTATTTTCTAATTTTCTTATCTTATTTTTCCAATTCTTAACTCGGACCGATTTTGCCGATCTCATTGGTTTTAATGTAGATTCTTCTAATGTCTACAAAAGCGCAGTGTCATGGTTGGTATTTCCAGGCGTAAAAAACTTAATTGGTTAAAAGGTTGGGCCTATATACATATACAACTGGGAGGTTAGAATCGTCTGTTTTTCATTGCCGTAATTCAGCTCAAAACACGCTCGAAGTAAAAAGTATTGTCATATCTACAGAACTAGATTGAGCGATTTCATTCTAATCAGAGCGGTACAGCATCACAGCACATGCGATTAACAAAGCCTGAAACGAGAAAAAAGATGGCTTTTTGACGAACGACAATAGAATATACGGAGTCGCAGATGAGACAGAGAAAGGTTTTGTCTCGTGTAAACGAACTACTCGGTATTTCCAAAGTATATATGAATTGAACCGTATTTAGAAAAATTACCAATCGAAATATACCGTTCATGTTCAAGTTCTCATAATCTCACGCGCATATTATGTATTGCGAGCAATATACAACACCTACCTGGAAAATGACACCAAGAATAAAAACAACGATAATCCACGCCTGGTTGTTCTTAATCAAGTCTTCAAGTTTGGTCCAACAAGGCTGTGGAGGCAATTGACGAATATCTCGATTAAGAATTTGTTTTCAGCGTCAGGCTTTAAAGCAGTTTTTACGTAACTGGCAATTATTCAGTTATGAACGATGTCAATGATTTATTCGAATTACATTTACCATTTCATAATTGGAATTCGTGGTGTCTGGTGTTTCCAAGCAATTAATGTCGTTGATGTTATCGAGGACGAAGTCAGACAATCTTGACGATGCTGGCCACGTGAGGTTTGTCCGCTTGCAACAAGCTGCAGGGATCTCCTATGAAATCCGACAAATAGAACTCATTAGGCATTTTAATTACTTAAAAGTACGCATTTTGAGATGGAAGGGAAAAAATGAACGAAAAAAGATGCCACGGAAGAACTGCTGAAAAAATAATATGCGAGCGAAAATTGTGATGAATTGGATTCGGATAATGGGAAAAAATAAAGAATTAAACTAAATTTAACGCAAAACACGATTATTGGATATCAAGATGAACGTGACTTTTGCAAGTTACTAGATTGAAAATCAAGACGGACATAACAAAAAAAGACGAATGACGACTATATTCTTTTTAAATTTGATGATTTTTTGCAGAATTCTAGGTGGCGGATCCGTTCTCTGAGTATTGAACAAAGGCCTTGATAACGAAGACGAATAGATTTTCGTTGTATTAACGACTATTAAATCGTTTTACCTGGGTAAAGTCATTACTTATTTGGTTCGATACGTCAAAAGGACCGACACCGCCTATAAATGTTCGATTCCACTTCGGAGCTGTATAGAAATCGCTGTAGTTCGTCAAACCGCAGCATTCGCCCTGAAATCAAGCACAAAACTACAAAATTCACGAGGAGACCTGTTAATAGAAGTACTATATAGGTTAACTATTTATTTGACGCACGAGCTTAGTAGCGAAAGCTCGTGCGTCAAATAGATAGTTAACCTTTAAAGTACTTCTCGTGTCATTATTGATTCTAAACCCGGTTAACACGGCTACTCTACGAATCTTCTCATCGTAACGATATACACGTCAAAGCTAAGTTTCAAGGCTTTAAGTTTAGGTTCAGGGCATATTAAGACCGCATCTAATTAGTTAAATTGGTTATAAAAGACTCCTGTCAGGCCAGTTGCGCAGTCAAGGCTTCGATAAAATACCAGTCTATAAGATCATCTCAGTTCTGTATAACCAATCAAACAACTTGAGACCAGTCTCAGAACTTAAGGAATTTGCGACTGGCCCCTGACTCGATCGAGCTTTGGGCTCGATCGAGGTCCAGTTTTCGAAGCTTATTTCAGGGGTAGATTTCAATTTTTGATATTGAAAATCAAGGGAGAGTATTCAGAGGGTGTATCGAAACAAAAATGGCCGAACACTTACGAATATCATGCCGATATTGAGCAACTGCGATTCGGGAGTTGTGCCGTTTACTCCACCGAAAACCTTATTGATGACTCCTTTCATTTCGGTTTGCACTTTAGTTCTGACTTCGTTTTTCTTAGCAGCAATCACAATGGCGGCGATGATTTGAGCACCGAGAATAACGCTGACTAGGATAACATACTATAAGAAAAACAAACTAATTCAACTAATTGGCAATGGTTTATCTTTGTCCTGTATAAGAATTATATATATTTTAAACTGTGTATTGAGTAACTTAATCAGTTTTTATTTTCTGTACTTATATTCGACCATACGTACTAAATACTAAATAGTGAGGAGAATCCATTTATTATTACCTCGGTAACTTATATCTAAAAATAGTTTGATTGTTCAAGTAGTTCGCAGATCTCGTAATCGAGGGGCATGTAGAAATAAAACCAGAAAAAGAATTTGATATTTTTGGAGCTTCATTCTATTCATGATTTTCGTGAATTCCAGAGAGGCTATGAAAAAATGTCATTGAATCAGGGTTGGAAATAGACACGAGTAGTTCGTATAGTCTCTCTGAATCTCCACCGGTATCTACTCACGATAAGCAGGCATATTTTGTTTTTGCAATACGCTCCGCAACAGCCGAAAAACCCAAGCCCGAAGAAAATGGCACCGACAACGATTAAGGGTATCGCCAATTGGGTCGCGAAGCTTTTTAACTGGTCCGCCTGTCCGATGGACGATATGATCTTATCAATGGGTAAATCGGCGGGAATCGCGTTCAAACTGTTCAACGGCAGCGTTTTGAGGAAGTTCAGCAATATGGTATGCACCGCGAAATGGAAGGCTATCCCCAGTCCGAGCAGAACGAGTCCGAGTATCTAAGGAATGAAGAAAAACTGGTTGTTACATTGACATGTTCTTGACAATCACCAAGTATGAATATTACATTTTATGACTATTGGCGATCAAAGTCTCCAATTGTCAGACTACCTTTGGTGACTTAACTCAATCGCTACGTGAGCAATGATAGGCAATGTTAGGCTGAAGATATCATCTTTAGCAATTCTATTGTGAGACTAGAACATTATAATGATATAGATTGATCATAACCCTTTTCAAAAACGAGCTTTCGTATTCATTGATTCAGGGTTTTTCAAAATGTCTACGACGGTGCATAACGAATGAAAATTTGATGGAATGAAAAAAGAAAAACGATACTTCAAAGTGAAACTTTAAAAAAGATATCGTATTCAAGCTGAATTCCGCAAAAAAAGGTAGTCTCGAAGCTCCACCTATATCATGAGTCATCGACGTTTATTCAACTTTAAGTTGGCGGTGCCAAAAACATTCCGATTAATGATCGTGTTCTATAAAACCGGTTAAGACTGTTTCGGCGTATTCGGGATTTCCTCCGTACAAAATATTCATACATTTTGTACCATGAATCGTACGTACACACTACCAAATAATGAATATGAAATACCCGTTGTTTCCGTATTGTACACGGTAGAGTGACCTCCTGCTCTTAATTTCGAATTTGCGAGGAAACCAAATTGGTTTCCTTGCAAATTCGAAACAATCCGGCCTGATTCAACATTTTTATCTCGACTGTCGATCAAGAGACGATCGGCCGATAATTCAGACCGAAATCTAGTCAAACAATTCTGTACTTACCACCCAAATGATGTTGAACACCACCAGCAGGACTTTCGCGCACAAATCAAACGCCATCTTAACGAAGTCTGAAAAATAGTTTAAAACATTTCGAATTCAAATCTCCTCGATGAACTAGATTTCAAATCCGCAGCATTAATTTCCCTAGTTGTAGACGGAGACAATTTCGCAATGCTATCCCTTATTATCAAAATTAACCTGTTCCTTACCCGCAACCATTTTTCTCTATTTTAATATTTGTTGAAATGCAAGTGTTATACGTAGCTAATCTATGTAAGCTCCTTATCGATCGATGTGGCTTATACGACACGATGTAACTACTATGAAGGCTTATGCTTTACTCTTGGTAACATCTGGCGTAAATATCCTTTTTGTTACCTTTGATGAATGATCCAGATCGCGAAAGAAATCATTAGAGATCGAAGATTAAATGTCGATATAATATCTAAGCATGGCCTGAGTAGAATAGGCCAGAAATAACTCGAAAGTAAATCGCAAGTAACTAACGTAAAAGATTTTCTTGAATATTTCAGTCAGGGCTTTGAGAATGGGCCCATTGAAGGTGCCAAATTGAATAACCTCAGCACAAAACCTGACCCGATAGAATCAAGATTCTTGAGCACGTATTTATTCAATCCCCAAGCAAAACACTTAAAACATGTACACGTTCCACAACGAAATATGCTCAAACATTTTCCTACATTATTCATATTCATACTGGGAAAATACATACATTATATTCTTATAAATTCTTCTACAATCCGATGGAAGCCTTACACGTAACTGCGCACAAGAGAACTCGAAACGAAATATTGGGTATAGCATTAACCTAAATGTTTATATAGTACATTTTCAGGTAAAGTCAACTTAATCATCGAAATTGTCAAAAAGTGTACTCAAAAACCAGTTTTTTTCTGGTGCTTTTTTCTTATTATTGATAGCAACGTTGTAAACAATCGCGATTCATTTGAATGGTTGTGACGTCGTAAAACACCTATATTCACGAAATGTTTTACATCTAAATCAGGAAATTGAATCCTATGAATTGTGTGGAATGTTTGATGAATAGAACACATAATGAGTTATAGAATTCTGCTAGTACATACGTATTATCGTTATTTCGCTAAATCACTAAAAATGAAGTCTGCATACGATATTCTTTTTATGTAAACGACACGAGCTGAACCCGTTTCGTTATTAGCGAAAATACATTCGTCACTTCTTCGAAGAAAAGGTTGAAAATATGGAACTTATTCGATTCCGCGTGACAATTAGTCAATAGTTTTCTCTTTAAAAAGAAGATCTTATTCGGCAGGCATTGCCCCCCCCCCCCCCTGACGTACGTGGTAGTGACGGCATAGCCGAGTTGGTGAAGAAAGTATTGGAAAAACCAATGTCTAAGAACATAAACTAGGATAAGATTTCTCCGAATAGCAAAAGTGAAATGTGAATGTATGGCTTTTTGACTCCAATTGCCATCGATTTTATTTTTTTCTATTTGGTTCAGAATGCTTGTTATCGAAACCGTTTTTAACAACTTCGGTCGGATCTTTTACAAAGAAAATGGGCATCGATCAAATGCTGAAGAAAAAGAGTCAATCAGTAGTAAACCAGTTTCAGATTTGTGAATTGAATATATGACCATGAAGACGTTATACGTCCATTATATGACCATAGAGTTTCGATGACCGTAGTTTATATCGTGTGAGGATTCCACTTGTGATAAGCGAGCATCCATGACGTGGCAACAACAGTGCGCGCCGTTCTGGCAATGATGCGATCGATTGAATATAAATAAGAGTTCCGGCCCATGACTTCAGAAGTCCCTAGGTTACATACAGGAAATCTTTTACCAGTTTCGACTTATTATGAGTCTGAATTTCGAGTTAATTATGTCGAAATTCGACTTATTTTATGTCGAATTTTGAGATATTAAGTCTACATAAAAATAACACGAAATTCGACATAATTAATTCGAAATTCGACATAATAAGTCGAATTGCGACATAATTAACTCGAAATTCGACTTAATAAGTCAAAATTGTGGAAAAATTATCTCGTATGTCACCTAGGGGCTTCCGTATCGATGATGTAAGATCGATGTACGACTTTATAGTGCAACGTGAAGGGTTACATTTGGAGTAAATCGGGAAGTTCCTTATCATATTCAATAAAAATCTATCCACAATTTCTCAAACTCCATGAATGATGAATAAGCATTTCCATTCACTATCAGTGCTAGTGACAAACGGGTTCGAGTGCTGCTGGTTGCTTAGAGGGCGACACTCTAAAAGGCCATTCCTTTTTTATATTGAATGACAAAATCCGATACGGTTAGTCTTGGGGGAAGTAGTTGATGGCATGAGTCCTTATAAATTACTCCGCTTTGCTGTACTGGAGTCAAATTTGCATTCATCCAGACTACATTTAAAGATAAGATAAATATTGCAGATTTGATATAACGAGAATTTATTGTTAATAAAATATATCAATATATACATGTATTTGTCTACGTAAAAACAATATCAAGAGAAAGGAGACTGAAATAAAAGGAAACAAACGTAAAGAATTGTAATAAGAGACGATATATAAATCAAGCATTTAATCGGTGAGACAAACAGAAATAAACCGTGTCATTCATTTCCAAATATGTAAGATATGTACAAAAATAACAGCGAATCAAGTTCATTGAGTTGTGTCGCAAAATATTTCGGGAGTAGAACACGTAACTAACTATTTCGTCATGCCGTTTTACTTCGACGTGTAAAGCTGCGACATGTAGAAGTGTTGCGAACTACGAGTTTCGTATTATTAGACGTAACAAAAAGTATAATCGAAAACAATTCCTCCGAAATGGAGATTTTTCACCAACTGTTTACTCCTGTCATCCGATATCATGTAATATATTCGCGCTAATCCGACTCGTCCTTGATGATGAGTACTGCGCAAGCGAAAAGTAACACCTGAAAAATTTTTAAAAAACCGATGATCATGTTCATTATGTTGATTGTGTTGGAAAGCTTGACCCGAAACTATGTACAAGATTCAAATTATAACGATATTCAAGGACTCGATCTAGCAAATAAGAAAATAATGACCAAAACATTGGGAGGATTCAATCAAAATTACGTAATTCCCATTACGTTTACATCGTTTACAATTCATATCAAAAAGCCTAGTGCATACTATATCATGTAGAGCTATCATGGTGATACGTGTTCTGTGTGCCACCGTGAGTCCACGGTACAACGATATTATGTTAATGGGAACCTACGACCTCCTGTGGCAATCGAGGATTCCACCTATGGCAGGCAGGATCCACCAGGTTTGCTAGTAGTTATTCGGTATTCAAAATATATTTATTGTATATTTGGTGGGTCGTGATGATATATGCATTCGGGAGCCTAGAAATTCAGTTCAAAGTTCATTTAAAGCGAACTCATTTTGATAACGTTCGTCATGCCATCTGGTGGGATAGCTGGTGTTGCGGTTCCCCATTGATGCCAGCCTATGAAACTATGTTCCAGATCATTTCATACATACCTGTAATAAAATGAAGAGCACTATTATGGTTATCACCCACGGTAACTGAGCTTTAATTGCTGTCTCGATCTTTGTCCAACAACCCTGCAATGTAATTTGAAAGGAATTTGCAAAATGCGTAGGAAAAACTCTTCAGAGAACGTGACCCGGTGCGAGTGAATTTACCGTCTTGTAGTTTGAATTGGTTGAGTCAGGTTGATCGATACAAGTAACGTTCACCCAATCGCTTTGTGCCGGCAAACCCATCTTAAATCCTGGATTCTTCAACTTGCAGCAAGCAATTGGGGTCGCCTTATAGAAAATATTGAACTCAATGAATGATCCCCAAGAACAGTTTGAAAGCCTCGATTGAGGCCTTGCCTAAATACACCGTTTACACACAACGAAGGTTAGATTCTGACCTTGGTAACATTTGCTCCATCAACTGTTATTATTCTATCCCAATTCTTTGCTCCATCGAAATCACGATAATCGTTAAGTCCACAACATTGTCCCTGAAAAAGACAAAAAACGTACGTAAGTAAATTCGTTTTGTGACATAACCTGAATATGAGAAGGACTACATTGGTCGACCAGGGTACTGGGTCCTCGAGTCAAGAAAGTCCAACGGGTTAGGAGCCATCCATAAAAGACATCCACGCTATAGGGGGAGGGGGTTTTAGATTTTTTTTTTAAACTTGGGGACAAGGGGAGGGGAGGGGGGGTCAGTAGTTTAGGAACATCTTTCGTGGATAAAAGTAAAAGTAAAATCCCTCAATCCTCCAATGACTAGTTACCAGAAATTTACAAGTTATAATTATAACACCAGGTTAAGGGAATAAATGTAAATACGTTAATAAAAGTTAAGTTTTTTTATGCTGCATCAAATCTTTATCAAGTGTGAATCTTAAGGTCCACTGTCCGTCGGACAAGAGGGCGGGGGTCTTGCTGATATAAATTTTATGTGGACACGGGGGAGGGGGGTCAGATTTTCCGTATTTTTTGTGGACGTCTTTTATGGACAGCCCCTAATAGGCCACACATCTTAAACTTATGAAATCAATTTTCTATTCGACAAAAAACAACCTTTAGTTCTTTTCAGGCCCTAATTGATTTCATCGTTTTTAGCCCCGAATAGTTGTTTTCATATCCAACACACGTCGCAAATTACGAGCTGATCTCAGTAGGTAACCCCTGAAAAGAACTTAAAGTTCCTGAAAACATCTTTAAAGTGGTTTTCAGGGCCCGAAAAATTGATTTCAGCCAAAACAACTTTAAGAGACTGGAAACATCTAAAACGCGTTTTAATGACCGAAAGGTAAAAAATTCGGTGGGTGCTGAAATTGCTTAAGGCCTTGAAACAACTGAAAGTTGTTTTCTGTACTTTATATGTTTGTAAATGTTTTCCCGACTAAAAGGTTTATTTCAGTCGAAATCGAAATCGAAATCAACTAGTTTTTATCCTAATCGAGTTGAGATTTTTTTTGTGGCCCGAATCAGCCACTGCATTACGTGATTGTTTGTTACAAATTACCATCATCATTCCCATGTTCAGCAGCAGTGATCCTATATCGGCAGCTTGGTCGTTGTAATACTTGTCGATGTAGGATTTAAATTCCACGCCTAGCTTGGTTTTAACCTATACAAACAAAACACCAAGAAAATGTATTTCAATCGACATATTGCGTAAAATGTTTTGACGAAAGCGGGAAACGTTTCCTTTCGCTAAACGTACCGTGTCCTTCATCGCTACTATAACGATTATTGCAATTACTTCCGTCAGCACGACAAGTCCAACGACAGCAGCATACTGGAAGATTAATTCAAAAACATGATTATACATGTATATTTTACGTCATGAAAGTGTCTTCAAAATGATTGAAAAGTGATCAGCACAGTTTCGAAGTTGAACTAAAACATTAATTTTCAATTTTACGCTGTATTGAAGGACTGCCAAAAAGTATTCTTGGAATGGGGTTGAATAAAGAAAAATGACTTTAATATCAATGTTCAACAATCGATTATAAATATATTTCCACCATAATTACTTATGATTTGAAAAAAACTTGATTCATTTAAGAAAAGGGTGTCTTTTTTCTATGATGCAACCCCTTATAATGTGGCTTTTTTGGCAATCCTTCAATGCAATGTAAAATGGATCAAAATCGATGTTTTAGTTCAACTTTGAAAACCGATAAATTCAAGGTAGCCTGTATCGCCGAAACACTGACTGAGCTTGACCGCCTGACGTCCTCAAGCAAAGTTGAAATATACATTTAGCTTATAGATGAGAGGATTACGTAGGATTGACGTTTAAGAGTTCAATTGCGAATGAAATTACTCACGATGATCAGCATAATTCTGTTTTTATAGCAGGCTCCACAGCAACCGAAAATTCCAATGAGAAACAGGATAACGCCGATAACTATTAAAGGAATGGAGATTTTATTGATGAGCCCCATAAATTCGGAGGCAGCTTGCGCAGTGATCCCGGACGAAGAAGGAAGAGTATCGAGGAACTTCTTGAGAAGACCTTGGACCAAATCTTGGGCAAATTTGACAGCAGCGCCCAACCCCAGCAAAACTAATCCCAAAATCTGAAAAGAAAAACACATTTTCACTCACTGACTTTTTGCAACAAATTCATAAATGGCCTAGTTTAGTCAGTAAAGTAGCCTATATTTATGAGGTAGTTCCTACGATGTCTCACCAATGACCTTAGTGCCTCTTCACTAAGAAGAACCTTAATGTCGTACCACAGACACAAGGATCGTAGATCGTCGGAGATCGCTGTAGGCTACTGGGTGAAAGTGCCTCATGTACCAAAGACACCGGAAAGGTAGAGTGACTCCAGATTGTGGGTAAAACCACTTCCAGTTCCAGGACTGGATGAATACGCTTGGAATACGATGATCAAGACACCGGAGCAGTGATTTGGCTGAACACACTGCGTCGGTCAGGCATCGTCGGCATTGTGGAGACATTTTTCACGCCTTCTCGTCTTAAACTAATGTCTATTTATTAATTGATGAGACCTGTTTTTCTGGGATATTTTGCTTACTTTTTGGGGTACATACCTCATTTATGTCTTAACAGAATGCCAAAAATCGCGGACAACAACTGAATATCCGATATATTTCCAGTTCTGTACCAATTAGATGGATTAGCAAAAAGACTCCTTAAGTCCAGTTGAATGAGAGAGAAAATCCTCCATTTTGTCAAATTTCTTGGATTTGAACATTGTTACCATGCCTACGCCACCCTGATTTAGTTGTTGAGACCCCACAAGAAAAATAACTTCATTTCGTAGGCATGGTGACAATGTAAAAATTCAAGAAATTTCACAAAATGGAGGATTTTCTCTCTCATTCAACTGGACTTAAGGAGTCTTTTTGCCAATCCATCTAATTGGTACAGAACTGGAAATATATCGGATATTCAGTTGTTGTCCGCGATTTTTGGCATTCTGTTAAGACATAAATGAGGTATGTACCCCAAAAAGTAAGCAAAATATCCCAGAAAAACAGGTCTCATCAATTAATAAATAGACATTAGCAGTATTTGGCGCAGACTCCAATTTCCGTGTTCTTTGGTCGAATTTAATGGTTCCTTCCACTCGTTGCATTGACATTGGGCCTATAAAACTTTCTAACCGAGGTTTTTGTAAGAGCACTTTAAAGTAGGCCTACTTACCGTCCAAAATATGTTGAAGCCTATCAACAGGCATCGGCCACATCCTAATAAACCCATAGTTTGTTGTTAAATCGAAGAGATATTTCGTCACGTCGCTGCAAGTATCTGTAAAAGAAATAATTCCCCTGGCGTAAGTCAAAAATGTTGAACGAACGGACTTCAAACAAATCGCTTAATCTGATAACTGCTTTATCGTGCCTCCTCTTGTTTTGTCGATACGTTTTACTTTAATTCGTAAATGTGGTACTTGTCTCATAGCAACAATAACCATTTCAACTGTTTGAATGAGTGCTGAAAATAGTTGTCGAATCCCAAATTTGGACAGGGTTTTTCCGTGGATTACCCGTGGCTGGATCGAGGGACTTGATCGAGGGATCGAGTATGTCGGTTTCGGTATTTCGGTTTGTCGGTATGTCGGTTTGTCTTGAAAAGTACACAGCCGAATTACTCCTTTTCTAAAAATGTATCTTTGAGCGGGGAACTATTCCATATGGTGGCTGATAAGGGCCATAGCGTAAAATTCCTGGTATGTAAATGAGGGCGCCAGAACGCCAGAACGCCAAAACGAAAAAAAAACGTCAAATTTTCTCTGAAAGTTCGTTTTGGCGCACCAAAACAACGAATATTCCGTTTCGGCGCCCCCGCCAAAACGAACTTTCATTTTGGCGCCCCCGCCAAAACGAACTTGCCAAATTGAAAAAATATTTTTACTGTTGTTAAATGCTTGTTTTGACGGGGGCACCAAAACCGAAATAACCGCGCCAAAACGGAATTTTCTTTGTTTTGGTGCGCCAAAACGAACTTTTAGAGAAAATTGGACGTTTTTCGTTGTTTTGGCGGGGGCGCCAAAACGAAAGTTCGTATTGTCGGGGGCGCCAAAACGGAATTTTCTTTGTTTTGGCGCGCCAAAACGGAATTTTCTTTGTTTTGGCGCGCCAAAACGAACTTTTAGAGAAAATTTGACGTTTTTCGTTGTTTTGGCGGGGGTGCCAAAACGGAATTTTCTTTGTTTTGGCGCGCCAAAACGAACTTTCAGAGAAAATTGGACGTTTTTTTTTCGTTTTGGCGTTCTGGTGTTCTGGCGCCCTCATTTACATACCAGGAATTTTACGCTATGGCCCTTATCAGCCACCATAATTTTGCTACGATGAACCGGAAACCACTTCCCTACTAATGAGACTAAATTTTAACGCGACGAGGATCGATAGTTCCCCGTGTTTGTACAGGTAATGCCAATCAGTATGAGTTGCCATGGAGAGAAAGAGTGTTGCTGTCGAGGTAGTTGATATTTTCCCGATGTTTATCAATGCACGGCCAGTAATCATACTGATATTGATAAGCGACGAGTAGCGATTTACTATTTAATCGTTATACAAAGGGTAGGGCGAGGAGGCACAACACATCAGTATCCAGTTCCAGATTGATTCGTAGAAACTAGTTAGGCCTATTTCTAATGATTCAACTGCGGGCTATACAGCTCCATGTGGCCCAAATCATTTGAGTTTTAACTCTGAGAACTGGTCCAGACGCCTTGGGTGTAAAATTTAATACATACATATATTGGAAATCAGTTGAGTCGATTCTACCTGAAATTTAATTCTACTGTAAAACTGGCTTCATAAGCTCCGGGAATTTCGAGATATTTTTAATACATTATAATACAATAAGAAGGATATAAAACATTGAATATGTGAATGGAATATGAGCCTGGAACTTACCTTTTAGATGCGTGGGAATGATTGATTGGAGCCTCGCCACCTTTTCCGTCCGGCGTTTGGAATTTGACAGACAGGCCGAGCAAGCCGAGTTAACTACTTTCCTCAAACAAATGACGAAGACGAATTCTTAAATGAAAAATATATAATACAATCGTCGAGGTTGTAAATACGGAGAATAACTGCGTGCTTTTTGAAAACTAACACTCTAACCCTCACCATTTTCCATAAAAAGTCATGCTTTGTATTGTCTAAAAAACCGGTTTCCAATCTGCACAATATACATACGCCAATGTCCCCTACATGGATTCAAAACACGAGGAGTGCGTCTATAGCAACAGCCGCTATTGAAACCAATGCCGTAACTGCCATTTCAATGACGCATGCAGTACCGAGTTGGCTTCAAGAGGATAGGATCAGGCCTATTCGGAATAACCTCATTACAACGAACCCCGTTGGACCAGACAATACGTTCGTTATATCCAGTATGAAATTGATTGAATTGTGTTACTTGGGACGAGATTCTATATTTATTATATCTGATCTGATGAATCGTTGTATCCGAGGTTGCACTCGTACGCATACACGCGTATTTTTCGCGCGCGTAATAATCTGCATCGCCCGCTTTAATGTGCCGCCGGTTGATACCAAAATACGCCCGCACGACGATGTCTACTTGAAAGTGTTTACGATAAACTGTCTGGTGGTTATAGTTCATTTTTCAATAAAAACAGTAACAGGGTTTCGCCTGGACGATCAAAATTGGAAAAGTCCTTACGATAATGAAGATCATTTTCATTCTAAATAGATTTACATTTGGTCATGATGATTTTATTTATCCAAATCCAGTATCCAAGAGCAGTGGTCCCGGCTGCAGATAAGGATAGAAGTACTAAGTAAATGTTGGCGGTTTTGACCCTTAATATCTGAATTAAGAATACATGTATATCGCGGTTCTGAATCGTGTTAAAAATTCACACTGGTCTTCCGTCATTTCCACTTCCGGGGGCGAAATCAACGATGAGGTTTCCAAGGTATTTCGTTGAGCTTTTTCCAACCTTAAAATTCTCAGCAATCCCGAACTCGAAGATCAACAAACACTATTAACAAAAGATATCGTTTCTTGCGTAATATATTTCTGTTTGATTTTAAAAAAAAGAAAGAAACACGTACATACACAATACATAATTATGTACTAACAAAACATCGCCTACACGATCACAAAACATTGAAAGAGAAATTGTACCGGCATTATCAAATTATGACATTAGATATATTGAATTATGAATCTCAAGTCGGTGAATATTACAAAAGGGTTTCTTTTGACGGAGTAGTAAATATAAGACCGGCGCCGAGTTACATATAGCGAACGTCTACTGTAAACTGTAATTTACAATGTGATATACTGTAATAAATCGACTAGATTTGAATTTAGCCCCGTATACACTATATATGCATATCGTAAAACGAGGGACATATAATATATATAGGGTGCCTTGAAAAGAAATATCACTCTGATTTAATTCTTTTTAAAGAGTTATGTAATATAATCAATTTGTTCTAGAATGAAGCCATTGGATGTTTACTTCATTCTGTTAAACCCATGAAAAATGATGACGCAACTGATTGCTAAAAGGACACAGATTGAATTGGTCATATTGATCGTCTTACCAACTTGCACTTGTGATTATGAATAAGGTTGCTGATTCGATAAAATAAACCAACGTGTAACTCAAACATAAACAGTTTCATACAAAAACTTGATCGAATATTGCACGTTATATAATCTCAATAGTCAATAATCAATAATAGTCAACAGTTCCTGATTAACTTTTAACTCAGATTCAGATTTAATCAAGAACTATGGAGTCGGGCCAGGTCTTTTGCGATCCCTTATGGTCCCATTGCCGAAAATCAGGATGACGACAATCACGAATCCGAGCATCAGACTAGAGAACTACCACACCGGACAAGCGGGTCCTCGTTGAGGTACGGTTTTGATTGTATGGACGACTGCATCGACGTTCGTTATTCGCGTCCATTTCCAGATTGTGAATGCGCGTCGTATTTAGGATAACAACGGCAAGCTGTCTGCATTTGACTCAAGAACTTCGGAACACCAGTCTGCAAAAATCACCACAACTACATGTCATTTTATAAGTACGGCTTTCACTGTAAAGACGATTCTGAAAGAGTGAATGAAAACCACAACACTAAAAAGTCATACCTTAGCCCCCCAGTTAATGAGCCACGTTGGAATTGAACCACCTGGATTATCGAAATACTTCATGTACGCTGCAATGCATAATTGAAAAAAAAGTTTCGACTAAATATCAACTAAAAAAGAACAATTTCTATATTTCCCGTATTCATGTGGACAAACGGTCTGCATATGTAACAGTAAACAGTATAAGATTACCTTTTGAACCACGTTTACCATCAGATGTCAATGCACAGGTTTGTACATAGTCGGTCACTCGTACAACGCCTGGTTTTTCTGGTACCTCGGACAAAGTCACTGCTTTCACTAGAATCACCCAGACCTTCTGACCATCGATTTCTAATTCCCGAAGTTCACGAGCGTAGACATACTATCAAAATCATGTTAAGTAGTCAGCACGGATGTAATGTATTTTCTGGAAAGTCTTTAAATCCTTTCATTCTCAAATCAAAACAAAAATAGAAACAGCCCATAGGGTCCAGCTTCATGAAAAAGGTTTAAGCTTAAAAAGGTTAAGTTTGACAATACAAAATTGCCACTGGCGAGTTAACTTTTTCGTGAAACTGGACAAGAGTGTACCTATGTCGATGTCAAAATTTGGTTAAAACTATGTTTTATACAAATCGTAATGGCTTAAATAATGTATGTTTAGGTACAAGGATACATCTCTATTAGACATTGGCCAAGGAAAGTTCACTTCCCAATAAATTGCCGTTCCACCTCTTGTTGGAATTTCTTTAAGCTCTGTTAAGAATATAGAAGTATCCCGCCCTTGAGATTGAGTGAATATTGAATATTTTTCAATTTTGATTGATAAAAGAAAATTACAACATTGACTGACTTAAGTGAATGTTTTACAACCATTCAACATTTTGGGGGAAATTCTGAATATTTTCAAAGACAAGCCAGGGATGACACAGGGGTGGGTCCAGATGCGGCTCCCGTCGCTACTCTCCGGTACCCTTTTGAAAAAACAATGGCAATATCATTCAGGGTAATTTTTCCAAACGCAACTAATGAGACAGAAGTGCAATAGCTTTAATTGATTCTCATAAATGTGCAAGAAATTGTATGAAAATGCACCGAAATTTCGAAATTTCCAGACCCCTTGTTTTGGGTGCATGGATACTTGACTTGCCCGTCTTCAATGCCCTTTTCATTTCTTTTAAGAACTGTAAAACTCTGCCATTGGATATACGCCCCTGTTACCAGTAATTGAATCAATATTCATTCATAAAAAAATAGCTGAAAATGGCATCTGCAAAATGTCCAAAACAAGAAGTGTAATTAGTTAAGTAGTTTACCCTTCACAAAGCTATCCCAAGTTTTCCTATATTCCAGATCCATGTAAACTTGTGCACATACTTCAGGCAATACATCATCCAGAATGCCGTAGATCTTGTATTGATATAAACCAGAGTCCTAAAATTCAAATCCGAAACCTTATCGAAAAACAAACATGAAATTCACAATAACAGATTAATTTATTCATTCAGCAGCAGCTTGAGGAGTGTGTAAGTGAAACGGTCCGTGCGGTTACTGACAATTGTTGTGGGTTCATTGCCACACCCCAAAAAACAAGGAGTATATAGGAATAAACTTTCTGAGAGAGAATAAAGGTGATGATGATACATGTGACATGTGTGATAAACGAGTGTGATTACCGAATCAAAATTCCGATATATTTTGACGTCGTGCGATTCAGTGAAAAACTCGTAGCCTTCACCCGGTGTCGGGGGCCGGTCTTGCCTCAACGCCGCACAAGCCGACTCGAAGTCGAACTCACTGAAACCCAGCCCTAATGTACTCATTTCTGCGTCGGCTAAGCCAGGTTTGTAGTATATACCGGTTCCAAACAGTTAACATTGCATTTTTGTAAATAAAGTAAAATAAATTCAACAAACGCGGAAGTATAATCGAGCAAAGCGCCGCCTCCAGGTCGGTTATCCCTAATTTTCGGATAAGATATCGCTAGTGGCCGGATTAGGCATTATTACTAGCTTCCCTGTGTATTCTAATAGTCGGAAACGATGAGACAAGCACCGTAACCTATTATACAATCCAGACTGGAGCCCACTGCGACACATAGGCCTCTCAGCACTGAAAACAAAATTCGGAAAAAACGAAAATTCAAAAAAGAAACACTATTTACTTCGAGTTGCCCGCGTACGCGTAGACAACTCCAATTTTTCATTTTCATTTTTCATTTCCCTAGAACGTTTTCTGAGTTATTAGGTAACCCTTTTAGTTTGTACGCCAAACTACGGATATTATGAAAACAATAACGACAGTAGACACGAGTACTAACTGACAATGTCTTAGCAATTAAGCAAACAGAAAGTCTTTTATATTTCCCAGAGGAATCTCTATTTAGTCACGGTCTATAATAGCACTAACACACCGAGTGCTGCTAAAATATACAAACTCGTTTGTCCACGCAGGGTCACACATAACATTAGTACTGACGTCTAAATAACTTGCGGTCTGCAATGTTTACAAACGGTCAACCAGACTAAATGACTAAATGAAGAACCAATAAGACCGGACGCCCGACGCAATATTTTTCATCAATCGCCAAATATTTGTAGATAGACAATCGTCAAAATATAGTTATTGCAAGGATTTTAACGCAAACAAACTACTGGAATACAAACGTTCAGAGAACCACGACTAATTCTGAAAATAGGGCCTACCTGTATTTAAACGACGAGTTTTGGCCTATAGGCGCATAAAACCAAGCGCAGTATTGACAAGGTACGTTCACATTTTATTTCCATTTAGTAATTTGGTATAGGCGGTCTCATGATTTCATTACTCTACTTCTATCTATTAATCTTTTTATAGGGAATTCAGAATGGGTAGCGCGGCTTGTTGCGGAAAATGTCTCCTTATATGTTTCAACATTATGTGGGGAGTAAGTAATGAAAATGATCCACAACGTTTTCGAATATCAAATTTATACATATTTACCTCATAATTTGGAAAATGGCTTATATATGATTCATATTGAAGGATAAAAGCTGTTATGTAAGAAATGAATCAGATTTGAGATTAATCTTCCTTTTTAGATTGTGGGATTGATTCTTCTGACGGTTGGCGTTGCTCTTCGGTTTATGAAAGATATCACCAACAGTCTTTTGGCTGCTATGTTCAGTTCCTTGCAAGGAAGTAGCGGGACAAGTATGTCCGAGGCATCACAGCAATTCTTTACATACTTGGCCGAGCTGTCGACTCCCCTGATCTGCGTCGGTGCCGTCCTATTCATTTTGAGTTTCATCGGCTGTTGCGGAGCTTGTTATAACAGTAAAAAAGCATTGATTGTTGTAAGCTAAATTTTCACCTATCGAATAGAAATTCACGTTGTACCGGAACCGCAAACATTTAGATTTTTCTTGCTTTTTAGTACGCGATAATCATGGGAATTTTTGTGTTGGGGGAGATCGTGACTGTGATCGTGGTCGTGGCCATGAGGGATCAAGTAAGAAAAACTTGATATCATTATTAATTGTCGAGTGACTTTGATTGTTGAAACAATAGTGTTAAATTTGACCATGGAATCAGTCATAAATATACATTACTAGTTGAAAAAGGTAACAAATAACCCCTGCAATAGTGTGATAGCCGTTTTTAGTGGAAAGTTAAAAAAATGATTTCCCTCTTTTAGATAAAAGAGAAAATCCAAGCGGAATGGCAACTTTACATCAATGCACACTACGACACACTTGCAATCGATTTAGGATCTATACTTCTGAATGTGGGAATGATGATGGTAAGTACAATTATGTTCATTCGACCCATTCGTCATGGTCGGACACGCTTTTCAATATTAGAACACGTTTGTGGTAATGATACAAAATTTGGCGTACGACTTAAAACAACCATGAAAAAAATTAATATTGTGGAATTCATAAGCTATTAAGATAGGATGAAATCCAATGAATATTTAAGTTAAAAGATTCGTATGAAATGAAGAATAAGAGCAAACAAAAACCTTTGTCGTAAGTTATAAATGATATACTGTAAAAATTAATGGTAGCTATATTTCTCTATTACTAGGGCGAATGCTGTGGTATAGATGGATATGGCGATTTCAATAGCGCCACTAAGTGGAATCGAACCTACGAGTACAGCGGCAAGACAGTTACCGCGGTAAGAACGTTGAGCTATTCGAGCTATGAACAAATGTTTGCTGGTTCCTACTGTAAAAGCTGACAAATGCGAATCGAGAAATCCTCGTCGAATGGCAACTGTAATGCCCAGTTGAAAAATTGCTATGTATGACCATGGACGTATAAACTAATCTAGTTTATACGTCCATGGTATGACTGAGAGGAGCGTGAAAAACCCGGAGAAGATCCTAAACGTGTACATTTATATCAATGGGATGTATACAAACCTTCATAAGTAGTTATATTACCTTATTATTTTTCCAAACATAGGTGGCTCCATTTTTATGTTGCAAGTTCAAGCCGGGGACGACTATATTCAATGCAGATCAGAATTCAGCTATCGATATGAAATGCCTGGATGCTCCTGACCCAACAATATCTAACTTTCAAACAGTAAGTTTGCCACAACAACCCCAGACAAAATATATTTAATCGCGTATATACAAATAAGAATCTAAAATCCGAAATGCGGATTAAAACACGTTCGACTGTGGAAAACGTTGCTTCGAAATTTCCGATGAAAAAAAAACAGATGTGAAAACTGCGCTGAATTTGTAAGAATCTATCAATGACTTTTTCTATGTTTATAGGGCTGCTGGGCGAAAATGGAGGGGTTCCTTACTGGCCAGACACCGTATATCATCGCTTTTTTAGTAGTTCTCTTGGTACTGGAGGTAAATCAATTCACTTCAATGCACTATTTAATCTGCACACTGATACGAAAGCCGAAAGCCGGAACTCGAGTCCGCGGCAGCATCTCGTGATGCCACCAGGTTGAAAGAGGATAACTTTTGCATATGTTTCAAAATTCTTTACAGCTCGTCTTGGTGGCTTTTGCTGTCATCGTCGCAAACAAGGCCAATAAATCGTCTGTCAGTCCTGAGAATAACGGAGGTGTAAACAGAGGTCGTAGACATGATGGCCGATCGAATTACGACAATCGAAGAGATGGTCTGCAGTTTTAACAATAGGGAACGAATGTTAATATAACAATGGCCACGGAATCGCTCTATCATTTGCTGCGTGTGGCACTTGCCACAATGAATGTAAACAAGATTACGATTGTCAAAAACTCAGAAACATCGGGTTCGTAGCTGACACTGACAGACCGACGAGTCGTTTTAAATGGTATTGTTTAGTTTTGTTTTTAAACAGGATGTCATGACTTTTCATTTCTTAGTATTACATACATTATCAATTTTAAAATACTCTATTTTGGTAAGAGATAATAAATATGAACTTTGTTGCCCTCGGGATGACTGGGTGTTTCAGTAGATACATTATATGTCTTTGTATTGAATAAGTATCATTTGTCTTCGAATGATTGAAATTCTGACGTAGGTAATTGCAACCAAATAACATTTAAACTGTTCAAGACAGAACGTCGCACGTATGCATCTGACAAAACCCATCAACATCCCTGCGCCGTCATTTTGCTTTTCGGGTTATTCATTAGTACCACAGCTGAAGTCATATCAGAAATAATACTTGTAACTGGGAACGATGCAACTGACTCGAAGTATTTTCATATTGTCTTTCGTGGCAGCATCGGCAACGGGTAAGTCATCTTGATATACGTATGTGCGTTGGCGTGCGTTTAAAAAATGTTAAGTGGAAACTGGATCTGAGAAGATCATATAAAAGCGGGAATTAAGCGGGCCTTATGGTCTAATACTCAAATGAATTAAATTGAGAGTGATTTTCTAATTCGCCATAACAGCGTCTCATGTAACACTATCAACTGAAATCTAATTTTAGTTATGGTGAATTGTATCATGGTCGACAATCGAAATATAAATCTCAAGATGTTGAATAAATCTGGAGACCTGGTGAAGTTGGAACTAGGAAGTGGATTTATCTATGCTAAAAAAGCAAAATTCGTGAATAACGCAGTAGGCGTGATGGAACCCTACTGTTTGGAGGTTTCATGCTATCATTCTAGACATAAAATCGATTGTATCATTTTTGGCGATTGCTGTGGATGGGCACCAAAGGCTACCCCCGCCATGGCGCAACAGCATAGGCTTCTGGAATATCAGATTGCACACGCATCTTTTTTCGCCTGAATACAATCCCTACCACTGTTTACTGGATGATCGATAAGTGCGCAAAATATTTTGATGGTGACAAACACATAAAAGATCAATGTGAAAACAGTACGAAACACTTCTTACAGACTTTCCCTGTTTTCATCCCTGAATGGCTGCCATTCAAAAACATGTTCTGCGCAATATGCCATGGTTTTTTATCCGAACAAGTCGCCATGGTAGAACCATATATATTGTGCGAAGGTGTAAATGGAAAATATGAGGATCTCTACATTGATTACATCATGCAGGATATCCCGTCAAACTGCACAATTGTGTATAAAATTCCAGTTGATTTTGATGGCACCGATCGACCTGTATTACGTAGATGCAGCGAACAATGGGATCATGAGATTATCACCAACCTGTACCCGAAAACATCTCCTACTGGACCTTTATCAATCAATTCATCCAAACCGCAATGCAAATATTGTAAGCAGACTAAAAGACCGGTGATGAGGCTAGAAGATAACAGAGCTGTCTGGTACAAAAATATCCAATGCATCGAATGTATCCACGATGAGTACAGAAACGATGATGAATACTTTTGTCCAATTGATGCGTCATTTCTGGGAAATCGCTACAAAACTGGTCTCAAGATACTTCTCGACATCAATATGGCCGAAGGCTTACGTTTACGACATAAAGATGGGACATTAAGCACTCTTTATTCTATCGATAGTGAATGCAGGGTTGATGAAATGTTTGATTATCAATTATACGCATGCACAAGTAAAAAATGTCTTCAAGGCTACAGGCGATCTGGTGACAGTTGTCATTTGATGTTTGAAAACCATGCTTTTGAAGTAAATGTCGAATTAACGCTTGAAGTTACATTCTCTCGTGATCAGAACAAATTAGCACACGATATCATCAACGATGGAAAACTTTGTACGTACCATGTGGCTTATCAGCCTCTTCAAAAAATTCGTAACGTCAAACCTTTAGCGAGTGGCAGATTCGAAATGATAATCAAGTACAAGAGTTTCAAAAGAGTGAAACGCACGGAAACGATCAATTGGAAATCTGTTGACGAAAGCAAGGAATTTGTCGAATGTGTATACAGAGATATGAATGTCCATTTCATCGAACAGGAATTAACGACAAACGACATGAATGCAGTTTGCACAGAGCCTACCTTAACGCATGTATCGGAATTTGCAATTGACGACGTAAACAAATTTACGGCTAAAATGGTGGTCGATTCAGATGAAATTAGAATAACGATACATAACATAACCATTTACGTAAATCAACGAGTTGTTGTTATTAGTAGAATGTGTAACATGCCCCTGGTCGATTGTGTCAGAGTTAAGGATGACAAGAACTCAACAAGATGCGCTGATACAAAGAATATCCGAGAACGGACACGACCTGAAAGTCGCCTGAGTAGGCTATTTTCAATTCTACTCCAAATCTTTAGTTCTTTTTCGTTAGTATGTTTATGTCTTACGTTACTGGTATTTATTATGTTTGAAGAGATGAGAAATCTACCGGGATTATTGCTGATGAATTTATGCGTGGCTCTACTGGTCTCTTTTCTATTCCAGTTGACAACTACAACAATCGACAACGATACAATATGTGTGTATGTTTCCGCAATGAAGCACTATTTGTGGTTGGTTGTTTTCATTTCAATGAGTTCAATTGCAGCTAATATGGCTCGCACTTTCGCCTTCAGTAGCGTGAATGCGAAATTCAATGAGAAACGTGCGTTCAAAAGATATTTACTGTTTGTTTGGTGTTTACCTCTTTTGATTGTTGCGCCTATGATATATCTTCAAATTTCCGGCTCGCACGCTATCTACGGTAATTTCGGTATTTGTTGGATCAGCAACAGACAATTTATGCTTTACGCGTTCATCTTACCTATCTCACTCTCGATCCTTGTAAATATAATCTTATTTACACTTATCGTTCGAGGTATTCGGGTGTCTATGTCCAAGGGGTCGCAAGTAAGTCACGTAAAAACGCAGCTTGCTGTCGTTGCCCGTATTTCCATAGTTTTAGGTCTCACGTGGATTATTGGATTCGTCGCTATTGCCGTGAACAATTTGATCTTTTGGTTCATATATGATGTCATCAACTCGTTGCAGGGTGTCTTCATTACCGCTGCATTCACTTTCAATAAACGCGTCTTTACCCAATTAAGAGACAAGTTCAATTTGCTGAAAAAACCGTCCACTGGCACGAGAAATACAACCAATACACAAGACCGGCCTTGTTGATGATGTAACTTCATTCATTATACGATAATTATAAATCAGGATCTATGTATGTATATACGTACTTAGCATGGACGACTTTTGTGACATTGCGTGCGTTAGGTACTACCTAGACCTACGGAAGGAAGTATATGTAACTATCTTTTAACGAAATTAAAAAGCTCGACCGGGTTTGTCGAGGAGAACACAAAAGAGAAATAATAATACACGATACAATGAATGTGTCACAAGTATATTTTTTCGATTTTCAATAATGTAAAAAATCGACACGGACAATAGATTTTTCATACGGTAGGCAATTTACATGAATACTTGTATAGATATGTATTGTTTCCCGTTGATTGGAATGATATCTCTTGTGCGCGAAAGTCGAATTGATTTTTGGTTTTACATTCTTCTGGAAACTGTTGCATTTGAGCCAGAAGACAAAGCAATCAGGCGGGCAGTGGTGTTGCATGATGAATATCTCCGTTACGAGGCGCGTAAGCCGACCCTTCTATTCTGGCACGTTACTTTTTAGCTTGTTAAACCTGCCCCCAGAATTGAGGATCACCTCGCTTATTCTGTTGCCAACCATTTTCGCCATTGGATTGTTTGGAAATTGTTCGAGTTTTCTGATCATGACGTCTGAAACTTTCAGGCGATTGTCATTCGCTAGCTATCTGGCGGCTCTTGCAGTGGCGGACATGTCTGTTTCTGTGGCATCGTGCTTAATGCCAGTGGTCAGTTATCTCATGGGTGGGATTGACCTGCTTAGCGCAACCAACTGCCGAATTTACGGATTTCTATTCGCAACGTGTATGTATTGTAGTTCTTGTTTCGTGGTTATCATTTCATTTGAACGTTTGATGTTAGTTTTATTCCCGTTTACATCACGAGTTCTTTGCACTGCCCGTTTCGCTAGGTGTGTTGCGTGCAGTGTATTTCTCGTAAATGCTGCCTTCAACGCCCCGATTGTTATCGTATTCCACGATTTTTCTCCAAGTATCGGATGTTTGTACACGAATAAAGATAGTTTGCAAATCTGGTTAACATTTTCTGTATCTTACCTTTACATTGTACCCATAGTACTAACGTCAGTATTTAATATAATAATCGGATTACAACTTTACCGATCTAGTAAATTTGGCTCAGGAGGCAACAAATCGTCGAGAACGAACCAAACCACTATCATGTTGGTGACGGTTTCGACATTCTTTATCGTCACTGCCCTGCCGTCAGTACTTAGTACGTACATTCCTGCATCGATGGACACGATTCAAAAGATTTACCAATATGTATCAATCGTTGTCAGTTGCAATTATAACTTCAATTTCTATATTTATCTGTTACTCGGTTCGGAGGTGAGGAACACATTCAAGAAAATGATATCTTGTCTCCAATAGAAAATTGACTTCAATTTCATTCAAAGTAAAAACTGAATACAGTACCATTTCCGAGATCTTCAGTCTTAGCACTAGTATCCGTATCCTACCCGAGGTTAGGGAATGCGTGAGATTGTAAACTTGGAATGTACATTCTGCTTCGATTATGAAATCACATGTTCGTTTCTGAAATCCTAAAGATGATATGAATTCGAAAAACTTAAGAGAATTTAGATTTCGCCAAAAGTAACGAGGGAATAATTTAGACTTTTCAGGGACAAATTGGTTACAATCGAAAAGAATCTGAAACACTCCGACTATGTTAGAATAATCACATTTCTTCTCATGTCGAGGAATACGAAATAATCTATTATCATTAAGAAATGGCAGCACTCTTTTAATTTTTTTACATGATTACATTCTCTTTGAAAACTTAGTAGAACGTTTTACATGTGTAATGTATGTCTTTTGTAACATTGCATGCGTCGAATGACTCTGCTTGATTTTTACCAGAACACAATGAGAAATATCAAAAATCGAAATAAATATACTTGTAACATATTCATTGTATCGCGTGTTATTGATGCTTACCACGCATAAAATAATTGTCTATGCCCTAGATAATGAAAACATGAATGCTTCTATAGATGTACAGCCTCAGCTGATTGATGATAATGAAAATGTCGTGTGCGCTGAATTAGCATTGATTTTTTATTTATATTCTTCTGGAAACTGTTGCATTTGAATCAGAAGACAAAGCGATCAGGCGGGCAGTGGTGTTACATGATGAATATCTCCGTTACGAGGCGCGTAAGCCGACCCTTCTATTCTGGCACGTTGCTACTTAGCTTGTTAAACCTACCCCCAGAATTGAGGATCACCTCACTTATTCTGTTGCCAACCATTTTCGCCTTTGGATTGTTTGGAAATTGTTCGAGCTTTCTGATCATGACGTCCGAAAATTTCAGGCGATTGTCATTCGCTAGCTATCTGGCGGCTCTTGCAGTGGCGGATATGTCGATTTCCGTGGGGTCGTGCTTAATGCCAGTAGTCAGTTATCTCATGGGTGGGATTAACCTAATTAGCGCAACCAACTGCCGAATTTACGGATTTCTATTCGCAGCATGCACGTACTGTAGTTCTTCATTCGTGGTTATCATTTCATTTGAACGTTTGATGTTAGTTTTATTCCCGTTTACGTCACGAGTTCTTTGCACTGCCCGTTTTGCCAGGTGTGTCGTGTGCGGTGTTTTTCTTTTAAGTGCTGCCTTAAATGCACCGCTTGTTATCATATTCCACGATTATTCTCCAAGTATCGGATGTTTGTACACGAATCAAGACGTCTATCAAATCTGGTTAACATTTTCTGTATCTTACCTTTACATTGTACCCATAGTACTAACGTCAGTATTTAATATAATAATCGGAGTACAACTTTACCGATCTAGTAAATTTGGCTCAGGAGGCAACAAATCGTCGAGAACGAACCAAACCACTATGATGTTGGTGACGGTTTCGACATTCTTTATCGTCACTGCCCTGCCGTCAGTACTTAGTACGTACATTCCTGCATCGATGGACACGATTCAAAAGATTTATCAATATGTATCAATCGTTGTCAGTTGCAATTATAACTTCAATTTCTATATTTATCTGTTACTCGGTTCGGAGGTGAGGAACACATTCAAGAAAATGATATCTTGTCTCTAATAGAAAATTGACTTCAATTTCATACAAGGTAAAAAATCGAATACTGTATCGTGTCCGTGCTTGCTACTTTGCTACTAGGTCTTAGCACCAGTATTCATGTCCTATCCGAGATCAAGAAACGGATATTCTGTATAACATCCACTTTACTAGTGTATCTGCTCAACATATGGATGTATATCGCTTTGTTATATGAGAATAAATAACTGTCGATTGACGCATACATGTGTTGGGATGAATGTGTTATTTGGTTAACACAAGATTAGCCTGCAAAATTGAGCGACAAATTAACTTTTTTAAAGATACTGTAGACATCCATTCGAAATTCAAACTGAATTGCCAGGGATCACTTGACATTTGAACAAAACTGGGGATGTCCCGAGAAACACTATTTGCGTCGTCCATGAATACACACTGAATTCGAACGTGTTGGTGTCGTGAAATCATTCCCTTCATACTTCATAAAAGTTGCGAATATGAAATGAATAGGACACACATACAAGGGAATATTTCCAAAATAAAATACATGTATCATTTATTATCCACTCATCATAATAACACGATCATCAATCAGCAGTCCTTTCCGGTATGATGTATACTAACACACTGATGAATACACTAACTACAAGCCGCAGAATTGTTTATCCCTAGATTCTACCTCGTTCAACATCGATGTTCACTTTTTCCAACCTCCTCATTGTGATAATTTTCAGTGTTCATATCGTTTAATCCAAGTATATCGTTCTGTTCGTAATTCCGCGTGTATTTCTCCACCTTCATTTCAGGGTCATCTTCGGGCGCATAATAATTCTACAAATAGAAAATAGTGCAATTATCGGTTACAAATAGAAGTCGAAGCCTGTATGTTTAAGTCAGCTACAATTACCATCGGGATCGGGAAAAACATAGTGTTATCACGAACTATCCAAGCATTGTCTATCTTCGGTACATGAATTAAATTAAGTCGATGTTCTCGAACTAGGGGTCAGGGATAACATGCCCAGTTGATGAAATGCTTGAACACGATAGCCTTACTTAAATCCCAAGTGGGCTAAAGATAGGTTAAAACCCTGATTTTGGTTAACAACAATGGCCACTAGTCAGCCATCCCGGGGCCAGTTGCACAGTTGTGACTTAAGTCCAAAAGTGGTCTTAAGACTGTGGTCTTATGTTGTTAGATTGGCTGTAGAACTAAGTTGGTCTTAGATTGGTCGTAAGTCTAAGCCATGACTGAGCAAACAGCCTCTGATTTTTATTGGGCGAGTTTTAATTTGTGCACCAGAAGTATCTAGGATAATTACACATATCAACCAAATATCAAAACAATCCATTGAAGCGTCTCTAAACTTGTGGGTTAAAAACGGGTTATTCATATCCATTAAGGAACTAGAAGATTTATTTTATCAAATTACCTGAATATAACTGTTGCCTGCAGGATCATCTATGATAAAGTGAATACCTAAGCGTTTTCCATCAATAACCTACAAATAAACACGTGAGATATATGAGATAAACCCGTGAAAAAGTAAGATATCATTTTAAAAGTCAATTTTACCTCATCCAGTTGATCGCAGAATTTTTGCAGCTTGCTTTTCTGGGAATTCGATTGGCTGTCACCACTACCGAGGAATGGATTAGTTGCTCTTAACTGAAACATGATATGTAAGCACCCAATGAAAAACAACCACATTTTGAAATTTCAAACAACAAAATTTTGAAGTTTTAAACAGCAAGAAGATTTAGCTAGATTATTCTGCAAGCGCAGATGAAAGGGGAGATAAATTCAAATACTGTTCTATTGAATTTCAGAGTGATTGCATAGCACTTATAAATTCTGAAGATAACAAATTTATACCTGATTTTTCACTGCCTTCAGAAGACCTTCAATCGTTGTAAAACGTCCGCCTAACGTTCCAGAATCAGTTTCGAATTGCAGCTCGGGTATTGAGAAGCTACACGTAGCAGAATTCAACACGTCCCTGCTTAGGTCGGCCACGTCAGTCAGTTTGAGAGTGATTTTCAAGCCGTGCGGCTCAATTCCACCACCACTTTTCACCTCATTGTCACGCAATCCGCAATTATCACAATTCGTCGCCATAATGATCACGTTTTTGAAATGTGGAATATCTGCAAGGCAGAAACGTTTCACCATATGCATATTCAAAAGAACAAATGAAAACGAACATCTTCCGCCAGGGAATAAAATCTTCCTACATACATACATACATACTTGCACATACCTAAAGTTTTCATGTTGACATCGACCACTGCCTGGCACGATGAACAGTTCGACGGAAATGTCATAACCTGTTTATAGAGAAATTTTGAACAGAATGAACTAATCTCATGCATCGAGACATTTTACTGCATGATACATACCTCCTCTGGTACTTCTGTTTTATCATCTGTATTGGTTTTTTGTGTATCACTGACAGCTTTTTCAACATCATCTGCCTACAAGAGACAATAGTTTCATAGGGAATCACCTACATAGGGAGATTAAATGGCCAATTTTGGAGATTGGCATTTGACGCATGTACCTGCATTCCAAGAGATATGTTTTGCACCGAGGTACGTTCATAATGGACAATAGTCAGCGAAGGATCTCGTTGAGGAGCATTTGTATTGCGAGTAAAGGAGAAATGGGTCACACTTCATCGGTATCAGAATTATTGTTCTAGATCAGGGAATCCATAATTCCATGATATTCCCAGACCCTTGGCCAAAAATTCCCTAATTAAAATCCTTTGCGTCATCTTTGTAATCTACGTGAGCCTAACATTCATCCACATGATATTTTGCTGCTGGTATGTATGTAGATAACTCAGAGGAACAGAACTGATTTTCCCAATAATTATAAACATCCATTTTTATTCAACATTGTTAATAAGTAATTGAAGTAGTAAATAGTAGTTAATAAGAAGTTGAAGTATAATTAAGATGATCATGATTGTTTTACCCAAAAGCCTATTTTAAACGTATTAATGGCTAGTTATTAGGACATGAATCAGTTGTTGCAGTAATTGACAACATCTTCCAATATGACATTAGACCTTTACACCATAACAATAAGCATGTAGTGTAAAATCATCCAGATCTTCAAGAAAACATAAATACAGAATTCCCTGACTTGTAAGAACCCTATGGTAAAGTTATACAACTTTTTTCCAAATCGATCAAATTTGTACATTTGACACTTCATTACCTGCATTTTTAACTATGAAAAGAAAAAAATCATGCATTATTTAGATTTCTCAGTTTCTAAAGGATATGGATTTTCTATATGACTGTTTCCACTAGGATCATTCGCTATCTGAAAATCAAAGATTTAAGTGAATAATTTTTGGAAAACAACCAGACGCATTTGATAAGGAAATAATCTGGAGTCGTGGCGTACCAGAGTAAACACGTTTTCGAGTTTTTGATAGGATTTGACTTTGCCGATAAAATTATCAATCTTCTCAGCAGCCTCGGCATCCACTGCCTATTCAGTAAAAAAAAATACGAGGTAACAATGCAGGTCAACAGACCCTATTCGGTGCTAGGATGAAAAGTACTGCTGATTTTTAGTAAAAATACTGATAGTTTTGTCCATGGAACATCACCCCAGTTGAGATTAAATTGGGCCCTCCATTCAATAGTTTACATACAATCAACATACTTTTCGAACAGGTTGATGGAATGCCAGCTCATCGCATGTTTTCTGAAGGACACCTTCAATTGTTGTCAAAGCTGAAAAACGAAATATGGAAGGTTTGTAATGTTTTAAAGGCACACCAACATTCTGAAAAATAAGTTAGATTGTCGCTCATTTCTCTTAATGGAGCTTACCTCCTTTTGATGGGGGTATAACCAATTCGAGCTCAGGGATTTCTAAAGAACAAGATCCAGTAATGACCATCTGGCGATCTAAGTCCTAGAAAACAAAAAGAAATACTTTCAATGACTGTCTATCCCTCTTATTATAACCCAAACTGAGTAGTTAAGCTATCAGTCATTTAGATTTGTTTTGGTCGCATCAATCAAGGTTCGATTCATGGTGGTGGCAGGTGGAAGGTTGTCTGGCCACGAAAAAACCACGAACCTGCTAAAAAATGCTCTGACTGGCACTCAGTAGATTGGAAGGATGAAAAAAAATTATCCTATTCATTACTTATCCTACCCTTAATCCTTAACCTACCCCAGTTATTGTCAACTATTGTTCATTGCCAGGATTTATTCTATTCAACGTTAAGGCCATGTTTACCTACCTGTTTCTGTGTCACTTTGAGAGTTATCTCAACACCTTTCTCCTGAATCGTAGTCGCTGGTATCAGTTCTGTGTTCGTGTAATTGCACTCTTCACATTTGAATGAGGAAACGATAACATCACGGAAAAATGGAATTCGTGTAAGCAACATGCGAGTGATTCCCTGAAATACAGTACAAGTCTAGTCAAATCCAGATCAATTTAACCTACATTCTGATATAATCCAAATGATCTTAATAGTACAATAATAGATATGAGTACATTAATGTAAGTAAGATATGATGTATGATCTACATTTCTCATAGACTGGTTTAATTTCATTGACCTCTAATGATGCAGATTGGAACTGGTGTTAAGGCCTAAATGTTTCTATTACTGATTACAAACTCAACCTATCAAACATTTACCACAATGAAGAACTTACTTGTTCATGACAGTTCATGCAAAGACTTTCAATCTCAGAAATTTCCGGATCATCCGCAGAAAGATCTCTCAAAACTGGCGTCGAGTATTCCATCTTCTTACTGAAATAAGAACAACGTTATTTTAGAATCGCCAAGCTGATTGGGAGGTTGGGCCTTTAAATAAAAATTCATAGCTCAAATTTTTTCTCCAAGCCTAACACATTGGACAACAGTCTATAGCCAATGGGCAATGTTCCCATACAACATCCAAGCATAAGCAAGCAGCTTCTTCAATCAAGGGGGAAGGGCCAAAGTGCACAAAAGGAGCATTTTCGCAATGCCGGAAGCTTTGCAAAGTTTTAGAACGTAAGCAGGTGTTGGGCGATTCGACTTTATTCAAGGAAAAAAACCTTTAAAGAGCTTATAAACAGCGGATTTATAGAACTGTCATCATTGGCACCGCGCTGTGTGAATAATCGACCGGAGTACCATCTCTCGGCAAATCTCACCTCAAACTCGCTTGCCGGTTTTGGAGAGGTGCCACTAATATAAATAAATTGAATTGATTTGATCAAAAAGGTCGCGTGCCAGTGCGAGTTTCGAACGAATCAATTCAATTTTAATGTATTCTCGTCGCTAAAAATTCAACGAACGTGACCGAAGGAGAGTAAACAAATAATTCAACACATGGTTATATTCAACTATAAAAGTGTAGAACCACAACGGAACGAGTGACGGACCAAACGAGAAATTGAAAAATTTTTTTGAGAAGCAGCACGGCTTCGCCGGTACAATGAAGAATTCACTGAGTGCGGGGCCGCAAAAGCGTATGGCGACAGCCCAAATTCATTACGCCTAGCATTATGAATTGACTTTAAAAAGATCATCATTTGAAAGGCTTCGAAAAAACAACGATTCTTGACGAGGTCGGCGCAAAGAGTAAGCCAGGCCGCCAATGAGAACTCAGTCGAATTTATTCACTATTGCCGTAACTTACCTTGTCGTGATATGCATGTTGTATTTTTTCGTGTTTTAATCGCAGTAAATTCAGAAAGACTGAGACCTGCTGAAATCTCGCTCAAATCCAAACAAATGCTTGTAGAAAGGGTATTGTGGCGTTTAGCCTTAGCCGGTATCCGCCTAGACTGGTCATGATATGGACCAATGCGTCAAACGTCTTTGACTGCCTAAGTGCGGTGAACCAATCCTACCACAATATAATGTAATATGGCTACGATATTTTAATTAACACATATTTTTACAATATGCCCGTACTATCTGGTGATATAAAAGGCAAGGCATTGAAAGTTTTTTAGTGAAGATGTCATCGGAAATTTCAATTTTGAGCGGGATTTATTTATGATTATTTGAACATGTTTCGAAAATTTTTTGAAAATGGCTCATAGAATTGAGTTGAAACGTTAAGCTACCAGATAGTTTTTCTTTTTATTGTGGGTTTTTGTCTACTATGTTTCGATTTCTTGAAATGCAATCTAACTTTGACCTTTATAAACGCAACAGTCAACCTGGGATTACAGTACGCGCGTTTCTCTTGTGACTTTTAGGTGGGCAGTTGTGATTAACAAATAAGACTTCAGTCGTAAATGTAAACGTTACGACTCAAATGTCAAAATAAACATCGATTTAATCCGCAAAAAGAATTATACGCAGTCAATCAAATAATGTACGCTAATTCTTTTTCTGAATAAAGTTTACAAACTTGACGGCGATCAAAGGACCGTTTAAAACGTTTCATACGAGGGAAATTCTGGAAATCTTAAAACGCTTCAAAAGCTGAAGAACCTTTCGAATCAAGAGATCTACTCGTCGAAACGTTCGCTCGATTGTTACTTCGTTAATCTAGAATTTAATTCTCGATAGAAATGATGAACCTCGCTAACTCGGCGAATGGCTGCGGTCGTCTTTGACAAGCGAATTATCAAACGAAAAGACTGCGCGATACGTAACTATAAAGTCGATAACGATAAAAAAATGTTACATCACAGTGCTTCTCAAATCAACTCAATTTTCCGCTTCAATCTTACAGTTCATCGTCGCTAATCGTCAATGTGATATCAGGCATGATAGATTCAAAGTTCAAAGTTTATTTGCTCAATATTTTACAAAAAAATTGAGCACAGGCAATATTCTATCATAGAATACGTACATATTACAAGGTGGAAAACAAGTAGTTTCGCGGGAGTTTATGTAGCCACATAAATTGATATAGATGTGATACAATCACGTTTAAAAGAAATGCGTATACATGTATTTCCTTATCAAGAGGGAAAAAGAAATGAGAGGAGTAAAGAGGAATAACATGCAATGTCAGCCTAGCCCGTGACGAATTCGGAGGGGGGGAGGGTAGTATCACAGCTGTGGCAGTTGCCAAAGCAACAACGTGAGTTTCTAAATTCGATAGTTTTTTTTTACCGTTTCATTTTGCATCAAACCACGGAATGACAGCAGCCGTTAGTGGAAGACAAGACTTATCTGTGTAGTTTGGTTGTTTCTTTTCGTAAAATGACGTAACTGCGTTGAAGCGAATGCTGTAGCAACTAATCATAGTAAGTATCAGTATTTTCAATCAAAATTTCGAGTAACACTCCGATCACACGATGAGCTATTCTTCAACCTTTTCCGAAAATTAGAAGAATGCAGTTCTGGATGAATTAGTAATGTTGTTTTCCTGACAAGAAACATGAATTCTCGTCGTGGACAGTGCCTCGCTTCGTTACACTACGTCAACGACCGGGGGATGTGTTCAATTACCATAAACCATTATCAAGTTCATGCTAAAAATTTCCGCAACTACCACAACTTCGTATAATGCATGATTCACGAATTCAAACGCTACGTTAGCCACGAACCGCAGCGTATTAAAAAATGAAATACACATTTTGTTATCACGAGTGAATCGCGAATCCATTATCCCGAGGCGCTCTCCAACCGCAAAACGGTTACAAAACATACTCACTCAACATCATTCCCCTCAGGTGGTGGAGCAAATATGACAAGAAAACCAATTCGTTTTAGCTTACGTTTTCTTTTTTTATTTCTTAATACTGTTCAAAATAAGCTTAGAATTCGGCGCTCAAGCTTAAAGCACGTAGAAATACACCATAAATCGTAAGCATTCCTGTCTACATTAATTTTTTAACGATAAATATTCTAGCTCAGAAAAATAAATCAATTCGTATAGATTTAAAATATTACTATTAAACTAAACAATGGCATTGAATTACCTGATATAAAAGCGCAAAAATGTGACTTCGCTTAATTTTCAACGTATCATGGCTCGGATATAGCTTTGCTTATAAAATAAATGATATGCATTGTGATAAGAAATTAATAGCTATTGTTCAAATGTCTACACCCAACTCGACTTGCAAATGGGCGTTCAAATGATAATGGATTTATAATGTAAAAATGAAATCTTAGTTCTTCCCCTTTATGATCTACTGTTTGTAGTTCTCAGTCGGAGCTGGGCCAATCGTCATCCCATTGAAACCGTTTCGTTGGCACTGTAGAAAACAAATAAAATGAGTTAGACGTAGGTAATAGATGAGAAAAATTGATCGTTCATACTGAGTTTACCTCTGAACCTAACTGAAGAAGAGAATTCATTACTTGGGCCATATTACGCCCGTCGTATAAATCCACAGTTTGGAACAAACCAGTTTTTGGAACGCCATAATATTCGATGGCCTTGAGAAAGTTGTTGATGTTTTCCATCTAAGAAAGAATGATAAAAATCAATCATTGGGATTTACTAAGGTCTACTTGATTTATGGGGCAGCATTTCGGTGAAATGTTTTCTAGTTATGAAAATCTCACTTTTGGAAAGAAACTGACCTTTTTGAAGGGCGCCTCCGACTCGTTGACTTTGATGTTGAATTTAGCCGCCTGTGGTGATAAGTTTGGTGTACCTTCGTATATACGTTTAATCAGTCTGTAGATACAAACAGAAACAAATCGTTAGATTACATTTTTTCTATAAAGTTATATTCATTCTTTTGCCTATACTAGAAAACGTACTTGACTAAGATCTGGCCGTTTTGAAGTTGGTTTTTCACCTCCGCCATTCCGGGTTGCAACTCAACACCAATGAGCTCTTTGATCCATGCAATTATCGACTTCTCGTGTTCAGGGTCGTATTTAGAAGCCATCTAGAATTATGAGGTGGAAAATGTTTAGCCTTTGCGTTTTTGGTGCCGAGGATTTTCATGTATTTATAAAAACGAGTGAAACACATTCAAATGCACATTTTTGAATATGAATGGTTATTCATCATTGACACATGCTACATCTAACGTTGGAAGGAGAGAATAAAAAGTAATTTTCGTTTTTAGGGTCTTGAGAGAAATGTTCTGTGTTCCATAGAATGTACTAGTAAAGGTCAGTCGCTCGCGGTAGTATCTCGTTATGGCTCAATGCACTCACAGCTAAAGCTCGCAGACGAGACTGGCTTTGTGAGACAAAAATCAGAGCATTGTTTACCATATTCTCCGTTCTCCGGACGTTAGAGTAGCATAAACCATTAGTAAT
The DNA here is from genome assembly GCF_964204645.1 of Tubulanus polymorphus. NCBI lineage: Eukaryota > Metazoa > Nemertea > Palaeonemertea > Tubulaniformes > Tubulanidae > Tubulanus > Tubulanus polymorphus. Next base: position 7,950,988 of record NC_134030.1, read on the forward strand.
GGACAATTAGACTCGGTGGCTCTCGAGAACCCTTGCCATACCGTAAGGGCCATTTGCGGCGGCCAATGTCAAGGCCGACGATAAATAACTACCCATTACAGAAAGCAGCCTGCTTAATAAAATACACCGCTTGTGGTAACTACTATTTATAGATAACGAACGTCGTTAAAAAAATTGCGTGTGAATCGTTTCCATACACGAATGAAGCTAAGTTGTTGATTGCGAGGTATTTGAATCGGTTTAAACATCCATGGACGTTGTTTCAACATGTGGAATGTTCACGCGCGTCCAGTGTGATTTTCGCTGGCAGCTGAACTCAGTCGATACCATCACGCATTGCACGGATTTGGGATCCGTCAGCTGCTCTGAGTTCGACACACATTTCAATTATTTTGTCGAAGAATTCGTGCTTTATTAGATAAGACGTGATTTGAAAGAACACTCAATTACCCGGTGCTTTTCTTCACCTAAAACACGAACAAGTTTCTACGTATGTCCCGTAATGAGCATGTTGGCACGTATTCGTTATGCATGTAATTATGTTTATGTGAAACAGAATTAACTTTCGAATTTCGTTTTATCGACATCAGTTCTAATGATCATTTCCAATTACTTTGTAAATAATTACACATTTATCATTAAAAGACGAAAATGAAAATCAGACTAAACACTTACCCGACCATGTAAGGCATGGTCCATGCCAAAGTTGACCGTAGAGGTACGTGCCGTCGGGTCCATATTTATTTATTGAATATATGCAATCGTTTTTTAGACGAAAATGGCATCGGCGCCTTTGCAAAGTAAGTCCAAACGGTGGAGATCCGAAACCTCGAATGTCGAGAGGTAGAGCGATGCTTTAGTTTATTTTTAGCTCGTTATGTTTGCTATGTGTTGTGATGAGGCGTTGGCGTATATAAAATGCTGACTTACCAGTCCCTGTAAAGCTTGGTCCATGCCAAAATTGGCCGTCGCCGTGCGTTTCGGGTCGGTCATGTTGTTCAAAAATATGCGCGTCGATGCGACGACAAAACGACGATGAGACTGTGGGTTTATCTTCGCGAAATGAAACTAATGACGTTCTATTCTAAAGATCTATTTTAGCTGAATTGTGTGGGTTGGTTTGATAAGTGTTCATCTACTTGATAGACGTTTAAGATCGACGCTTTTTTGATATGAACCAGACACGAAGTAAGAGGCTGTGAATGCGGCGCTTACAAGTATCTAAACTACGCATTTTCTAGCTTGACCTCTAGGACCCGTTTAAATATATGTATTCTACGATCAACTAGCACTTTTGATAATAGTTATCACCATAAGATATAGTGTGCAAATAGCGAAAAGAAATAGAACTAATCTACATCCTGGAATACCCTTCGGGAACATGCAAGTATCAATATTTTGTTTGTGCGTCGATGTTGCGGAAATTACCGTATGAATTCCGATACATACAGACTACCGTTTTGTAAACCGGGGTTTTGTATATACTCGAGCAAAAAACCAACGATTTCACGCATAATAAAAAAGATGTGGACGCCAAGCTCACGAATTGTAGCCCCGCCTAACGTGGATCTTTTTTCGAGATATCGAAAATGCAATGGACGCTTTTTTCTGGTGCTAGCCATGCATCATTATTGCGAAATTCATATTCAGGTTTTGTGGAGCGAAGCAAGCACCTCGATTTGTTAAGTCAGTCTCACTGCTTTTGGTACCTTAGTAAAAAAGCTATGTTTACAAAAGCTCGCTGTTCAAGGTGTATTTTGTTCTCGCCTTATCTTCTTTCTCAATCTACATGCCTTGTTTCATCGTTTATCCGCGATGTGTGTATCTATCTTAGTCTGAGAATGAAGTTGTAACAATATTTTAGGGTTTGTCGGTACAAGAAAATAGCCGCCACATTCATTGTATGCGGACATTGACCTGAAAATTGTTAAACATATTAATTTGATGCAAACAAATTATCATTAACTTTTTTTGGAACGATTTTTCAAACTTTGTTTTCTTTTTAAGCCCGGCTTATCTTTCATAATTTTTGCATTCGTTTTTGAGTAGCTTCAGACGTGTTTTTTGTCTTGAGTGTAGGTTTGGGAATTTTATTTATCGAATGTTTGAAAAGTCCAGTGAATCACAAATAACAGCAAACTATCACCTGAGACTTAGTGGTCAGTGTAGAAGCAAATGAATCTAAGATTTAATCACCAGTAAAAGCAGGTGAATCGCTAGGTGGTAGTAGATCGGAGTTGTATCCTCTTCGTACATAAATCCCAGTGGGTTATCGCCGCAATGGGTGTTCTCAGCAAGTTCCCCGCTCAACCCTCGCCGGGATATCGGCAAGAAAACATTCCACGTTTCCATTCCTTATAGGCGTTAAATGTCTGCAACCACTAGCCAGAGTTATATTTAGACTCGTTCCTGACTGTTTGAAAAGTAAAAAAAAAATGAATCGCTTGCTTCGTGTTTTCCTTTTCGCTGTTGTTACAGTGTAGATCACTGCAATTTCTGTTAGTTAGAAGTAGACATTATCATTGTTTGCTATTGCGGTAACTGAGAAAATTAGAAATGGTGCGAAATCGCCGATTATTACCTTTGCAGTCAAGTTAAATTGCAATAAATTGCGTTTTGATTCTTTTAACTTATCAAACATTGTCGCGATACGCGCAGTTTGAAATAACACCGATAGAACGAATGACATTTTGATTAATGCGCAAACGCGATCACGATCTGCTTTTGCTCGGCGACACAGTCGACGGTTTACGATGACTAAGTCGGCCAGTTTGTTGTTAACGTGGCTACATGGTTCAGCGGTCTCAAATGTTCCTTAATAAGTACATATTTTTGAAAAATGATGGATATAATCATCGTTCTTCCACTGATATACATGACGTATTCGGTACGTAATTCGATAAAGATAGAAAAAAATATAGAATCCGAAATGTGCCTTGAAAATGTATTAGTTGAACACTACAACTCGAGATTTTAACCATATCCAACTTTAAGAATTTTTCGCTGATCTATTCGCATATTCCATCTACCGACAAAACCGTGCGTTAGCATTAATGATATAATCTCGTCGACATGATCGATCTAGGTATCAAAAAGGCATTAAGAATTCATTAGGAATTATTAAGTTATTTGACGGGGAGTGCCCTAGAAGCGCGGGCACCTTCGCACCCGACCGGTGTAATAGAGAAAAATGCATACATTCCACCGATCCGATTACGAAGTTTCATCGAATTCAATCGAGACACGAGAACTCGCTGTGAGGCATCAATATTTTAATACGGTTAGTTATATCAGGAAATAGCTTATCCCAGGGCCATCGCGTCTTAAATCAACAACTGTAGAGTAAATGACAGAGATTTTATATTATTCCGTACACAACACATACGTTACGGACAAGCAGATTCAGGGGACGTATGTGTATGTATGTATGTAGGTATGTTTACGTACAATACTTGAAAGGCAATTTTCGCCCTGTCACAAACACACAGGCAAATCTTACATGTCACTATCGTACATATAGTAGCAGTGTCTGGTAAAAGGATTACCAGGGGTGGGCCCAGGATTTCTCGAAGAAATGAAGGATTTAACGATATACATGTTTATCTCTTTATCTCTGTTTATTTCGTTCTACCTAGCTGAAAGGACATGTCAAAAGATCATCATTGATCCGATGCATAACATTTCTGAGTCGATATTTTGCTCCCCACGATGACATATTTTTCAACTAAACCTATTTGAACTTCAGATTGGAATTTAGCCAGTAACCAGTGGAATCGGGCAGAATACATCTTCGCCCGTCATTCGAACTCACCGTTCCCCGAAGCAATGACCTCGCGACTCACTAGAGTCGTTACCAGACGACCGAATCACATCGATTGTAACAAACGACATTAGGCTTCCGTTTCCGGTTAAATGGACCAATCAGCACACACTTTAGTGGACTAGAAAGTATTTTCGCAACTTGACAAAATTTTTTTGCATCTTATATGACGTCATGTGCAGGGGCTGTTGGAAGCGAGTTCGGGAGCGATACTGGACCCATGGCAAGTGAGGATGGGCAGAATAGGGTAATCTGAAATAGCCATCCCTTCATTATGTATCTGATGAATGATTTGTATACGTTTTATTACAATTTTTCAGAAAAATAAAGTTATCTATATCTATCTCTACCTCCCTTCCCTTATGTGTGAGCCTGACTACGATTAGAAAAAAAAACACTGTATGTCTATACGAAGCAACAAATTATTGACGATAATGATGAATGCATCCGACCAGACGTTATACTCGTTCGGCGCGATTGGATTACACTTTTTACATCAGTTCTACACACAGATAATGACTAACGTCGCGAGGCAAATCTATCTTAAAGCGCGCCAAGACGCTTGGTCGACAATGGGATGATGATGTGTCGTGTCGTTTAATGACTGTTTACTTTCGTGAAGGACGTGATTAGTCAACAAATTGTTCAGATTGACGCCTGCGAATATAATTGATTGCAGATTCATCTTTATATCGGAACGCTTAACGTCAGTACATTGGCTGTATCTGCGAGAACCAGATATTCAGTAACCAAATGAAATTCAATTTAACGGTTTTCGGTACGCGACATTCTTAACGGGGTGTGTATAGGAACTATGTGGCTTCCACCGCTGTAAAATTCAAAACGACAGGGCGGATGAATTCGGTATTCAATGTCAAACAATGACGGTGAATGAGTCGGGTTCCCTATAACGGCACTGAAAAGCTCAATCCACTCGGAAGAGCTTTTAGGCGTGTGAGATTATGAAAACGAATGCGCACCAAAGCCATAGCATAAGTCGCTTTTGCATTGGCAGCAGAGGAGGCTTTCCGATATAAGCTCCTAGATTAAAACGAAAAGTTCGAGTTCCGTGAAAGGATTACATTTAAAGATGTCGTATCCGTCCATCTTTGAAAGTCTTGATTACCATGGCCTCGTACGATCCGCAAGTCTAAACGCCCGGTGATGATCTTCCCCACGCAGTCTCAGAATAAAAATCGTGACATCCAATTAAGAATTGAAAAATCTTCTTTTTAGGAAATCATCTTTTAGAATATTAATTCCAAGAAGCGAATAACGCTTAAAGGTTTCTTATTTATATCGATATCAGGGAGTGAACACGGGCTGAACTGTGTTAGTCCTTTTCATCGATTTCAGTCCAGTTCTAACACATTATTTGCTATCAATAAAGTAAATGTGACAACTTCCATAAAAACAGAATTGCCTCCCATCATAAATTTAGTCGACCCTCTTGTGAAAATTAGAAAATACTTTATTGAAAAACAGCATGAAAATATTCTAAATAATTTATTAAGTGCAAATCACTTGGTGCAAACTACATTCTATGGCAAGTAGTGTTGTCAAATATCCAATAATATTGCGAGACCGAGAGCGTCAGAATTCTGTTGATTTCAAATAATGGCACGTCGATATTTAAGGCCGGCGTGTATACACCATCATGGTTTCCGAACGCGGACGAAATGGAAAATGTGCGGTGTCCCCGAAGAATGGACATAAACCTACTTGAAACAAGAACCCAGGTGCGCTTGTCAGATGTAAGAAATAAAATTTCACGAAAGATAATGAAAATGACCGAACGAAATTGTATTTTCGTGTCCGCACGATTTGCGCTCTTGAGAGCGATCTAGCATTAGCTTTCCTGCACTCTCGTCAGTACACGCGTTTATCGTATGAAGAACTTAAGACTCGTCGAGGTAAAGAGACGACGAACCTAGCGCGATTCTTGGTGTTGAGTCGTCTTGCTCTTGTCGTTTGTGTGGATCGGTTACATCTAACCGGCAAGAAAAATTAAGGAATATTCCCTTTGAAAATATGTGGAAAGATAAGGAATATGAATCCGTATGATTTTTGTTTTTGTCTTATAAATGGGGATGCAGGAATTTGACATTTGAACAAATTAAAAGGAAAAATAAGAGAATTTCCCATTCCCATATTTGCATAGTATATAATGATGAATGTAGCGCAATAGTCTGATACGTGAAATAGAATGTTCCAATGTTGCAGCACTATAAAATTCGAGACACGCCTTCGTGAAAGCATTTAGTCAACGCAGAGATGAACAAGACTAAGCAATTGGAATCGTCACACGGCAACACGATAACGAATCGATGCACTTCGATTTATTCCCATGTTGATGGGTCACCGTCTCCAGGGTCGCAAGGTCGCCGCGCCCGGAAGTACGGTCACGTTACAAAGTCTACCGCGGATACATCAATGCACTCTGACAATCAAGTCAACAAAATCGATGGAAACCTTAACATTTCAACTTCTGAAAGACCCCGCATCTGCGCGGCAATTCACTAATCAAAAGATTTCAGAAGGAATTTACCCGATAATTTTAGTGCTTCCAATGCACGTGAGTAGTAGCCCCATTGCGAGTTGACATAATTCATCGAGAGCCGATTCATAGCTGTCGGATCTTTTGCGGCGATTTTTCACGACGACTCGGAGACTCGGTTTTATGTCCGGAAAAGAAAGTCGAAATTGTCTTGTAACGCGTAATAAAATATGGAAAGATGGATATCTGCGTAAAATAATAGAATATGACGTCTGCGACTTGTCAAGCTAATGAAGATCTATCGTGATTTTGCTGATTATATTGAATTAGTTTGACCAAGGGTAATCCAATGGCTTCGAGCATTGATCATACTACAAATAATTCAATTTCGGATCATACAAATTGCGCTACGCTCGTTCACCGCCCCATGTTCTATGGAGATAATTAGTGCAGCCGATACGAATGTATATGTTAAACAGAATATCTGAACGGAAATATCATTACCGCTGATTTTGTTTATTGTTCGACAGACTCGGTGAAATTCGACCGTTGATTTGACATCCTTGAGAATTTCTTGATCATACAGGCCCATCTATTTCTCGACTTGTCTTTGTTAAGAGTTTATATGGCAATTAAGACGAATATATTTACGAGTACGATGGCAAAACTATTGATATCAAAATCAGAAGAACAGCTTGTAGCTTGTAGTTCACGCAGGATTACGCAATGTAATGAGTAGCAGGAGACGTCACGGTGGTGGGAGATGTGCAAAATCCCGTCCGAAGAAGAAGTTTCCCATTTTCTGAATTCCTCAATGATATCAGAAAAAGAACCAAGTCCGCGCAATTTGAAATTAACCGATATTTACATTATGTCTGTCGTCTATGCAACACTTTATTACGGACGTCGTCTCATAGCGTGTCTCCTTTCAATTTCTACCGGTCTCCGTTTCAGCAACTTGAATACCCTGTAAATATTAATTTGTCACTCCGGAAAAATGTAATAATAATTTGATATAGCGAACGTTATTTATTGAAAAGTTTACCGCGCTGTTGCAAACAGACGCGAGTAAACACGTTCGTACGGCGGCCGGGCCAGACAAAAATTTCGATTCATTCAAAATCAACTATACGATGGCGGCTGTGAGCTAACAGCAAATATAATAAATTTCCGATCAATTGTCACTACGTTGATGAATCAGCGCAGGGAATTCCTCGTCTGTTCAATATTACCCTCGTCAATTATATTGCAAAATTCGCAATACTCCCAGCCTCGTCTGTCGTCGGTGTACTGAATCGCTCGTGGTACCGCCACCGCGGCCTGGTTCGTTTCACACGCGCCGAGAGTTTCTCATCGACACGTCGCTCGCTCAATAACCTTTTATCCGGCGATGATAACGACGATTTCTGATCTCTTATTTTTTCTTTCAATCAAAAAAAGGCTCAATCAGAATTCCACCCGAAACACTCTCAATATCGCCGGCGTCACTTGCGCGAGTTATAGTGTGCATGCACGAATCCCGTAAAAAGAAAACCTACACTACACGGTAAATTATAAGCATTACGCGCCATTCACGTTCCATCCGATTACTTGAGATAAAAAAAACCATTTGGACTTAGTTTAATACTGACTGGCTCATTATCAGCCCGGTCACGATATGATTGATTAATTACCAACTTGTTATAAGTAAGGTTTCCTCCGGTAAGACGAGCAAGAATAAATTGTCCATCGCCGCATAGCTCGGCAATCAATTTGCTTTACGTTGATTTTGTTCTGCTTCGTTAAGATTGCATTTCTTCAAAAAGAATTCTTATGAATATCAAAGATATCTCATAAGATACCACCGTTTAACTGCGAATAATAATAAATATACGAACAATAATACACTTTGATATCGTTTTTGTTTATTCTTAATTGTGAAGAATTCTTAATTGTGAAGAAAAAAACCGATTGTGTTGTGGAAACAATCGATGCTTTCCCGAAACACGACCTTGAACTTTATAATGACAACGTGACAAAACCGCGCTTAATAATTCAATAATTCTTTTTTTTCTATTCGTCGCCGTTAACGGCAGTCTCTCCCACACTCGTTGTTTGTTGTTCGCCCGTACATTCCTAGTATATTTCGTCGGTGTGGTGTATTTTTTTTCAATGAATCGCTATCTGATTTTCGCGGGCAGAACATTTTTCACCAGGCAGTATATGCGCAATGTTTGATACATCAGAAGAAATGTTATCATGTTGTTTGTATTGATAATGCCCCGACGCGAGTATCATAATAATTCGACAATCGACTTTCGTCGTTAATAATGCTTAAATTGAACATTTAGCCGGTGAGAAATATAAGACGCATTTTATCGCCTGGAGCAGGATGGCATAAAATCAAAGTTCGCGACTACGCGTTTCACGATGACGTTATGAAGCATTGTCGCTTTTGTACTTAAATAAGAAGTTGAATTGTCGACAGAAGTTGTAAATAAGGGTCTAATGACGGAAAATTCGACCCCGTAAACGGTTTCGGCTAATTATCGCGCGGGTCTGCCCCGTCGAGAAATGTGCAATTAATGCCCGTTTCGTTGTTACAAGATCGACGTAACTGGATTCATAAGAATCACTTGAGAAGGAGGTCGGCATATCTATCCGGCATACAACATGCGCACAAACACTCTCAGCCACCGCCGCCAACGACAACGACGACGCTGCTGCAGACGAGATGAGAGAGTTACATCCACCAATCCATTGCTGCTGTGTCATTGATTGAGTCTCGCATCCACCGAAGAGGAGAGTGAAGACACGCGACTGGGAAGTCATCGGCAACACACAGTATTTGTAGCGGTTACCACGCCACTACGCCGGTTCTATACCCAGTTCTCTATTTATCCGTCGAACTGTCCATCTTTCACTCTTTCCTACTGTGACTTGATCCGCACTTTGCGCAGACATTCGGATTTATGCTGACTAATCGGCTTTATATTCGCCAAATCGTGGATTACGGTTTAGTGATTAAAGCGACGGAGGCTACCGGAATATCGTTAGCTACGAAGCAGATTTGCAAGACGAACACACGATATACGTACTTATGATAGCGCGGCCGGACATCCCATGCGGGAATTTCATAAGTTCTGGCGGAAATGCGTCGAACATTAAAAGGTAAGCTAATTTTGACGTTCGGTTTCTTTACCTAGTCACGAAATTGATATTTCCGCAATACAACACGCTATTCCTGCTACAATGACTTGAGGCTGTGTTTAGCGGATAGATTTTTATTTCAAAAGATTATTTACAAAATTCCGTTTAGTAAAAGGTTAAACAAAACTCTAGCTTCGAGGAACGAGTCTTCGTAATACGATTGCGGGCATATTTTTACGGCGGTTTTCATTAGAAACGACAATGGAATGCGAGGCCTAATGTTGCCTTCTAGCGATGAAGTCAAATGAAGAAATGAATAGACAGCAAACCTCATTTGCCCGACTCGGTCGGTCTCATATTTGCGGCGACACAAAATTTAGCATGTATCCCCGAAGCGTTGACGCGATGCCGCAGCTTAAGACAAATGAATAGGTATGACGGAACGTTATAGATCATTTGTCTTGTCGCATGTATAGCGATGGGAGTTCCGACCGAGTCGCAATCGGTCTAATAAAGCGCGCGCGCAAATGAAACCATCAACGAAATCACCCTGCTGCAATTCGAGTCAATTTTATGTGGCTCTTAATTCGTTTGTGAAATTGAGATTTAAAGGGGCCTTAAACTCGTAAGCTTGTTTGTAGTGATGGATGACTATTTATTTGACGGATGACAGTTAATATCTCACTGGTGCGATGAATTAACTGCTCTGGGAATACGGCTCCGGTAGCTTATCGATTTAGCCCCGCAGCCCAAGATGGCTAACTGCCTACTGTTTGAAATTTACATGGTCTTGATTTGATTGACTTGTCTAGATTACCTTGCTCACGCTGTTTTGTGCAGATTTATGGATCGCCTTCGGTTTGGCTGGGTTTCTTTATTTTGTTTTGTATATCGCGACGTGTTAATATACATATCGCAGCGTCTCACCGAGCGACACCGATCGAACTCTCGAGTGTCGAGATCTCTAAAAATTATCCGTTTTTGACTGAAAAACCCTTTATCCGGTCTGGAAGCAGGTCCAATAACATCAGAAAATCTACTCTCGGTTTTCATATCATTTTCATCGACTACCCACGTTAAAAAGTCGTATGTCACTCGCTTGCATTTGTTGCGTTTTTGAAATGAACTAACCTACGAAGCCGATATTTTGCAGAGGGTGTATGCCTTTTTTAATATGTATTTGTTAAGTAAGTTTTCGTGTTGTCCTCTGATTTGAATACTGCTTCGACAACTTTTGAAACTATAGCAAAGAACAAAAATAAAGAAAGGAACAGAAAACCGAGTAACCCGACGCGATGAGTTCCACTGTCGAAACTTCGTCAATCCCATAGCAAAAAAGACGCAATTATCTGTTTGATATTATATCACCATCAACGCGTTGTTTCAAATTGCAGCGCGAGATTGCGGCGAGATTGCACGAGATTGCCATTCTTATCAAGAAGTTTCTATTCTGCAGAGACAACTTATGATAACAAATTCTACGCGGTTACTAGAATCCCATATGTAAATGCCTTCCGGACGAACAAGCATAACAAAATATTGCCGAACTGCGAATAGCGAATGACGCAAAGCTGAATTGGCGTTATTTATATGTATACGTCATACTATATCGGATAACTTTCCCGTAGTTACTGCGTATCAGGGGACGATGCTGAATTTGACAGGGGAGCCGATCGTATGAGTGTGTGTGTGTGCGTGGTATCAGCGTCAAACTTTCCGACGATGGCGTTGTTGCAGCAGCGGGACGCGTCATTTACATAACAGGCCCTAATTACAGGAGTCAACCGTGCGGTGTCACGAACCACCGTGCAATCCCCGTCTAGTTTGACGTCGTCATAGAAACATGCAAATTATTTCTCCACGTCAGTGTTCACCGATCCGATGCGATTTTCGACAGTTTTTACCCAAAGCTGTCGAAGTTTACACCCGCAAGAGAGTCGCGCCTTTCTTGGGATCTTCTCTCGCTTGGCACGTTTTCGGAATTAGCTCTTCAACGTCTACGGCGAAAACGAAGTTTCTGTCGTCAAGGTTCATCTACTTAAGGATCCCACGTGTATTTTTTACATCGTTTTCCGTGAATGTTAGATCAATAATCTGACTGGGCGCAGACCATAAATTCAATCACTACATTCTCCCGTTTGTCTCAGTTCTAACCCAGACGATACAAGGTCGTCGATTGTCCCACTAACAACGATATTCTATTTAGCCGCGAATATCGGTTTCATTCTTATTGAAAACCGGAATGAAAGAAACACCAACAACGTCTAATCGTTTCATCTCTAAGAATCTCTGAAATAAGATGGCCTTGTCTGAAACAAACCGTACACCAATCTTACTCCGAATGAGTTCAAAAATATTTAATCCTCGTCGCGGTTAGCGGGCAAATCGTCTATGAATTTTTCATTAAAACGTATCGGTTTCGCGTGAATTCAATTCCATCAAAACATCATCCTGGAAACAAGAAACTAAATCGATTGTGTTCAATAACACGATTTAGACGCATTTTTCTTCGTTTTGATATCTTTATTCGGTAACTTCCATACTGAACGTGATTCGTCGAGTCACAAGCGTTAAAGAACACACTTCAAATGCTCACAAAACATAAATAGTGAGGTCAAAAGAAAGATCTATTTAAAGAGGCTTGATGTAAGTAATACAAGACCGAAGTTTAAGTGAAATCGAACTCATATTTATGGCGACTAATCAATGCATTACTGGTAAGGTAAAAGGGTGCGCAGACAACACAAGGATAAGTAGATGAGTGAGTATTGATAAAAAAAAGTCTACCAAAAGGTCGAAATAAGGGAATCGAACCCATACGAAAACGGTAATGGCAGACGACAAGTGCGATAAGAATCTCGGTATGTATGTATTCGATAGAGGATACAACCGCGATAAGACATCAATAATAAATTGATTATTCAGCTCAGCAATAAAGAAAAACGCACGGAATATTGGTATTTGTGAATAAGAATGAACCGATATTTTGCAGTGCTACCAATTTTTGATATAGAACGCACGGCGTGTCGGGTTATTACTAATTATTAATAATCAATCGAAAAGTAATTGCGTGTTTTGAAGCATAATTGTAATCGCATGATTTGAAATACTCGATAGTTGAGACCGGATGATGGTGGAAACACCGCTAGTACATTTTTGTGCTATGGCCAGTACGTGAAACACTAGTCACATCCTAATTGTTAAAACTATCCACACCGTAGTTAGATCCTGCCATGCATTTCATCGAATAACTCATATGTCTTTGCATAAGTTTTCATATTGGCGGTTATGGTGGCTGAAAAGTATGGTGGCTATTTCGGGTAAAAAGAAATATCCCGTTTTTGCGCGCCAACACGGATTTTTATCCTTTTGCCGCCATTATTCCGTTTAGGCGCCCCTGCTATTAAAACGGACATTCAACCACAGTAGAATTATCTTAAATGCAAATTATGCAGATTAATCTCAGGCTCAATGCGCAAATTTGAAAAATGGTTTTACTAGAGTTTTTGTTTGGCGGGGGCTCCAAAACGTAAAAACGGGAAAATGCCCAAAAAAATCCGTTGGAACGGAAATACTTTGTCGGCGCCAAAACGGATAATAATTCCATAAATATACCTTATGGTCTTTATGGTTTCATACCAATTTTTAGAGTTTAAAAGCAATTTTGTGCAATGAAAAGAAGTATCTTAACATGAAGATTAAACGAAATCTATAATTCTCGTCGTAGATGGAAACTCAGAATTGACATTTTGTTGGAAAAAGCTCAAATAGATATACGTTTTTGAGACCATTAATAGCAGTCCTTTCATAAGTCAAAGCAACTTCGATGGCATCTGAGCACTGTCACGGAACACACTACTATCACCAGAACTTTGGTCGTAATTGGGTAGCGAAATTCTTAATCATTAATTAACCAGACGGGATGTCGTCTTTTTATCGCTTCGTTTGAAGAAGATTAAACCTTGATCAAACCCGAAAAGAAAAAAGCTTTCCGTATAAAACCAAGTGCTTATTTGTATGCATAGTGCATCTAACCACCCGGAAAGCGTCGACTCAGAGCTTTTGCAAAAAACTTCCCGGTGAACCACGTCATCATCGGTTTCATTTAACACCACGAAGTTTCACGCCGCTGCGAGTAGATATCCTTCGTAAAAAACTATACCTGTCAGTCAACAGAAACTGACGGGTGGGGCTAATAATAAAACAAACCAAAACTTTTCAATTCTTGTAATTCATCTTCCTCGTGCCAATTTACACTGCACACCACAGAAAACAAAGTACGAAGCCCATCTAATGTATCGCGACGGTATGAAAATAATTGTGAATACCAATTGAGGTTTTCTGAAATATGAAAACACTTTGGAAGAGAGAAACTTCAGCATATGTAGGCTATCGTTTTTCGATAAAATGTGCCACTTTTCGCTCGATTCATTTCGCCGTCATTCGTCGTTGACGCATGTCTTATGCTTTACAACACTATACTTTCGACATGTCATTTGCTCGTGGTACATCCGTCGACGAATAAGTCCATGGTACATCCTAACTCCACCATCACATTACACGTACGTATAGTTCCGATGACAAAGCCTGTTTTTTTTTATGCGGCGATACTGCGCTGATGCACCCTATACGAACGCTTTATCCATACAATCTTATTGCCGTCGCCAGTGCTAACATTGTCACGCCTGAAGCCAATAGAAGCAATGTCGACAATTCAACGTGATTCCGTCCCCACCACCCAAGAGCCGTTATCACTCGGAGGCACGATGATCCTTTTTAAAGGCTTGTTCCAATAGTCACGATACAGCGCGCTGTGTTGGACAAACAGTACAGTTAAGTAGATAATTAAAAAGCCATCACATCGGCCACGGTAACTTTTCGCAGTCACAACTAGCACGTTAGATCACCAATTTCGGTCCATTCTAGGTTTTTTTAAGGGCGTGACCTCTCTTCCTGGTGCAACCTGGTTCTACCACCGCTGAGATAGATTCTTCATTGTTATGCAACGGTTGTCAGCCGAGCCCCCAAGATATATAGGAAATTAACTTTGCTAGGATGGTCAATAGGATGACCAATATGTCACACGTGGTTACGAATATTTCACTTGTGTTATCTATCAAATATCTGGAAGTTAGTCCCTACTGTATCCTTCTGCATGGGGTCCTATATTACCGAATGAAGTTGGAAAGCGCCTCGGGAATCCGTCTTCCCAGTACTCACCCTCGCGTGGCAAATGTTGATTGAGTATGACCGTCATTTTTGCTCGTTGGCGCCTGTCGTCATGTGCCTCACCGGGGGACTTCGAGAGGCTCATTGCCGCCGGAACAAATCGACTGAACGTTTAAAGATTTTGATCAATAAATCGAGTGCCCTCGTCCTCCCGTCGCCGCCGCCGATTCGCAGCTAGTATAGTTAGAGTTCATCTGGATCGGTGACTGAACGGAGATGAATATCGCATCTGATATATTTGAATTATGCAACGACAACCGTGATTCATCAGACGCGTTATCTGACTTATAGCTAATTAACTAACTAGCTAACTAACGTCCTGCGCCTGCCATCTGATTACAAGGTCGGTACGAATTTAAGCGGCGCGAGCGCAAACATAATTTCTTACTTCATGGTATCCCCGCTAGCCAGGGTTTGATTACCGCCCGCCGAAACTCACACCAACATATAGCCTTGGCCGCAAAATCTCCATTGGTCTATCACACCGCCCAAGAATTCTTCTCAGCGCCCACAAGTCTATATATCTAACCAATCAAATTGTATTGATACAGCAAACCTGCCGGTAAAAAACAACGCATCTGATTGGCTTGATAGACTGGTGGGCTCTGAGCGGTCACCCATCCTTCCCAAAAAAACTTGGGCGCTGTAATAGACCAATGAAGGGTTTGCAGCCGGGTTTTTAGTTGGTGTAAACTTCGGCGCGAGGCAATCAAACCCTGGCAAGCGAGGATGGATTTATGGTGAAATATACGTTCTCCACGGAGACGTTTAAACGGCTTCGTGTCACGAATATCCCTAACATAGTTTCAACGATAAGAACTTGCTCTAAATGTAGAATTTTTCAGTAACATTTGAATAATACGGCCCACTTGAGGCAACGCAAATCAATTCTTACATGATTCAAGTGGAATACCAAAAAAGTCTATTGCGTTTATTCAAAGGCTAAGTGTTAATGAAATCAGTTATAATTCACTTGTATATAAGGCAATTAGGTGGAATGTGATATTTGGAAAATCATGCATATGATACGTGTCGTGTGAAATACAAATGAAAAGCTGCGATTTTCACACGCCGGCTGGGCGCGTACTACAAATCTATGTATCAATTTGACAACAATCAGCCACCTCAAACGCAACGATCTAATCGAATATATCTGCAATTGATGTACAGGGAAGCTTCATTGCCGCGAGATAAATCGGCGGAACATTTAAGTTGATCAATAAAGATCTATGCATTAATCTCCACATCTTCATCCCAGTCCATCAATTAACATCCACGTAGCAAGCCTCACTAGCTATTAATAAGCCCGCCGCAGAGACTAAGTATATTTGTGGCTTGCCGTGTGATTTAAAGCCTGTCAAATCCACTGTAAATCTCGGCCATTTGGATCACATTCGAGCCACCGGCGTCCGTACAATCCAGGCTATAGAGAAATAACTCAATAAATCGAGGTGTCTACGTATGAAAATATACGTCGATAGTTCAACTGCCCCTGTGGCATACCTCTACGTATTCTGTCATCCGTTATTACTTAATTACCCATATAGGGCGGAAGGCACGATAAATTCGCACCGCACGCTTTTATGTACGTGCCGGGATTCAAAGCGTAAAGTATCGCGGGATGCCTCATAAGAGAACATTAACCGTCCAAGAATTCAGCCAAGGGGTACAAGGTATATATATACCCATAATGATGGACGATCAATTTCGATTCATGTCGTTGTGTAAGTGAATTACGTATAGGAAAAGGCATAATAGTGATTATGTCAGGGATTATGAATCACCTTGACGCGGATGATTCCTTTACCGGCATCCGCCATTCGCAGCGTTCGGCGCAGGATTCGATGATGAACGTATACTTGAACGAAAAAAGAAACTAATTGAAACTAATTGCGAATGTCGCCTCGCTTTTGAAAGAATTATAGAATCATAGATTTGTTTTCATTGAAACTTTACATTTTTGGACCTTGTTACAAATATAATGTTGAAAAATATGACACCATAATGGGGCTACAATCGCAAATGGGCATTAACCACTGGAAACCGTTTCACTCGTCAACTTAGGGTATGAAAAACGTAATTGCTTATTATGCACCTCATCTATAGTTTTAAGTGAATCTTTGTTATTATTTTTCGCCGACGAGATAAGAAATAAATCGGTTTTAAAGCGCGAGTGGCAATTTTCACGATTAAGAAGCTCGACACATTATCTGGGCCGACGGCGGCAGCCACGAATCAGTGAGATGCTGCTACAGGCGCTCGTGTCTAATCGTGGCTTCAAGTGAAAAATAATAAGGCTCGCGCGATCGGATACGATTAGCGCCGATTAATCGGTGACGACCGCCGGAATCCGGACGGAAGAGTGGTGACAGCCTGTGGCATGACGTCTAACGCATCTTGCTAAAAAGTAATTCATTTCCTGAGAGCCTTGAACCAATTAAGCAGAGAAATGGCGCTGGTATACTTTCGCTTTATCATCAGGATATTAATTCTACGTCCGACGGCGATTGGATCGGTTTTTTTTTATAGAAATCACGAGTGAAATTCATTTTTCTGCAGTAAATTTGAGTCTCGCTATATATACGTACCTGCAAAGTATTTTAGCCGATAAGAAGCTTCGGACTAGCAGATTAATATGTTAGTTTAAATGGTAGATATCAACGACCACACGACTCGACCTCCGAGACTTGATGTCAGAGAGCAAATACAGAAGGTCTATTTATAGTATTCTCTCGGGTATGATCTGCTGCAAAAGAAGTCAGTAAAAGCTATGTTACACAGCGCGCGTGGACATTAAATACAACAGATTACAAATAGGGAACTATCTCCGCCACAGCAGGCTCAGTATATGAAGGCGAAATAATGGGGGTAAAGTAGAATGATCACTCTGGAGAGTAAATACTCTATTGTTTCATGTTAATATCGAACCCCTAGAAACATTTCATCTTCAAAAACTCCGCAGATTGTAATCATAATCTTTGATGAGAATGAATGTATATGATCCGAGAAAGAACACCCATGGGTTTTTACTCGATCAGAAAACTAAATGCGACTTCTATTCCCTGGGGCCAGTTTCACAGTTCATACTATATATACTGTCTATCAGCTTTAAGACACACTCAATTCGTTAGTTTATAACTAAAGTGGACCTAGCTTAAACCGACGACGTTGCAAGTGAGTAAATTCGTACCCTGAGTCAATGAACGTCGACAATCCTTGACGCACCGTTTTATTGGACCACGAGTAGAGTTTCGATTCGTGTGGATGAATGGTCCAAAGCGAAAAGAAATCATCATCCCAGATCTAAATCGGGACGAAACTAGATTACAAAATTCCGAAGAAACCTATTTGGCTTTCGGGGCTTAAGTGCTAGTACATTTCAGATGTTATCGCTTTAGTCAAGACAGTCTGGCGACAGTGGTTACATTGTGGACGAAATAGTAGTTGAACTCCGAGGTCGATTTGGTATATATTCTATTTCATGCTACAATTATTTATCCGCTCTGATACGAAACACTAATAGATAACAGGATTGAGGCAAAATGTACTGTCGAGTTATACTTTCAAGCTAATATTTTTCTAGAATTTTCAATCATATCATTCTTCTATACGAATAACTTCATGTACGTCGTTGGCCGACGCGACGTCACTATTAGGATATAGCTGTACAGTTTTAATGAGCCGCGACGAGAGTGTCGAACATCTTTCCGGTTACAGCTACACAATACCCTCAATCAATATGCATTACCATAAAACACGAAATCCAGAGTGACAACGTACAACTTTTCGATAAGAGCTCATTACAACTTATCATACGAGGTGGGCGACATTTGTAAAACAATCCTTTATCGCCGGCCAAAGATGCCGTTAACAAGCCATATCTTATCGAACAGCGATGTTGATCTTAGTTACTTGGCTTATCAGACTACTTGCTTCATCAGTTTTAGGAGGCTTCTTGGATGGAAATGTAAATAAAGGTAAACGCGAACAAAAATTAAAACCCATTATCAATACTAAAATATAGTTTGCAACGAATGAATTATGTTGATGTTAGTAACTAACTAGCTTATCCCACGAATTTTCTAACATCGGCTATATACACGTTTATTCTATTTTGAATGCTTTTTTATGTTCGGTATTAATGAACGTAAACCCGAACGGGGAATCAGATATATCAATTTTGAACAGGAAGTGTAAACCGATTCGGTTTTTTTTTATATGTAAAGGCCATCCTGATTGATCTACATATTTGGCTGCTACACTTTTTACTCTGAAATAATCTTTATCATCCTATTCAAATGTTAAATATGGAAGAATGTAAATTATTGCCTGAAATACATCTCCACGCAATGCTGGTTGTGCCTGTGGACTGTGTGCCGCGGTGGGAATGCTCCGAGGCATGTTTGACCTTTCCGGGGTACAGTTGTCCAAATTACCTATTTATTTTGTACGATTAACGACGTGTAGTCGATGTCAGGCGAAATTGTTTTATCTATCGTGTCATGCTACTGAATTATATACTCGTATCTAATTGTTTTTCCCTGGCAAGCACCGAAATTCATGACTGACATACAAGTAGCTCATAAATATTCATGAGTTTATCTCATGTGACGTGTTTCGTTCGGTAAGTACCGCTCGACCACGAATCGAGTCGGAGTAATGATATTAAAGGCAAAAGGCATTTTGCGTCTCGTCGTTGAAATCCGCGGGCGTCGGCATTTGGAATGCGATTGAGGGTTTTTTTTCTACGAGGAAAAAAATGATTTCATGTCGTACGAAGACCGTGGGATCGCTGCACAAAAATTACAAAAATTAAACAATACCGCTGAGCGGCGCTGTTTAGGCATCCTTCTGTGGTCGATCGATCAACTGCGACGAGATGCATGAAACACAGTCGGGCATACTAATATTGAACGTTAAACTTCCCACTGCTTGCAGAATTCCTGACGGGTCAATTTTTCTCCATTTGACGGTGTAACACGGAAAGCTAAAGTATCGGTCTGCGAATCCATCGCGGGCGATAATGAATCCCTGTGACATCGATATTGTCCTCGGTAGAAGGGGGAGGTTCTGAACGAAACGAACATGCTGCGAATACTGACACTCTCGGCTCAGTGAGAAAATTACCTCTCCTGTGACAGTGCAGAAAATTGAAAATAGCCATCATGTAAAAGTAGAGCCATACGGAAACCTAATTTAGGCTATTTTGGGCAATCGTCGCCGTGCATTTGCTATGCACAACCTTGTTAGTCGAAATAAGATTAATGTGAAGATTTTGCTATGGGGATTATTGTAACTACGTGTTTATATATCTAGCATTACGTTTATGAACTAAATGATTTACTCTTGCTACATTACTGTATAGTTCGGTATATGAGCGATCATCAAATGCGGTATCAAAACATTTACATGCAATCTTATGCGCAATTCATTTAGTTTAATTGCCAATTGATAATAATCATGCCCCAGACGATAGCAAATAGAGGGATCACGGTCAGTCAGATACACGCCAGAGTCCTCGCAAACACGCTACGCCAGATGCGATTGTAAACAACAACGTTCCTTTCTAAAAAGGCACTGGACGGCTTTATGACGAACGACCAGCGAATGTATATCATAATTTGCTTGAGCGGTATTTTCAGTAAACATCGCCGCATATCGCATAAATTTCCCAGACGTATCTACAGTCGGATCGATGTTCACAATAAAGAACTTCCAGAGAAGAACATGGTCGCGGAATGGCGTATTCAGCCGTGTAATTTGTCCGTAATCTTAGCCCTAGCGCATGATAATCAGTTTTGCGAACGATAAAACATATTTATGCATCGCAAACAGCGCTGCGGACGATTCATCATATATTCGATTGCTTTCAATTGTTGTCCAATAAAGAAAGTACACGCAACGCCCCTCGAAAGGGTTAATGAAGCGGCAACGAAACACCGGCGTATAAATTGCAAATCGTCAGGAAGGTACAGAAAAGTGGCACCTCGGCTATTCGATTAGCCGCCTGATCATTCGAGACAATTCCAAATTTAACACGACACAGCTCCGACCCCGTGGGAGACGCGCCGAGATGCGGGAAACCACGAAATGTGACATCCAATTTGAAAAAAGCATCTCGCGTGTAATAAAACGGAGTGATATATTGATCTATGTACTAGTCCAGATTCGTTGTGTATATCTGCGTTTGCATCATTTCTCTAGTGGCTTCGTTTTGCGCGAATTGGCAGCCGCTTTAAAGCGGCGTTCTGTTTCCAATGCGTTCGTGTCGAGTTCAAATCAGCACACTTTGACATATTCTTATACCAAAACACAAAACAATCGTCCAGGGAAAAGAAATACAAAAACTTGAAAACAGTAGGGAAAACGGAACATAGAAAACCGATTCTATCAAAACCATTAGTAAGTTTAAAGTGATAGTAGGTACCAATTAGATTGTTTAACTTTCTAACTTTAAGCTTTGATGAAATAAATATCTTGCAAACTGTTGCTCTTATGCAAATCAATACATACGAAGGGAGTGTATGATATCTAGTATACTTGTTCATGAAATTGCTTTAGAGTAGAAATTGATTGATAATTGAATTTTGTGCTATCAAAGTCACCTTATCCGCAAAGATAACATACACTGGGTATATTACATAAAACTCAAACGACACCGGTCGATTTCAAACGAATTGATTCAGTAGTATGAACAAAACTGTAGCGCGCGTTTCATTAGGTATGTTTTTCGAAACGATGGCTGGTAGTCAATGCCTTAAAAGTGTGGATTCGTTTATGGATGGTTTCTCAATTTCATTGTGTTGATATTCATTCGTTTTTATTTTTGCTTAAGTGCAGCGATGAAAGGGAAACGCTGAACGGGTGATCCAATCCATCGTTGTTCGGTGCCATCTTTGCCTTTACCTATAGGTGCCAGCGTATCACGCTCGTACCTGTGTATATATATATATATATATATATATATATATATATATATATATATATATATATATATATATATATATATATATATATATATATATATATATATATATATATATATATATATATGCTGCGACGTTTCGGCGACGATCAGTGTGAATGGGTATATCTATGTTGATGGATTTACTATTTCTACGCCTTGATGAATCTCATCAGTCTTTCGTGAGATGTCAAATCAAGGCGATTGAGCAATTTTGATGTTTACGCAGGCTGCGCCTTCGACGCATCCATCGATGCTATCTGCGCAGAGGAGGAGGCATCAGTCCGATATATCTCCTCCACGTCGTAGTCTGTTAGTCTTGGAAAACATATTGCTAATCCGCGTTTCATCCCGGCGCTAGGCTTTTTGGCTTACTGTTGATCCCGCTATCAGCGAATATACGACCATCCATCCTATGCTCGAGTATCAATAAGACCTATCGGTGTGGTCGGCCAGAGATATCAGCGAAGACGATTGTATTTTTGAACTACCTATCAATCACCGGCAGCAGAGCGTTTTGTGTGCAATGGGAACTTATTGAGACGTCATTCCTCAATAGAGAAGAATCAACGCGGAAAACGAGCGATGGCAATTTACACATCGAGAAACTATTGGCAATAAATTCAGCCGCGAATGCGCAAAAATAAGACCTCTCGCCGGGCAGCGAATCTAAAGTAATCGACTATGCGATAGTAAAGGATCAATCTCATTGGCAAGTCTAATTCGAGCCGCGGATAATCTAAGCTAAATTAATGGCGACTTAATTAACTATTTGAGCCGTTCGATTTAATTCAACAGACGCGTTAAAACCTCGTTTGGAGAAATAATTCAGCTGTAGTAGTATAGAACAAATACGAAAAATAATCACAGATTTGGTCATTGTTTCTCGTTTTCCTTAATTTTAGATTAGCAAATTTTAATCATTATGGATGTATGATTGGGGCACAATCGAAAATTTACAAACTGGACGGATTTTTTTCCAACTTTTGTTCCCTGTAGGTGAATTTTCATTTTACCAACTTGCACTTCAATTAAAATCCGATTTAAATAAATCCAAACCTTACAGATTTCGCAAATAATCTTAAAACCCTAAACATTGCACAATTTCTAGCTGTTAATCAATAATCTGGTCCTGTGCGACCTTAATGTGCCAGTCTTCATTTTGAACGCGTAATTTGATTTAATAACACGTTACTTCGTAAAACTGCTATTTTAGATCATTGCATTCGCCCTTCTACCATGTTATGCTTTGGGGATGCATGGACGCAAACATCGCAGTCATCATTCTGTAGTTAGAATTAGTTCATTTTCAATGTTTTAACTCAGTGTCAAATCTTAACTCGGAAGTGTGGATCTGGGTCCTGTATGATAGATACTGTCTCTGTGAGAGTACCTCCCGTGGAGTTCAACAGTTGATAGAGTTTTAAACAACTTTGTTTTATTCCGTAATAAGTTTTTTATATGCGCTGTATGCAAATCACGAAAAAAATGCAAGCTAACAGGATATGATATTCGTTTTCAAGTACAGCTCTATCTTCTCACGGGGTACGATCGTACCGGAAAACATAGTTTGAGCAAGGGAATCTACAGAATAAAATCCTGAAGTCGCTTTGTGTGTAACTCTGTGAGATATTCTGCCGAGCTCGAGGTTGATTGTAAGTATCAGAAATTCAAGTTTGATTGCATTAAGTTAGTATAGCTTGATCGGTTAAAACAAAGGGAGAGAATCTATGCTAAACAATCTAGGCTTGAAGTGTTCTGAAATAGGCTCTCCGAGACCAGCTCTAAGTATTACGTGAAATTATAACCACTTTCATCGTCGTTTTCATGAGACTTATACAGAGCTTTATACATGTATGGTGGCATGATAATTTATTTCCAAACTTTGGCATAATATCTAACCATTCGACATTCAACTAAGTGTGGCGATAGGTGACGACCTAGTTCCCCTTAGACAAATAATGCTGGAGTAGGTTTCTGTGATGTAAAAATGTACTTTGCAAAAAATGATAGTTTCTAAGCGAACATAGACTTTCGTAACCCAAATTTCATACCCCGCTGTTATATAACTGCTTCGCCAAATGCAATTCAAAAGAATCAAAAGAATATTGTTGAACCTTAATAGCGCTAGGGCTTTCGGGCGCTTGTAAACACAGTTTTACAACAAAGAATAAATTTTCCATAAATTTGGAAACTGTGAACACCGTTCCAGTTATGTTGCCATAAACTATTGGCCGTTGGTGACGTTCCTTTTCTCGTAAACGATGGCTCAAGTTTTGCCGTAAATAATTATCAAATTCCGACGGGCACTGTTCTGTAGATTTTCACCTTGCCTAAAACCCGCGAAGTTTTGAAAAAGTCGGACGACGCAAGATTTAGCATTTTCATGTAGTATATATGTTTATTACTCATCACAGTTGTACAAAGTGGTCTGATGTGAAACACAATACATATTCATAAAATGTTAACTAGGGAACTGGGCGATCCCGTTCGAATAAGTTAATGCCAAAAAGCGTTTTAAACTTTGCTAACACTATCTGAAATTTATGATGAAATGCGATACAGTTTTTTTTCCACTGAATGCGGTACTATCAAGGTCTATCATGACGAGCAATGTATTGTTCTATCTATATCTCAGCCTTGGCCATTAATGATGTCGGCATGCGTTCTTAAAGAAAATATCTAGGAGCATCGATTATTACGACCATTGCAGAAACGCTGTAGACGATGTGTAAAGAAGATCTAATTATCTGAAACAATTATTGCAATAATGTTCTCATTTCATTGTTATAAGAGCTTCAAGGACATTTTTCATTTGTATAGACACTGATTTGAAATAATGTATCGCTGCACGGAATGATAGAACGAATATTGAAATATACATACTCCCATATAAATACATTCTTATATATTTGCCTTCAGTCATCATACGGTATTGGATATCAATCACATTTGGACCGGCTAGATATTAAATATGTGCTTACGTACAATTATCGACAGGTAACCAGCCTTAAAATCATATAAAAATAGGCCTCTAGGCGAAGCAGCAAGCAAGGAGGATATTGCCTCAATTTTACACTAGCGCCTGTTTCTTTATCGTATCAGAGCAGTAATAATATCATAGACGGTTGGGATAATAAACAGTTTGGCGTCTTTTTCACAGGTTTGGTAGATTTAAGGTTTTTGTCAGAAAGTATAAAATCTGACATCTTCAAAACAATTCGCGGATCCAGCTATTTCCAATTTTTGCGCTCCCCGCGCCATACTTAACCGAGTTCAATTCCGACGTCCAACCGTTTGTGTCTGGGTAAAAAAAGTGGAGGGTGGTCCTGTATCTCTTCAAAAACAATATAATAATTTGTTATACTGCCGTCGGGTTGCTGTGGTTACAGCGGATATGGAAATAAATAAGCCATTAAGCACCTGAACTGTCAACGTTGCGGTCCTTATAAAAGTATCGGTTCATCTTAGTATTCACAGTTCCATATAACGCTAACCAGTTGTGTAATATGCCTAGCCGATATACACGTAAGTGGTTATATCACTTTTTCACGACTTGCAATACGAATAATTTGTGCGCTATAGCACATGTGCATATGTATGGGAAAAATTATTCAATTTGATTTTTTTTTCTATCCGCACGCGGCATATAGTATTAACGAATTCTAGATAGGCAATAAGTAGTCAGGCTCGAGTAATATTTGAGATACATACGTAATATGTGTACATGTACAACGGGCCTTGTATGGGCGCAGTAAACACTTTTTGAGCGATTCAATCCATTAGGTACTACTAATCGCAGAAAACAACTCGGGCCAATTTAGACTCGAGTTTCTTCCGGTTCAAACGATTTAAATTATTTCCGTAATTTGTTTAGACGCCATAAAAACCCCGTTACAATAATGTTTATGTACATTGATACCTAGTACGCGTTATTTAAGGGGTTCTGTTTGTGGAGTCGATGTGCACTACGGCATCAATATTGGCGTTGAAAAATAAACAATTATAATTGTGAATTTTGTTTTTATTTTGTAATGAGATATATTTCAGAACTCTTATTCTATTTTTGATAATTGTTTTTTTTGAGAGAATGTGAACTACGTCACCAATATATCGGGCCTAGAAGGGTTGTCTTTCAATTCAATTCAATTATCGATACATTCAAATCCAAAGTAACTTCATTGATCCTTTATAAAATGTAAATTACTTTTTATTATTCATTGACGACAGGCAATATATCTGTTGTTTTTTAAGGCGACGAATCACGTTGAAGTTTCCTTGTTGTATTCGCTTTTCTGGTGGAGCTATTCATTTGCGCATATTTCCCATTACTATGCTTTCATACAGACACAAAGGCATTGGACACAAGTGGGCACAGCTAACTGGGCACATCTAACTTGGCTCGTATTGTGTTTTCTCTATCTTGCCTATAATTCTGTAATTTTCAATGTACAAGTTGCTTTTTCGTAATAGCGAAAATAGAAAATTTAAAAAAATCGATTCGAAAAGGCGCTGGATGAAATAAAATGATTGAAAGAATATGCGCACAAGTGACGGAAGGAAACTGCGTGGAGTGTTCTCGAAACGAAATTACTGGTCGTAAAGTCGTATGCGTAAATGAACACGTTTATATTTTCTTCACTTTTGATGATATGTTAGTTTTATCTACAATGAATTATTGAACGTTTATATCTAATATATAGCGAATGAATATCATACATACTTCAAGCATCGCAAGTGGCCAACATCGTATCGCATGTATTTTATTCAACCACACATTGGTTCGTCCGCAACAGTATCGACAAAGGGTTAGCAAACAAAGGCGCACTTTCTTCTATGTCATATCAACCGACATTGATGCGATGCTCAAGTGCTGCATCCATTAATTAAATGAAATATCATGCCGAAAGATCATTAGTACTAGCTGCTTTCAGTCAGTCGTGCAAAAAACCTTGCAACTACTTACCCTAAAGTCATTTAACAAGAAAACTAACCTATATTAGTTTTTTTGGCGCGTTGGAAAATACAAAATACATTGCTTGATGTTGTCGACAAAAATGATATTTAGGATCAATAAAGTTATTTTGGATTTGAATATATCGATAATTGAATTGAATTGACCGGCAACCAGTCTAGCCCCGATATATTGATGAAGTATTGCATATCCTCTCATAAACGATTATTTGATATGATTGAAACTTATCGAATTAGAAATAAAAGTAAAGCCTGGTTCACACGAGGTGATTTTTAGTCGCCGGTTGCTGCGATCGGTACTGCACGCGATTCTTGAGCAATCAATCGCTTGGCGTCTCCCATGTACTATCACTGCATGAGACGGAGATGCGATTATCGTCACCGGGCCAAACATCTGTATCATGTGCCTTGTCAAGATGGCCATGCTACTGCCTCGGAGGTCGCCGTATTTGGTAGTATCACATGATAATTGTTCGCTCACTCATTAGCTAGTTGATGAGTTGCTTGTCGCTTGGCGTCTCCAGCTGCCACACCACGGCAACTCTAGCAATCGATCAGCAATTTCTCAGCGACGAGCAATTTTCCGGAGCAAGTCCTTTCCACAACGAGAAATTTCTTGTCTCCTGTTACCGCCGACGAGCGGTTTTTTTCGCTCGACAACAAGCAATCATTGCTCGAGAATTGCTAGAAAACGTCACCCGTGTGCGCAAGGCTTTATGAAATTGTTATTTTGAAACGCTAAATTTTAATGGCGTAGTGCTCATCGACTCACACAGAACCCATTAAATAACGCATACTAGGTATCAATGTGTATAAACCTCATTTTACGGCGTCTAAAGCAACCTGTCATAGAGAGTCTGAGCTGTCACCTGAATTAGCAATTGTCATCTCTCAACCTAACTATGCACCAGATCAACCCTCTTAAAAAAAAAAGAATTCACCGCGAAGCGTAAATCTAAACTTCCTCTTAACGGCAAAGCAGATAAGGTACGCTATCAGTGCGGTTAGTTGCGATTCAAACAAAACACAACACCGCATATTCGCGTTCGCGGCGCGAAGTTCTTTAGGAGTCGGGTATTCTTTGAATGTTCATATTGAATAACTGGCGAAGAGATGTACATTGAGGAAACTATGGTATAGTAAACCTTCCGCAAAAAGAATCGGATTATGTTAGACAACCTTTTGTTATAAGAAAAAAGATATCAAAGTTTATAAGATTAAATTTCTCGAAAGAAAAGTGGAAGAAGATAACAAGTGTGAACAAATTAATCGTGAAAGGTTAGGCCTATAGTAAACTCACCATGGACATATCTGTATCTGCTGTTAACTGAATATATATGAAGTATATATACTTATTGAAACTACTGAAAATATATGCCGTACAAAGGGAACGCTGTAACGAAGGGAATTAACTATTTGTTCTGATCCTAAGCCAAGAAAAATGGAAAAAAAGATGTTTGGCATTATTTTCTACGAAATTCCTAGTGATATTTACAAGCTTTGAAATGCCATCTGCGATTGCCACAGAAGACTCATTAGCAGATACGAGATAAAAGAGATCCACATTTGCAGCAAAGAGATTTTGTGTCTTGTATTGAAGTCTCATTTCAATCGTACCGTTAAAAAGTGTCTGTTGAATTTTTATTTCGTTAG
Source organism: Tubulanus polymorphus (assembly GCF_964204645.1). Taxonomy (NCBI): domain Eukaryota; kingdom Metazoa; phylum Nemertea; class Palaeonemertea; order Tubulaniformes; family Tubulanidae; genus Tubulanus; species Tubulanus polymorphus. The sequence continues at coordinate 7,979,254 of NC_134030.1, forward strand.
CCAACTCTTTACTGTATCCGCTTATTTCTATTGATTTTTCCATTAACCTTACCAGAAAACTTTCATATGAATGTTAGAATGCGGTTTATACAGCGAACGGCTAGAACGCTGCAATTACAACAAAATCGTTAGACGAATGAAACTGTTCAGAATCGGATAATACTTCTTTTTAGACCGGGCGATGCTCGCAGAGATTTTTCCCGACAGAAATTCATCGTGCCTGGGTGTTGAAATATTAATGTTGTACTGTGGCGTAGAGGCTGGCGAATCGGATAAAACGCAAATGACTCGATATATTATAGATAAATCAATTTTGAATCGCGTAGTTCTAAATATCTGTCTGCATACATTTCGGTCGTCGTTCCGATCAATCGAATTTAATATACCGGGGGCATGTCTGGTGAAATATGAAAAACACGGCCCCGAGTCTCACGTAACTTATTTAATAAGCGAAAAACAATCGTTTAAAGACAACATAACACGTAAAATCGAATCATCTGAAACAATCAATACAATTAAAATGGTCGCAGTACAAGTCGAGAAATATACGCAATATCCGTGTAATAATAATCCATTCAATACATGAGAGAAATCCCTCAATAATTCAGCCAAAGATGAACAGTTTTTTAGTAGAAGTGTATATATTTGAGCGCCGTTTCGCGCCTGATGATGGCTAATAGTCTTTAGTTGAAACGTTGCTCAAATATATACACTTCCATTCAAGAAGCTTTCATTTTTGCCTGAATTATTGTTGGATTTTTCTCGCTGAATTAATTGTGCAAATTTTGAAATTGAAAATTTCAATACGTCATTCGAAACGTGTTTCAACATTCAATTTTGAAAAATGTATCTCACAAGCTCGCATAGAATTCCATTCAGTCACACACTCGGTCGTGCGGGAAATATTATCGTTAATAGTTTTTATCCTATTGATGATTCACGCCACCACAACATAATTTGAATGGATGGTTTAGTCCCATTTGATACCAGGCTTTCAGCGGTTAGTTAGCTATTATTATCAGGTAGAATTTCGTGCGTCTCAACCCGTTTATTTCCCCTAACGTATAACGCAAAAATATCGCCTTAAACATAATTGACCATAATCGCACTAAATCTGAGTCGTTCGTCGCCCTTTTAACGTCAAATTGCGATACCCAACTTTCGAAGTTTTAGGTTCGCAGTATACGCCAACAAACTGAATGAGTAACAGAATAGTTAATTTTGGCGTGCAGTGTCGTAAAAGTTATTTTTTCGTCAGCAGTTGATGGATTTATCAAAATGAAAAAAAAGAATACACGTAAGCCGCACAATCGGCAGATTACAACACGCGAAATGTGTTAATCGAAACTTTACATTATTGATGATGACGTTTTTCAGGCTGTCTGTATTGGGACTAATCATCGACGCGTCATGAGCGAACGCGATCAATAAAACAGCGACACGGAAGCTAGTTTCTGTCGCTCTAGCTTTCCTATATTTCTATCGATAGGTGGCCGAAATCTCGTTTCTTTGCTGTAACTATTTTAGAACTTGTTGAACCTCTCAGCAGCTTCGCGATGAAATTTTTTACAATTCAGAACCCTGGCGATGTTATTTCATTACACACGTTGACTCTAGCGCGTTCTATATATATATATATATATATATATATATATATATATATATATATATATATATATATATATATATATATATATATATATATATATATATATATATATATATATATATATATATATATATATATAGAACGCGCTAGAGTCAACGTGTGTAATGAAATAACATCATATATATATATATATATATATTCGATGACGATGCTGGGCATTGTCGGCGTTTGGAATTTCTGGCTGATTTTGAAGTATGAAGATTGGATTACGCCTTGTACGCTCTGGTATCCCGCGCGCTCGCCCGCCGTCGGTTTGATGCTAAATTGGTCTTCATTCACGCTGTGAATTGCGTCTATACTGATTGCTGCGTTTGGTGATTGCTACAAATTCGGTCTCGTAATGTACCACCGAATAAATCAGTTCAGTCCAATCAGCGATTGTGAAGGTGCTGTTTGTCGGAATTTCACTTGCGGTAAATACGGGAAAATTAACTCGAAAAATCGAGCCCGCGAACGAACCGGTGGTGCTTATCCGTAAAGTCGTTGCTAAAACGATGGTTTGATCTTATTCTGTATTTTCACCGCCGTCGAAGAAGAGAGTTATACCCGGCCGGTTTTCGAGATGTTGAATCAATTGTGCAATCTTCGCCGTCTCTTTTCGAAATTGGCTCCGTCGCCGGCAAGTAGGTCTGATTCACTTTTCTCATAAAATCGTCCATTCTCGAGAGCATATTCAATCTTGCGGACGGTTTTGACCTCAGTGTTCGATTATTCGCCCAAAGATTCGAATTATTGTATCCGCATTTGATATGGATGGCCATTGGATGGTAATGCAGTGGCCATTTACTGCACCGTACGGCTGTAATCGCCAATTTTATTGCCAGTTATAAGACGTCCGAGGCGGCTAATCTGCTAAGCATAAAATTGTCTACAGTTCGATACCTTTTGGGGATTATTGTTTCCCTGAGCGGTTTATGCCAAAAAGCTCTATGTACAAATAAAGGAAATTAGTAATAAAGCACAAGTAAAATAACATAGCTTGATACGTTTACTGAACCTAATTTCCTCAATAGCTTTTGTTCGACGCCGTTCGCCTTTCTTTATAAGATCGGTCCACCCAGTGACTGTAAATATACGAAGTCGTTGATTACTTGACGCGGTAAGGGGATTCATCTCTCCTGGCCGTGACGTCGCATGCAATCTTTTGCTCGTCCCGGGCGGCCGTCACCGCCCGACGTACGTATCTCATCGAGACGAGACGCATGCAATAAGCCCGATAGAACCGCGCTATACCAGATTATAAAGCAGTTAATAATTTAGCTCGATATTAACGAACGACGGGACTTAACTATCTTTGATTAAATGCGCACAAAATAATGGAGAATTGCTTTTCATATGTATATCGTATAGATCAAACGAACGACTAGCATCGCATTTTACGTAGTATGTAAATGCATATATATATATATATATATATATATATATATATATATATATATATATATATATATATATATATATATATATATATACATTATATCCACTTCAGACGCTGAAGGAGAGATCGATAGCTTCGGCGTTTGCTAAGAATTCTCTCTCGCTCGTTCAGCATGCATGATTTCATTCTTGACATAAGAGGAGAAACTTGCGATATCATATTATATGCTACGCCAAAATATTTATGGACAAAGTACAATGCGTGTCTTCTCCTCCCGAGGCACAGACGCTTAGCTGGCTATGTATTCAAGATGGCCCCGATCCAGCGTCCTTGGATAGGCTTATATATGCACTTAATGTACGTACTCGAACTGCGTCGTACGTTGTATATCGTTATCCGATAATCCATTTTCGAACGACAAGGGTTGCAAGAAAATGATAATTCTATTAATTACAATTGAAAAGTCAACGAACCGACAGTGCACCGAAATGCGATATTTACATCGGAGAAATATTGTCGATATTCCGATCAAGACGGATGAAGTCGATGTGCGCTACGTCATCGGTATTGACGTTTCAAAATAACAATTGCAATTGTGTATTATGGTGTTCATTTTGTAATTGAATATATTTCATAACTCTTATTTCATATTCGATTCGAGAAATCATTTTTGAGAGGATATGCACTATCGGGCTAGACTGGTTGCCGGTCAATTCAATTCAATTTCAATATATTTAAATCCAAAATAACTTTATTGAGTCTCGATACTACATAATCTATATTATGTTATTTATTATCGACAATATTACGCAATATTATGTGCTATTTTTCAAGGCGTCAATAAACTTTTAAGCTAGTTTTCTTGTTCACTCTTTACGTTGCTTGGTAGTATTTATCATACCGTTGATTAAAACTACGAGGTTATTTCAGTTTATGAATCCGTGCCACCTTTTTCTTCCAGGGGAATTGCTGTTAGCTCGACTTGTAACGATCACGCGTAACCGTCTCAATGAGATCCATTATTATATGCTTTTAGCTGCCACAATATTCCGCGTTATTCTATTTGCTTCGCATTATATTTTGATATCGATATTGTCGCTGCCTCGACGATGATGGATGCGAACGTATCCGGTTGCCGAAACCGATTTGAATTTCCTGCCGACACCTTTCACGATTCGCGCTAACACGCAGATCTCTCCTCCTGACGGCCCGGTATTCGTGGAAGCGAATTCGAATCCGATGAGACGACACTGGAGAACACTGCCTGTGTCTTGAAAGGGGATGAATTCTATTTGCAACGTGTGATTACAATGATGCGGCTTTTCGTGAGAATACACATTGTATATCTCAGCCAAAATGGCAAACTTTTTATTCAGTTTCCCCAAATCTCGACGATTTCCCTTAAGTAGCAATAGCTACAGTCTAAATAGTGGACTGGTGTGATAGAAATAAGTGACTTTACCAATTTCTAATTATATGATATCCATTTTGATTGATTATGTATTGCTATTTGATGGCGTTTTAAATCATCGAGCGCTTCATTGTGCAATCTATTCGGCTTATGAAAATTGATACCTTGTTTCTCATTTACAAGTTCACCCGGTCAGCCACCTATCTACCCTATATGTAACTTTCTGGCTAAAATCATGATCAGGGTAACAATAGCAGACCCGGCAGTTATAGAAACGAACTGATTACAAATTCTATTGCAGTTTACAAAAGTCACCCGGTCGATTATGAGAAACAGGGTATCATTTTTGTTTAGCCTTACCGAAACAATTTATGAGATACTTGTGAATAGAATTGTTTGATGTACGTACTGCCCTGTCTGGCAACAGTGACCAGACCGTTGACTCTGTCAAGATGTCGGACGTGACTCAGATGTCAATACCGCGACTGGACAAACAAGGTTTCTTGTTGCGGCTGATGTGTCTAAGCCGAACACAGCCGAAACATCGTGACCTATTTCAGGTTCATATGCGTAACTCGCTATATCCGATAATGGAGTCAGTAAGCCACGCTGACCGTCTTCTGATGTCCTCAGTAATGAATATACTAGGAATGTCATTTTCATTGCTCTTATATCCACATGGCTGACTAGTACGTATAGTGAAGTATATCTATTTGTCCGTAATGATTCATTTCGATTCCGTCAACAGTCAGTTCCGAGTGCGTAACCTAATAATCTCTTCACGTATAAGTTTCCTTGGAGAAGATACGGCCAACTTACAGAATATGAAAAAAATCGCTTGCTCAATCGCGGCGTGAAAGCGTACGATTTGATATCGAACGGTTTTAAATAAATATTAGGCCAGTACATTCAAAGGTTTATTAGTGTATTGAAAAGATTCTGAAATTGTCACTTTTCGTAGACGATTTCCCCTAGAAGGCAGTGGATCTCGACGAAAAATTAAATTTCGAATTATAGGAGAACATTTTCGATTTTAATGTCGAGATAATAACACGATATGAAATCGGCAAAACTTGTTATTAATCGTTAATGAATTTGATGTAATAGATAATAACTCGACATAGAATCGGGAAAACTCGAAAAAAATCAAATTTTTTTGTACATGATGTCCCCAGGACGTTTCCTATGATATCATATCAACTAACGAAACACCGAGATCGCATCGATGATCATGAGGCTCGCGATACAACCTTCAATGGTTAAATGCTGTATGGAATATGCCTTTAGCTGAATATCATCCTGTTATTGGGTTGAGCATAGTCATTAACTGTTGCGTGCAATACAAAATGGCCGCGCATCTATTCATCATTTGTTGATTAACGATAATGTTTAAAAAGGACTTGCAGTTACGTTAGGTTACCAGGAAAGGTCAAAATGTCCGCGCTAGATTTAACAGGCAAGTGTAATCCAAATTAGCTGCTTTTTATTTGTTCGGTGTGGACGTTGGAAAAGATGCGTACGTGTAATTTACCCCAAGACGAACGGCGAACATGAACTTTAGTTCAGCGAGAGTCATGGTGCCAATCTGCGTACAAGCAGCGAACTTTAATTTTGCCATTTATGAAACATAATCTCAGTCACTAGAATACCTTTAACCACCTGTGAAAAGGCGTCTAGTTCATCTTCTTAGTAAGACAGATAAATTATTCATACCCGATCAAAGACAACTGCTTACGTTCAAGATGGCGACCAATTGGTCTACAACGTGGCGTATCGGTACCGGGATTCTTGCCGTTATTTTGTCAGGTCTTACTGTATATGTGGTGTCAAGTGCATTCATTACGGTACGACTTGCCTATAAGAAACCCTGTGGGTATACATTATATGCTTCGATATATACTTAACAACATGTCATGTATTTTTCAGATACCATTGCATGATGCTGTGAACGGGAATGGTTGCAAGGCAGTATGCTTTCCGTTGTCGGCATTTGCTATCAACTAGGGATATTTTTCTTTCTCTCGCTAGTGTTTGGCGGTAAGTAAAATACAAATGAAATTATTGCCCTTCTTGAAAGATTTTGACGTGGCGCAGAATTTGATTACCTTTTCTTGGTGCTTAAAGTCTGCTTCATCAAACTCTTTCTGACACTTCCGTGTAATGGGAGGCTTTTTTCTGGTATCCGATCCTGAGTGTGTCGTGCATCATACGACAAAGTTAATGTTGTCATGCTATTGCCACACGTGCATGCGACGCTGTTTAAATAACCCTGGTAGACACATTTGAATACATCTCAATATATTTGGAATGGGGTTTCTGAAAAAAAAATTACCCATCTTCGAAAACTGTTCAACGAGAAAGATCGTTTATGAAGTACACCCATACATGTGTATGTACGTAACGTTTTCCAACTAGAAACTCAATTATTCTATTAGCCGTCTTTGTTAATTTGCATTATTCGACGACTGGAATGCGAAGATGCTTAAAATGCATACGTAAGTACACAACGAAGACTGTTGCATATCGTGTGTCGGGTTACCGTAGTTTAATCTATCTGCAATGTTTTAAGAGACATTTAGATATACTCTTGTCGACTGTATAATACTTAAGCTCCGCAAGGCGCCGTAGATTTACGACCTATTTTCCGAAGACGAAGAATACAAATTGTTTAATTTGGTGTGTAAATTCCCCAGTCGCAGCTTTATGACGTCATACCGGCACTGATTCGATACGATGCTCGCTATTTCCCCCAATTAAACGCAAGCGAAATATTGGCCTGTGACGTCTTGTGGTGCCGCATAAATACACCCGCGGTTGACGTTACCATCGGCTTGGTGGCCAGCGCTCCATATATCATGTGCAATGCGTGCCATTGCATTTACTTTGATAGCATGCCTTGATCGATTTGGCATGCGAACGTCAATTAAGACATTTGCTATATAGATGATGAGAAATGGATGGCCAAGTGACAGTCGAATCTAACTTACAATAGACGGACCCAGCATATTTTTCTGGAAACAGGTTGTCTTCGGGAAATGTTGAGAAATCTAAAATTAGTTACCCCCGTTACGTGCGGCAAGTCATGATCAATTTACAGAAGCGAAGCTTTCTGTCATTTCGAGATATTCCCCGCCTGCGATATCCAATACGATATTTGTATACGCTCTGACATCAATTGGCCCGATCTTACGGATTGCTTACTAAAAATTGTGTCCAAGCTATCAAATCACGCTGTGGTTCGCGAGAAAAAATGTATTCTAGAAGAACAAGAATTTGTTCATTCAACACGGCCCATCGACGTCGAATTCGATTCGTTTGGCGTGGAAGCAATTCTAGTTTCGATGAAAAATAATGATTCGCTCTAATTGACTTATCATGATTCTATTGGCGTCGACATTGATTCATTACTGTCCGTAGCTTTTCTCGAGATAATTTCAGTTTAATTTTGTCGAACGCGTAAATTCACCGCTGCCTGTTACTGCGAGGCAATTAGAACGGTGAATCCGGTGCTTCTAATTTCTTGAAAATAACTTATCCCAGATTAAGGTCGTTACATCCAGGAACGAGGACATACGATGCTTTTTTAAGAACTTCATCCGCAGCCCTGGAGTGTGGGTTGTCTATGCATTACTGCGCTAGACTCGTACGCCTGAACCACCCAATCTATGGTGACATCAGACACATCGGTTCTTGGTGAATTAGGGACGAATTTATGTGGGTTGAACCGTGCCTAGGAAATAGGATTTAAGTTCTACATCAATATTTAATCTTTCTCGTCGCGGAAATCTAATTTCTGTAGCCAGTAAACGAGTTAGTACTAACTATCGGTTAGAAGCAAGGACGTCTGCCCCCGCGCATTCGAATGAGGGTGAGGCTCTGTGTTTTCGTTATATTATAGAAGTGACACTCTTAATTCGCTCTCATCTCACCGATATCCCTCTTGAATTAAAATCCCGATGTCTGGTCTGTCATATACGCACTTACCTGGCGACTTGTCAATTTACATTATTCTTCTATTTCCAGCTCCTCATCACCGAGCTAAGCGCCAGGTCATTAAAACTGCCAGTGTCGGCAGCAGTAAAATTTTGGAATGCGACATAAATTACCCAAAAGGCGTGTATACGATGCATCTAATAACGTGGAAAAAACGTGACCTGAAGAACCCAGTTTTTATACAATACGGCTCATATGAGCCCCACGTGCATATGAACTATCGAGAACGAGTGGGAATTGTAGAAAAAGCGTCCGTTAAAATAACAAATATTATGGCCTCCGATGAGGGATGGTACGAGTGTAAAGTAGTGTTCATCGACGGAATAGACGAGGACGCTCAGAATGGCACTTGGATTTATTTATCTGTTAATGGTAAGTTGAACCAGAATCCGATTGGGAAAACAAAACTCGCTCGCGTTCGTTGCGTTCATCTCGGGCTGTCGGATCCCGCGGGATTCGACGGGTAATCTCGTCGAGCCCAACGTCGCTAGTCTATTACCGCTGGGATCCTCAAAATGAATCAGGGTTATCAATCGTGGTCATGAATTATTTAAGCAATTTTTGCGCGCGTGCGCGTGTCTGTATGTGTTGTGTGTGTGTCATTGTACGATCATCTTGTCGAAAATAGAATTCAATTCACGTCGAAAATGTATATAAAAAGTGTATTAACGACGTCCTAAAATGACTATAAATGCGGCAAAACCGGAAAAATTCGGCAAAAGCCTTACCGCGACCATCGGTGTGAACTGGGTGCAAACAGTTTTGTTCGGCGATAAATATCGTTTCTATCCATCTTTTATTTCTTTACACACTCGATATCTATATACTGAAGTATTGATATACATATTTGAAGAGTTATTTAGAAAATATATTGGCATCGAGACTCGCCACCACTCGAAACGCTGTTTACTTTTCAACACGCAATTAATTTCGATTCGCACTCGCACGCCATTATACCCAAATAAAAATTAATTGCTCGGAAAAACTACATTTTGCCTGTCGAGCAATTGTCGTTGATAAATTCGCCGGCCGTGCGCAGGAAACAGCAGCACGCAACACGCGCACGCTAGCCAACACAGCACGCACTGCGGTATGTATAGAATATTCCCTTGCAAACGATTGAATGTGCCTTCCGTAATTAGTAAAACCATGGACGTATGAACTCATCCTCACACGGCAGGGATTCGAACCTGATGGCATCGAGACTCGCCACGGTACGAAACCCCGCCACACTAGACCGCGTACGCAGCTACATGCGCAGGTTTGCCGCACGAAAACTTGCGGCGACAACCGGATCGCTCGTTTTATAATCGTGGATGCAAATTTCACTGAAGAACTAACAATTGAAAACCCCTGGCTAAAATGAAACGCGATTTCTGATTGGCTAATGATGACATCATCTAAGCTGCGCATGTAGCTGAGCACGGGGTCTGTGCGGTTGGGTTTCGTACGGTGGCGAGTCTCGATGCCATCATATCCGAATCCCTGCCAGGAAAGGATGTTTTAAACTAGTCAAATTCATACGACCATGATACAACTAGACATATTAAACATTTAAACTCCGAGAATATTCGCTGCAGTCTTGATTTATTGACCGATTCGCTTATTCGCTTATTTTTGGTTCGTCCTCGTAATGCACCGCCTCGATGCAATTATGATATCCTAATTCACCATTATCTACTGTAAAAAAAGGTTACCAAGTAACGATCTAAGTCAATACCGCGACTTAAGGGTACATAAAGCAAAAAGATAGTCTCATCTGGAGGCCGAATATAATGCGATCATTTCCGCGGGGTTTACGGTTTTCATCGTGTGGGTCGAATTTACCCTGACGTATAAAGTTCGTTGTCATGGTATCGCATCGATATTGCTCGATAAAAAGTTCCTTGTGGGGACAACTACATCACAAACTATGACCGGAAACTTTTCTGATTATTCTATTTACTTTTCCCGGCAGCTGGTAAAATGTTGCTGGAGCCAGGTATAATCCGGCCAACCCCAATACGAGTAGCAGTTAGATAAAGGTTTTTCAAGACGGGAAGTTATCTGCTATCAGAAATTCCTGTCAGTATAGCTGTAGAGCATTACTGCACGAAATTAAGAATACATGACTTCGATGAGTTTCTTTTCAATTTTCAGCTGCCCCGGTTATAACAAACGCGTCACCATCCATCGTACATAGTCAAGCAAACAAGAACGTTGAACTGTTTTGCGAAGCGACCGGCACGCCACCACCGGTCTTGACTTGGTACAAAGACAATGAACCTCTCGAATCCAGTGAAAGAATACAAGTGAATCGTAACAAGGTTTCTATACGAAACGTCAAGCTAACCGACGGCGGCGGTTATGCTTGTAATTTTGCTAATGTAGTCGGTGAGATGACGCACGTGACGAATATTGTTATTGAAGGTGAGTTAAACGCAGGTGAGTGGATCCAGAACGACTTCGGTGTCAACTCTCTTTTCGTCTCCTTCTATCTCTCTCTCTCTCTCATCCTCTTTATCTCACTGTGTCTCTATCTCTTCTATATCTTTGTCGCCATCTCGCTGTCGCTCTACTTCCCTTGAGCATCTATTTCGGTGACACCTTAACTTCCCCGTAGATTTTTTTGATCAATGGACGCATGCGTGTAGTAAAGATCGCAGTTTCAAAATGAAGATCACAGGTAATTTCATAAAACCGGAAAGGAGAATGAATAAATACTGAAGCCTTTCATGTTGGATATCTATAGTGTTCCCCATGTACCATTTTTGAACTGGTTTACGTTTTACGTTGACAATCGACAACGTCGCCTTTTTCTTCGCAAAATGCGTTATGATAGCTTTCCTGTAAAGTGCTCTTGTCGGAGAAAATTGTAGGCTGCTTTAACTAAAAGCTACAATTGCTGAAGATCAAACCGTAAAAAACAGGCCGACGCACTTATAGTACTCACTATCCACAATCGGTATATTCTTGTCGCGCATTGCAGCAGCAGATTCTTCGACAGTTCAATGAAAATTTACTTCAGACTGTCGTGGTTATTGACACGGTTGACATATTCATTCACTATTGTTACTGCGTTCTTCTTCCGATCAATATGTTGTACGTTAACACCCGAAAGTTACTCGAAGTTACCCAGTGGTTAATTGACAAAGTGGATGATCGAATCTGCATTTCTACCCTCATGGGTAACTTCAACCGACTTATGAACTGGCCCTCGAATAACTGATCGGCAAACAAATTTGAAGGGTATCGTCAGCTAGTCTATCTTGGTCGACTGTTCATCCATCAGAAAAACCTGCAAACGTGCTCATAATGTACTGAGAGGCACTTAACTCGTCTGTTCAGAAATACAAAGGAAATCAATCCAAATGTCTCACGCTTTACTTATGATGATTCATTCGCAAAAGACACTTTTTACGCATCTGAAAACACGTAATGTAAACGAAGATTAATGCTTTATGATGGCGTTCGATGCGACCGATCTTCATAGGTGAAGTTGCAGTCGTCGTTCGGCGGACTTTATTGCGACGATTAATTAGCTAGTAATCATTATCTAAGAACTACACACGCGTGGATTAATGTTCTTGGGAAAACTGCTCGATGCCGTTTTCATCAATACCAGACAGTGACTTTTGTCAATAAATATCGTCTGGTTCAATTTGTTCTCATTTGATGGTTAACGTCTGTCGGTAACCGCATGATCTTCGGCACACCGATAACGCGCCGTTTAGTCAGAAATTAAATGCTTCCGAGATTCGGTATTCGGCCATAGACGAGTCCATGTTCCAATACCGAAAAGGTTGGGTTTTTATTTTCTATGATTTGACCAAGGATTCCGCAATCCCTATACAGATCAGTTTCAACTTTTTAGTATCAAAAATTTCACAAAATAATGAGTGTATATCCACTTTATTGACGGCGATGTATGCCAGCGTTTTGCACGGTCTGGATTTTCGGATATAACGCATGTATATCATATTATTTGTTCATAGTCTTCATAATTAACGGCTTAATCGTCCTGTTTTTCAGGCGGTACATACATCATCGAGCCGCCGAAGAACGCGTCGATGAGGACGTCGCAAAAAACGAAGTTCACGTGCCGCGCCGAAGCGACGCCGAGCAACGTCACGTATCGTTGGTTTAAAGATGGAACCGACGTTCTGTTAATCAAAGATTTGTCACCGCGGGTCTTGATGTTTGTCGACGGCAGCATGACGATAACGCACTTGAAAAAAACCGATTCCGGCTGGTACAAATGCCGCGCCACTAACGGCATGGGCATGAACCCCGAAGCGTTAGCTTATCTTAACGTTACATGTAAGTATGGACAAACGAAAATTTGAAATCGTCTTCCTTATGATAAACTGTGAGTGCAGTCCTTTATCCGGATACATGCAATACATAAAATACATTTAGAAAATATATTTTACAAATACATTTTCGAATGATGAAAAAAATCTATCAGAGCGAATCTTTCCAGGCAAATTCAACTGAAATCTAGTTCTAAGTCATAGTTTAGGTTTTTCATCGCCAAAATGTCATCGGCGCTTAACTGATATTTCCTCTAAGCTCTGGGTCGTTGATACTTTGAACGAAATACGACATCCGGAAATGGCGGAAACGAGAAACCTGGTCGTATCTGACTCGTTACCCCGGTAATTGGTTGCTGTTAACGGGCAATGTGATACTTATATGGGAACGGAAAGATGATACATCAGTAACATCTTTTGTAGTTCTACCTATCGTCACCGGCATGCCGCAATATTTGTACTTGCCACGCGGCATGAGGGGCCAGATAACGTGTAAAGTCGAAGCGAATCCACCCGTCACCCAGATTCTGTGGTCGAAAAACAATCAGGCAGTGGACGTGTTATCATCCGAACGAATCGCCGTCGACGATTCGTTTGCGTTGACGTTCAGCGCGGTCGACAGTAAAGACGCCGGCAAGTACACGTGCACGCCTTACAGCGACCTCGGTACGGGAAATACGTCACCAGTGGTTACTGTAATAGTGAAAGGTTAGTATGAAATAACGGTTAATCTATATACGTTGATGAAATAGTATACGCCTTTCATTTTCAGTGGTATATTATTACCGTTGTTCTCGCGGCGAAAGAAGCGCTTATCCGCGTTCACACTCGAATTAATACCCGATCGCTGGCTCGTGCTATATGTAATGAGGACGCTAATTATAAAGATTACTGTTAGCTCGGCAAATAAAGTCGTGCGCCGTGTGTGCCTTGCAAACGGACCAGTCGGCATCGGCGTGGAAACTTCATCCGCAAGAAAACGGAAATTCCCTGACCGTTGCCGGCCTTATTAACCTCGCATCTGATGAACTGTGTGCTCAGTCTCCGAATTGCATCGTATTTGTATTACTCTGCAAGCATCCACAAATTAATTTTGAATACCAGTATTTCCCCTGCGATTACTTCTACTCGCCAGTCGATGAATTGCTGGCATACCAATCCAATTCTGAACGAATCGCGCTTCAGTGCTTCTTCGTCTTTTATGTTTTCTCTGCGTCCTTTAAGCGACCGGTAAAAATTTTGTCATTTTATTTCCGAAGACATGGATTGATTTCAATAATAACGTCTCTGGGGGACGCTCGGAGCGCAGTCATTTTTCAAACCAACAATAACACAACGTCTCATTCGTATGAATGGATGTCCGCCGACCTAGACATTGGATTCTACGCTGATGTCGTAATGTGTCACGCAAATCTACTTTCTTAGCAGCTAGTGCTTGTAATATCTAAAGAAATTATGTTTTAGAAATGATCATTTCATCGACGTTCTCTAAATCAACATATACCATAAAACGTATTACCGTACTGCATAAGACACTGAATTCTGAATTCAGACGATTATGTTCGATTATGTTCAACGTTGTTACGAATGAAATCGCGGAATCATTTTACAATGAATTCTCGGTTTTAAATACCTAACAGTACCGGGGCTCAATTTTCTTTTTGAAGATAATCTTCAAATGACGAGTCTAATTAAACATCAGATGTATTAAAAATTCGAGTCTGATTTGTTCAGTCGACTGAATAATACGAGCCGTATTTTCATTTCATTAAAATGTGTCCGCGCTTTTGTTTGATATGCCACTGTCTTTGAAGTTAAATAAACGTCGTTTAATTACCCCCGTTGCTGCGAAAAACGATTTGTCTGAACGGCTTTTTCTATGTGCTAATGTTAACCCGAACTGCTCGACCGGAATTCTTCAAATCATGCACCAATTAAGCGATTCTTTCGCCGGTAGCTTTTCTCGGAATGTCAGGAGCAGATTTATTTATTATTGATACGAACACATAATGTACCAGTATGATTTTCCTGTCGCAGACCTGTCATCCCGTCGCCCTTATGTCTCCGTAGATCCGCCGTACTTCACTCTGCGACCTGAAGAATTCTACCAGAGGGAACCGACGCAAAAAGTGACGTTGCCCTGCGCTGCCGACGGTGACCCGAGACCCGTTATCAAATGGCGAAAGGTAAGACATATACAATAATGCTCTCCGTCATGTCGTTGGGGATTTCTTTGCCTTCTCCGTACTCTTAACTCTCAACTATGAGTTTGTATATTCCTTGTATCGTATCGAAAATCGGATTACATTCAAAGAGACGAAATGCAATTTCTTTCCATCGTATTTCGGCTGCGTTCATTAGCTGCTTTTTATTATGTCTATAAAACGTGGAATATCGTTGTACTATATGCTGGGAATAAAATGGAATGAGAACACGCGATATCTAACTCAACATGACTGCCGAAGACATCCTCGCTTGCCAGGGTTTGATTGCCGCCCGCTGAAGCTCACGCCAACACAAACCCTGGCCGCAAACCCTTCAATGGTCTATTACATCGCCCAGAATTTCTTGGGCAGACGGGTTAACGCTCAGCGCCCACAAGTATATATATATATATATATCTAGCCAATCAGATGCGTGGTATTTATAGAGCTAACGGCGTGCCGGTGAAAAAAAACGCACCTGATTGGCTAGCGAGGATGTCCGAAGAAGGCTGCTTGGAGTTATCGCGATTCCTTACTCTGAATTTGTTTTGAAAGATATTGTTTGTAGCGTTTGAATTTTAGCCACACTGTTTTTTTTTTAATTCCCGGCGCTATGGGGATTCTCGTTACAAATCGGATCAGTTACCGAGCGGAAATGATCCGCTTATAGTTGAAAATGAATTCATTCCCCGAACGTCAACATGTGCAAACAATTTCTTTTTATATTGCTGCTATTTGCTTTTTGCTGAATCATCGTCTGCGTATTGACGATACAGCTCTGATACAATACGTAAGAGTGTCAGATGATTCAGCGATCAGAGACTCTGCAGGCTTAACCAAATTGCACCAAACGTGGACGCAGACCTACGAAAACCCATTATAACCTTATCAAAACCTTGTTTAAACCTAGTTATTTTTGCACCTGGTTATCATACATGCATGCTGATAATTTCGCAATGGCCACTACCGTATCGAGTCACAACTTAACCGTTAAATCAAAGCATTAAAACAATAGTTATGGCCTCGTTATAAAGTCTGAAGCGTTTTGGTAATATTTACGATGCCTCAGTAACCGTTTGGGTTTACTGCTCCACAAGTTATCACAATATTGCACTGAGCACAAAAACATACAAAATATTCAAGTTACAATGAGGTACGATAAAGCGGAATGGTAGTATCGAGATGCGACCAGTGATAGAATAAACAGGAACAATACAACCGTCATTTACGGTATAATATCATTATGTAAATAATTTGATAGCTTTTGTGTAGAAATGATTATAAACAAACTGGATCATTAAGTTTCCGGTTTAGCTCGAAGATTGAGGATATGACCTCATGGTTTGGTTTTTAACGATCTTGAAATACGGATTGATCCTGTTATCTATTTGATTGGTAGATTTCGTTTGATTTGTTTTTGTTTGGTGTCCCTTACAAACCCACACACCTGCCGGGAGCGAAACACGTTCGCTTTCTAAAATCGGAAATCGAAGTACAAATATAGTTGTGTGATCGGCGGTCGAATTTTTACAGCATTTTTTGTTTAAATCGAAGTTCATGATTGGAAATCTCGGTTCCGGCTCATTCAAACAATCTTCCCAACAGCCTGAATCGGCAAGCGACTGACTGGGGTTATTTATTTGTCGACTGTCTAATTTAATACGTCGTGATTTTGGAAATCACTAAAAAACAAATTTGAAGATCATCTTGTCCATTTTTATATTTTTCCGTCTATAAATCTGAACACCCGGTGTCTTAATTTTCTAAATGGATATGGTATAGTCATCTTCCATTCGTAAGGTCTATCTCGAGGGATGACTATTCGGTATTGATTTATGAGTCGATCTTACCATCCTCGGGGACATCATTAGAGGCTAACCAGGTCAAACATCAACAGGGAGCACGATAATCCTGTTTCGTAATTTCATCAGAAGAACAACATGAATATTTCACCGAAGAATTCGCCTGGTTAGAATCCCAGATTGTAGAAATGTCACCGAGGGGATTGCCTTTGGGGCAGCGATACCCCGTCACGGGCTATTATGAAATTGAATTATAAACTGCTTCGAATTGCACGGATTTACCGATCTACAAACATGGCGTTCTTCTACATTTCCGAGTGGTAAATGAATCGGCGCCGACAGATTTTCGACAAGGAGCAGTTCTGTGTTGTCGTAAGATACACGAACAGAAAAAGAGATATGTCGTATATTTTTATGTGTTATAGCAATCGACGTTTCGAATGGATGTTTCGAATGGAACAACGCACCGCACGTAAAACGTCTTTTGATTGTCGCTATACTAACTCAGAACATTTCTTGACGTAGCTGCGGGTAAAAAATGTAGGACATACTACCGAGTAGGAGAGTTTGCAGAACTGGAAAATCTTATTTTTCTGGTAATTGGGCAAATATATCGTCGATGAGACAGTTGATCGTCCTCTGCACACAAGTCCACGGGCGACGCAAAACCTGTTATAACTGCTGTAGTTATTGCCTAGACTGTTTGGTATTAGCTGACGAACGTGAAATGTTTGTTCACGACTTTGCTTCGACTAATTGCGGCTAAGTCTCTCGGTGATGGATACTAATCTCTTGATGATTATTTGAAGAACGTGGTAGGCGGTTGCGAGTTCTATAACGGCGTTTAGTTCCTACGTACTCGCATTCGAATGCGGTCGGATAGATTGTATTTACTTCGTTTCCCCCAATTATTCTTACATTAAATAATCGTTGTCTTAACTCATCACCCGAAAATACGACGCTATACTTGGGACAATTTTTTTAAATTTTTTTCTTCATTTTTCTAGCCATATTTATCTGTTTAGTACGACGGAGAAAAGTCCGCCATATTTTATCTGCGCGCTTGGAAAAGTGCAGAAAAGTTCACTGACGATCTACGAACACATAAAGGCGCAAGAAAAGTCCGCCATCATTCCAGCGCCCCCGGCAAAATAAACTTTTCGACCGGGGTAGAATTATTTTTTGATTTAGCGCCTCCAATGAAAAACACACCAACTCTAAAAATGAAATTCAAAACGTGTTTGGAATGTTACGTTTATGGCCAAAATCAGCAGCTAGTATGATGGCGGACTTGTCCGCGTCTTCCCTAACGCGCGGATAAATATGGCGGACTTTTTGCGTCTTTCTAACCGCGCAGATAAGTATCGCTTAAAAAGAATGAAAATGAAAAATTTATTTATGTCCCCCAGGTCACCGTCGTATGAAAACGATTTTTATCAGGAGAAAAATCTAAAGAAATGCAGTAGCTCCTAAACAAGAGAAATTTATAGCATATATATGACTTTTTCCAAAACTCCGATTGTGCTAGTGATGATTCGTTATGAATTACTCATCTGAGAACTAGACAATATCTGAAGAACATGCGACGTCAACTGCTTTATTTTTCCGTCGATCGCATCTAGTTACGCTATTCTTAATCCGTAAACGGATGACGACTAGTTACAAGGTATTTAGAATAGCTTCCAGTGCTGCTAGACTAGACTTTTTCAACCAGCGAGAAAGTCGCGAAGAAGAACGTACAGTAAGAATGTCATCGGTGTCGAAAGAATGTTCTCATTTTACTGCAACTGTTTCTCCGTATTGTGCGGTGTCTATTCATTTCTGTCGATGAATATTACACTATATTCATATAGCCAGTGTCCTGTTCCTGGCGACACGAAACGCTGGCCTGGAAAGATTCACGGTACACCTGACTCTGGTAAACACACTTGGATTATTCTCTTCTTCACCGCTGATACCTTTGGTAGTTTGGAAACTTCTTTGCACAGTTTTTTGCACCCGCAGGTGAAAGGTGTCGTCGTTTTGCAAGTTAAATTTTAAGAGTTCGTTTTTAGGTTCGACTGGAACTCACGGGAAAAAAACCCTTTTGAAACAAATCGTCTTTTGAGAGAGACTCCATATATCCAGCAGAGAAATCGTTTCTTCTTGTATTGTGTGACATTTTGTTGCTGCTCTTCCAGCCATGCATCATTACAATTGAGGACAACCCACGATTGGATAAACCGTGGACATATAAACTAGACTATTTACGTGTATATAATTATCTAATGTAAGCGAAAGAACTTCGATGTTGCTGAATCGAACGCTATGTCAGTAAATTATATACAAACTAGTAATTTACAGCCTTTGTAGGTCTATTCGGGTATCTTTTGTCAATTTAGAATGATCGTTATTTTTCAAGGCATCAATACAACTTTCATTATTATACACCGTCGTTAATCGATGCAACCTAACGATTTTGTCTTAACAGTTCTCGAGTATTTATTAATTCATTTCAATCACGTATACATAAAACTACTGGAGCATAATCCTCTTTAAAGTGTCGTCTTTGCTAGTAAAGCCAGCCTATTAAAGGCTTACAAGACAAAAATGTTCATACAAATATAACATCGTGGCATGTTACCGTTACGTCGTAAGGACGCTTCTCAATATATATGCAAACATATTCAATTATTTTACAATTCGTTAGAATTTGAGTTGCTCCCTCGGAATGTTACTTTAACAGTTAATACATCTTCAATTTTGTTGTATAGGTAGTTTCTTAAATCATGATATATTTGCATATTTCTAGGTACATGGAAAATTGCCCGAAGCGAAAAGATTGTCACAAAAAGGAGGCAATCTAACCATTCACAACCTGTCGAAGGAGGACCACGGTGTCTATGAATGCGAAGCGTTGAATATCGTGACCAGTATAGTGACTAGTACGACACTTATCTTAGAATGTAAGTTGTAATCTCTTTTTGGTTCAGTCAGTCAGAAATTGCACCACGAGCATGACAGCGAAACGTTACGATCGAAACGAAAACGATCCGTTAAAGTTGAATTGAATTCGAACACGTAAATGCATTCTCATTCATCAATGTCTGTGCAACTGTGTAAATAAGAGGGCAGATTGTTCCATAAAATTGGAGCAGCCGAAGCAAAAGTTCTTTCACCGTAAAAAAATTGTATTAAAAGGTAAATGAGACAGAATAACTTGATTTGTAGATCTAAGACATCGACTAGGTCTATGAAGAGACAGCATTTCTTTAATATACAGAGGGGAAAGACCATTTAATGCTTTAAAAACCAATAAAACTGCCTTGAACCCAATGCGTTTGTGTAAAGGTAGCCAGTGCAATTCAAAAAGAACTGGCGTTATACTATCAAATTTACGTTTTTGTACAATAAGGCGAGCAGCATCATTTTGTATGGTTTGAAGACGACCAAGTTGACATTTCGTAACCCCAAGTAGTAAACTGTTACAATAGTCGAGCCTAGAAGTAATAAAGCAATGCACCAGTCTCTCTGTCAGGGCTTGGTCAAGTAGCTTTCTGATTTTAATAATTTTGTACAAAGCAAACGAAGCAGCTTTACATACGTGGTTAACGTACTTATCTATCGTCATGTAGGTAATACACCCAGATTTCGTACCTTATCTGATAGAAATATAGAGGAGTTTGCAACATGGATCTCACTGAAACTGTTTTGAGAATTTGGTCTAAACTTCGATGAGAAAATGATAGCCTCTGTCGTTTATAAACAATAAATTATCCCTCATCCAAATGCGTATATCTGCAATACAGGATTCAATCTTACATCCTACAAAACATCTTACATACTCATTTAACTTGTACTCCCTTGCATATATAGCCCTCGATTTTAGTTTATCCCATCACACCTGATGATGATCTCTAGAGAGAGTTCGAAAATTCGGGTCATTTTCAATTTTTGATTGAATAAATTCTTGACCTCAAAACTTTTAGATCTGTATATATAGTGGGTTTCTAAAAAAAACCTACACATTCACATATCGTTAAAAATGATGTGAAGTTATTGCCATACGAAAGACAAAAAAACCACTCAAAAGACCGTGAATCGTGAATAGGAGTACATGTAATTAATGTTTGACTGTAACGTTGAAGTGTATGATATTCTTAGTTTGAATTATGGCACCCTCGGTGCTAGTATAACGTCAGTAGCGACTACTGATTAGCATATTGTCTCGTGTCTCAATTTTCAGCTACCACGCCACACGCTCCATACAATGTGACTGTTGAAACCGATTCATTTTCTGCCCGGGTGTCCTGGATGCCGTCGTACGACGGGGGATACGCTCAAAATTACGTCTTATGGTGAGTATGAGAGAATACCACGTGTATACGTACATAACACCGATACTTAGAAGCGCCTGATTTAGCCAATAAGAAATCCATGTTTTTTAATAAGTCGGCCACTCGTTACTTACGTAGCCGATTGTCGTCGGGAACGTGACAATGAGTGGTAACGTAACCCACAAACGTACATGTCTTCTATTCAAAGTGGACACGAAAATCTTTTGCAATCAAGCACGCCGATTCACTAAAACTACGGCTATCTATATACGTCATACAATATAATATATACTGTACATGCTGATGGGCTTAATACAAACATCTTCTTTGCAAATATCCTCTGAGAAAATGTTAAAAACTATGTTAAACCAAAGTTCGAAACAAAAGTAGCCGTTTTACCTTGCGAAGCGGGTGTAGCAATATCTGCTTGTTTTACGTGGAAGCCGCGCGATCTGACATTTTGACCGACCGGCTGCGGAAACTTATCAACTGTATCAACTTGGATGTCGTTTACTTAATGGCAAAATACAGAATATCGAATTGCGCGCGCGTTGTTCTAAACCACCTCTCACAAGGCTTATACCTAACGACAGCAGCAGAGAGTATAGTTGTAAAAGATATATTAGAGGTTGGCGATATTGTAGTATTTTGTTGCTTTAACATTTAATATGGACACCAGCAAAAGACCCGTCTTCGGTGGGTTTGAAAGAGAGTCCCCGGTCGTGGAGCCAAGCCGAAGAAAACATCAATGCAAGGATGGGTTAAGGGGAGACACTAAGGGAGTCCCGATACCCTAAGTTTCAAATGGTTCAACCGAGAATATACCGATTGATCTTTTCCAATATAAATGTAAAATACCTTAAAACGATGTAACACGCAATAACTCGACAACCTTACATGCTAAATCATTCGTCGGTGTAAGTTGATATTTTAAGTGACACTTACACGATGAAACCTCTCTTTCCTTATCAAAATACGATAGTCGGTAAAGCGGTAATGCGAGCGTTGATCTCCTGCATACAGTACTGGAGTTCGCAATGAACCCTGTTGATGGAAATGTAAGTTCCACGAGGTTTTTTACCTTGCATACTTTTTAAGCACTATACAAATGCCTTTTATCAAAACAAATCCATAAGACCTCTTTGTTTTTAGCCGTTACTTACTATAAACAGCGTGACAAGATCTGAAAAAAATATTGATGTATGCCTTATTGCATTTGTATGGTTCTAGGAATCACTGTCACAAAATGGCAAATTCATATCGTGCAAGCCGAGATCCACGATTTCGTGTGTGTTATGGCCACCGTTCCTACGAAACCTGTTTTGGTATTTCTCGAACTACAAGATGATTAACTTAACAATATGAGACGCGGTAGATATGAATACTGTACCGCGCGCATATACCTTCGCAGCGATTAATAGCAATAAATTATACTCGGAGATGACAAAAAATTTCGCCTGGTGTCGAAGAGAAAATTTTATTATGCGCGCCGAGGCTCGTGTTGTGCGGTTCGCAGGTGTGCAGTTTCGACGGTTATTCTCGTTCGCGTCAGCTCCTGAGACGACGATTTGATCGCGAGATGCAAATGGGATTTCATGCCGAAACGTGCGTCTTCGTTTCGTCGGCTTTTATGAATAATTAGTCAGTTTCGCGAAGCGAATGATCAAGAAGCCATTAGATCGTTGTAAACCGGGATTTAGTAGGTTACAAGCTGTCGTTACTCAGAAATCGAAGTTACGATTGATGATCAGCCAATTACGATAGCCAATGATGACGGCTTCGTTTCATGCGAATTCATTCTTTCTTCGAGTATCGAATCTTTTTCACGCATTCGCACGTTCAATAGCTCACCTAAAGCTCGGCGTCTCTAAAAATATCTCTTTGAATTAAGTCCATTCGTTCAACCTATTATAATCTGGATATCGAGCTACAATTATTTCACGGTTAGTGGAATCCGATGGTAGGCTACTCTATCAACGGCGAAACATCCTGCGTCAAAATTAAAATGTATTTCCTGAAAAGCTTGCCGATATCGTTTGATATTTTCCGATATAGGATATCCTCCGAGCCGTGATTGTATGATCAAATATCAGTACAACAAGTTCTGTTGAATAAATCGGTGCAAAACATCCATGGATTTTGATTCTTTCAGCTACAGCTATTTTAATCTCATCGATAGTTATGGTAAAAAGTTTATTGTTACAATTTTGATGACTGACGTTAGACTCAGAAATGATAGCTTGTTTCCCCGAATCGGTCGGGTGGCTTTAGTAAACTGCAATAAAATTCGTAATCAGTTCATTTATATAGCTGCCGTGTATTTTATGGTAAAATTGATCATGATTTTGAAAAGAAGTAATGTACATGGTATGGATAGGCAGATCAGTCCTGTCCAGTTTATTGCATCATCCAACCAGATCTCCCTTGGCCACCCACGTTTACGGTTACCTTCCGCTGTGCCCTGCAGTTTGATGTTTGCTAGGATTCCCTTGGCTCCCGAGTACAGCGTTACGTAATAGGCCTGCCGCTGGATGTACGTCGTGGTGGCGAAGCCATATACCACGACAACCAAGCTTTTATGAGCAAAATCATTTTTCACGTTTGCATTCAGAAATAGTATAATATCAAAGAGAGCTTATCTCGTTAACAAAAGACGACTAAGCCGCGTAACGCAAGAAACGCATCATTCGAGTGGAGAGGTTCTTCTGTGTGTTGTAAAATATCATTTTTTCAAACTGACGTGATGGCATTATTGTTTTCAGCAGTATATATATATATATATATATATATATATATATATATATATATATATATATATAAGCTTGCCAGCTTGTTGTTCCGTGAAGTCCAAGACAACGCCAGCAGCTCAGCTGATATACATAATGTACATGTGTATATATATATATATATATATATATATATATATATATATATATATATATATATATATATATATATATATATATATATATATATATATATATATATATATATATATATATATATATATATATATATATATATATATATATATATATATATATATATATATATATATATATATATACACATGTACATTATGTATATCAGCTGAGCTGCTGGCGTTGTCTTGGACTTCACGGAACAACAAGCTGGCAAGCGTTGAATATTCAGGTTGATATCAATATCTCTGACAGCGAGGAGATGAGGCGGGCGAAGTCTTCGCTGATTTCTATACCAGATATATTTCGCCATAGAAGTTGCTTGTCGTCTCGCGGAGTCCCGGTAACGCCAATACACCGTGTATCCCCACACTTGATGATTGACAGAGCATCTACGCATGACCGAATCCAATACGGAGGTCCATCAGTTGCACATTCCTCGCTCCCTGTCATCCTTCCTTGAAAAAAAACCCTCAGAATTGGATGGTAGTAAATGTATTGCCATCGTCACAGATAATATAACACATCAAGATCCATGTTCATACACACGGTAAAAAGAACGTGTTGTTTTTTCACGTCTGGTATTTTCGTTAAGGATTTTGCCGCGCAACCCGATTCGTTTTTTTTCGCGGCTAGCGTTTGATGTGATATAATAATGATGTTTGATTTTCGGTATAATTTGATGGACACAGACGGGGTCGAATTATATACGCGATAAGCGTATATTAGCCAGCCAGCGCTTATTCGCAAAAATAACAGCTTTTCCGCGTATCATTGTCATTCCGAGCTATTCGCGGACCGGCGGATTATGCAGTAATCATTTCTGTAGAGAACGGGGCTTAACCTACGCGGCCAATTTCGATCCAGGTGCCAGGCGCAAATGCCGAGCAACGCTGCAAAAGTGATCCGATGATTATACGGCTAATGTCGGACGTTGTTGCTGCCGATAGACGGCAAAACCAATACGAAACGAAGAGGTTGAGCAAACTATCGACCGTCATACAGGAAGCATCGACTGGCTGGCCTCCACTACCGCTGATGATCAACGCGAGGGGATGGAGCAGTCAACGAAGGGCCGTATTAAACGGGCAAGCTGTTTGATATACGGACTTAGATCGATTTATTTTTTGCTACCAAAACAACGCATAATAAATGTGTATCAAACGAAAATGCCTTGTTTGGGAGTAAACATTTACGCGGAGTCGATGAATCGCGTTGTGAGGATTCATAAAAAGGTCGTCGAACGTATCAGCCCATCTATCATCGCCTAAAAAGCAGCTTCCTCGCTGATGATCCTTGAAAAACTATGAATTAAATATCAGCCGGGTTTTTTGAGCGTTATACGACCCACAGAAGAATTGTCGTCACGAGACGCGCAATATTCCTGCGATATTAAGGTTGGATGGATGGAAACGCTACCCTAATGAGCCGTATGCTAATTCATACGTGGTC
The DNA here is from genome assembly GCF_964204645.1 of Tubulanus polymorphus. Lineage (NCBI taxonomy): Eukaryota > Metazoa > Nemertea > Palaeonemertea > Tubulaniformes > Tubulanidae > Tubulanus > Tubulanus polymorphus. Next base: position 8,004,692 of record NC_134030.1, read on the forward strand.
TGGATAATGCAACTTCGGCTATGATAAAAACAGATAGAACATCTGACAATTCGATCTAGCTTCTGATAAAATCCCATTTCCGTAAAACCATTATTGCCGGCAACAAAAAGGAAATGGCCGACTGGTCTATGTCATCGCCAGTGAAAATACCGGAAGTCATCTTAGTTGATAGTTTTTCGGTTGTCGACACTTCATATCGGCGCGCACCGAGAGTGAAGTATAAACTTCGTGATTTCTCTTCGGGCTGTAATTATTAGAATATTCAAAGCCTAAATACTGAATATCACATAATCACATACGTAAATACACATGTGATTTTTAGTATTAAGGTATTGAATAGTTCAATAATACGCATTGTTTGACCTTGGATCGTATCGGTAGACCACTGTCACCGATCCAAGGTCAAACGAGTAAATGAACGACACTGCTCCCGATGATGATACAAGGCGTTTGCTCTTTCAAAGCCACTGCTGTAACAAGATGTATTCTGTGACAGACGATGATCGCGACGAAAACGATTCGCGGCACGCCAAGTGTAACCGATCAATGGGCTTACCCCGTATGTGATTGGAATTATTGAGCACCGGGGAGAATCAGACATATGTTCTTTTCCCCGCGCGTAGGACTATTTTCAGCACCTGCTTCGCCGCAGAACGCAACTAAGGGTATTACAAAAGTCGGCTGAGTAAATGAGTTTTGCAATGCGTATTGCAACCGAATTGGTTGATTAAGCGCCGATTTAAGCGGCAATGGCGATTCTTCGATGGAATCCCATTTCGCCGGTGTTGGCAAACCGATGTGTAATGCCGTGTATTTAATTGGATTGTAGATACCCGCTGGATTTGCCAGCTCTGTCGTTTCGATTTGTATCTATAAAATCGTACGCACTGAGACTCGAAAAACATCGTGATGTATCGTGCAACCAGGTTTTATACTCGTCCTCGTTAACGATATAGGCGGTGCCTCGTTTCAGAATGGCTTTGGCTTCTTAACGTTTTGATTGATATCTACGCACTCGTGCCAATGGCAAGAACCCATCGATACCTGTCAATTACACGAATCACTTAAATCATCAGAGAACTAACTAATGAATATCTCGACGTTCTTAACATGGCGTTACAAGTGTTCCTGACCGACAGTTGAAGTGGTCTACCGAGGGAATCTCTAAGTTGTTTTCTCACCGTCGTGGTGACGTCATCCGCCCTAATTCTAGCTCATCGAGTTGAGGCGATATAACTCGAATGGACATCGACGCATATAATTAGTGTCCACGACGAGTGTGCTTATTTGAAGTACTTGCAATAGATTATCTGCGAAGGGTGGCGAATGCACAGAAAGTAGCCTTTAATGAGTGCCATAGACTAACGATGCTCAAGTGAAAGTGAACAACATTCGTGCCGAAATTGCTCGACCATCGCCTCGGACTTCAATCTATCTATGTCTGCTAGGCCAGAAATCGCTGTTTATTAAAGCTTAAGACAAAAAGATCCGCAAATAAACAAATTCATTATTGCTATCTACTACTTTCGTAACTCCGTTCAAAAGGATACATGTTGTGCCATCAGCAACCTTATCAGCAGCTGCGTAGCCAATTCCGGATTGACAATTCCACGATGGGACATGAATCATCTTAAGATCCATCTCATTAAGAATTAAGGAAATTGTTGGAACAACCAATCCCAACTGCACCGTTATCAACGTTCCATTTTCATACATTTCATCTCTCGGTCAATCCTGAAGTATAGTTCTTCGAATTATCCCTCAACTGTGTTCGTTCGAGTTCGCCCAACAAGAACAAGAACAAGAAACACTTCCAATGACGCTTTTATTGTTGTCTCCCGTGTTTTCAAACTGACGTGTCAACACTTTCGTTCCAGGAATAGCTTTTTTGTCTAATGGCTATTGATTCCAGCTCGGTACAATTATCTTGTTACCGTATTTGCATCTTACACGCTTCATTAGATGACCAACCTTCAAACTCGCGACGGCTCATCAAGACATACTGTCAATGTTTAACTGCGGAAAATACACGCACCTTTATCTGGTGGCTCTTTATTCGGCATATTTACCTAAACACGACGATTTGCCCGTTCTCTGTCAGTCCATTTTCTCTAAGTGGTGGCGGTGATTTTTCTTTTTATCAAGTATATATTCAGTGCGTGTTTCGATTGAAAGAGCTAGCAGTTGCTTTTCGCAGAATCTCTCCTTTTAGTACAGAATTTCAATAATTCAACGTGATATAACGCAATTGAAGCCATAATAGGTGAAAATAATCGAAGAGATAAAGAATTATGTTTCTTCAAAATAAGTAAATACGAGACCATGGTTTCGTCATGAAGTTCAACTGGAACAATGCCAAAATAAACCGAAGGAAGATTAATGGATCAACAAATGACGCGATTGACATTTAGGTTATTGTAGATGTGAAAGTTGATTATAAAAAAAAATATATACCCACGAACAACCTTTTTCCTCCCACGAACGGTCTACACACCACACTACCTACTGGACTTAACAATGGGTTTTTTAATGCTGTTCTTTTCATGAAGAAATCTACTGCAAATTTAATTAATCAAAATTCCTTTTTTTCGTCGAAATGTTGTCATGAAAAATCGACCACCCCTTGAGAAGCGTGGCCGTACGTGATAAAATAATTCATTTAACGCAAAAGCGTGATCTATGCCGTCAATAATTACCTAATGATTTATCGCCGAACAAAACATCGATTGAAAAATTTTCTTCGTGGCATGAAGATTTATGCTAATAAATCGTTGGTTCATTTGTGCTTGTCAACTGGGGGAATTGACGTGGTATTTTGATGCACACATATCGTACGATATGGTTGATTCTGTTTTTTTTTCTTTTTTACATCGACATGTTGTATCCACAAATAAATATTTACAAAGCCGTGTTTGTAAGTAGCTTTTGAGTGACGTTGCTGCAAACTCGAAATATCGCTACATAAATACTGCTTGAAAAAAGGCTTATGTCTCGCTTTGCGGGTTGATGCCAATCGGCTGCATCATTAGGGTTTTCTGCTTTTTCACAGAAACCCTAATTAATCCGGATTATCATTATTATCATTATTATTAGTAATTCTCCTTTCCAAGCAGATAATCCGCATAGTGCCTGTTCATATCAAGCCTGTTCAAGAAATTTGTTTGGTTCTATATTGCGATATAATTCATTGACGTAAATGTACCACTCATATCAGGTTCGAAACCCTGGTAATTAACAATTTTTGATTTGTATTTATAATTTCCAAAGGTTTGCATACTGAAGCTGCTAGGCAGAAAATGCGTTTGCTATATCATCTTTTATGTGCTTTTTGTGATGAATATAAAATACGATTAAATCATTTGCACTTTTATTCGTAACGCAGTTTATATCTTATCAAATTTAGGTTTAAAGTCGTCAATGATGCCAATCCAGAGAACTGGAAAACCATACAAGTATTGCCGTTCGGAGCGACGACGTTTACACTATACGGCCTGAAGCCAGCCGAGGTTTACGAATTCGGTGTGATATCTAGAAACAAATTAGGAGATGGTCTATTCAGCGAAATAGTCAAGGCAAAGACTAAAGGTAATCGTCGTACTATTATCATCAGTGTTTTTATGCATTGGCTACGATGAATCGTGTTATCATTCTCACCGTTTCATTATCTAAACCTATCGACGTGTATATTGTGCTATGTGTTCTGCGTTCGTCTTTGAATCGTATTTTAAAAACGGTATTATCACTTTTATCTTACGGCTTTAAACAATATATACTGCACAGGAAATATAATGCCGATTTATTCAATTTTTGATTTTCTTTTGCCGCACCAAACGGTCGGGAAGCTGGTGAACGCCTATTTTGTTTTCATGAAAATCAATTTGTGTGTTGGTAGTGCTTTGTCTGCATAACGTTGCCAATACGAACTAAAAATAGCTCTCGATTTGGTAGCTCCTCTGGCTCCGAACGATTCCGAGAACTCGATTCGCTCGGTTCATCATATATGAGAATTGCCTATCGCCGGAGCGTCGAAAATATAACCAAAATCAACCTCTTCGCTGTATGCACGCGTACGACATTCTGGCGTTCTGTTCAGCGGTGAATCTCCGCGATATTTAAATTCACGTCAGCTATAACGCGTTCTGTCGTCTTAACACGACGAATGCTCATCGGCGCGTTGTGAGCGATCTCGCGAAAGGCTCGTGTGAAAAAATACATCACCAGACCAGGCGCAGATTACGGAGAGGTCTATCTGATCTCGCACTATGCAAGCAGTGCCGCGTCGTGTCGAAATCTTGTCGAGATGCTCCGAGTAGAAGCGAATTGCGGGCTATCATTTTAGAACAATGTCGCAAAAGTGAATATTCTAGTGAATGATAAAATTTTTCTTTCCGTCTTCATCGATAACTACTTTCATTCCGTGGGCAATAACGCCATGTGTCACCAATCTCTCCGACTATAAACAGATACCCAACTTGCCAAAGGACAGCAAGTAATGTACCTGGTTCGAACACCAGATTTGAACGCGTTCAATACTCGCCCCATTCACCGCTCCTCGATCTATCGATTTATGTCGTGTTTTGTTTTGTTTTCTCCAATATATATTCATATCAAAAAATGCGAAAATTCATCGACACAAGCCCAATATCACCTTGAATCGAAGAAGGCCTTTGACACTGCAATAATCCCAAATATATAATTAACAAGAAAGATTAATGATTTATACACACATCGATTTGTATTTGGTTTCTGGGGAAACGATACATTCATCATAAAAGTCGATAGCTGATAAATACATCTACTGCTTATTTTGCATTATGCACTGGTTCTAGACAGGATCAACGATAAAACCCCGCGCGTCCCTTGGCCGCCAATTTTATTTTTTTCATTTCAAAAATATATTCATATCGTTTCTGTTGTGTTATTTATTGTCTCTTCATATCTCCCCATTCGTAATGATTTGATATTATATATATACATATATATTCGTAATTGTATTATCATTGAATTGATGTGTTATTATTCCTCGTTCTGTACGATTTTTAGTGTCTATACACGAATATTTCTTTCTATATTCGGTATATATGCTAACCTTCTGTTTATCTCCGTTATGCGTATATACAAAAAGACGTTTTCGCTTCATTTTTCATCCATTTTCGTTGTCTACAGTGCCACAACGTACCCATTTATATATGATCCATTCCACCATAATACAACGCAATATCTCTTGGGAATATTTCTTTTGGCTATATTTTCATGAGAGCTGGATGATATTTTGTTGTTTATCGGTCCCGTAACCGACTGAGTTTTCGATTTAGTCGCAATGCAACGTGGCATTTGCAATGACATAGCGGTTCGAAATCAAATCGCAAGCCTCTAGAACCACCCAATGATAATGCTTCAAATCCAACTGTTAATTTCATCTTTCGTTCATTTTCGTCGTATATATAGCGACTTAAATTTTCATTGTTCAGATATATTCAGAGATGATACCGCTTTTTATCCGTGGCGCGCATGCGTAATGGCTGATCAGATAATGCCCGTGTTTATAAGTATCATAACATAAAGATAAATATGTCCCCAAACCATTATTTGTGTCGGCACTAGACACAAATTTGTATTAAGACTTTTATGCTCAAACCGGCAACAATTTACTTCCTAATTTATGTATTCAAAGCTTCTGTTTGTTGATACTAGGCAATTTGACTTGTTTTCAGCCGCCCCTCGTTTATCGAGCACGCCTCGGATGGTTCCGAAGCCACGTCAACGCCAACAGCCAGCTCATCCGGTGACGGTGCCCAATCTCCGTGACGGTATATTACTATACATACATTTTTACGTGTATCCCATGCATGGGTTTGCATTTATATTTCGTACTACATAGTTCTTCATTATTTCGACATTATTTGCAGATTTCTTCTTTCATTTTCTTCCACTTGTTTGCATATTACGTATAACGTTCGATTTTATTGTTGCCTGGTCGTAATCAGCCGTTACAAGCGTCCGTAGTTTTTTTCCTAGGTAATATAGTCTATATCGTGTTGGTATGTAGATTTGTGGTCGTCATATCTGTGATACGGAATGTGGGGCACGGAATTTATATCTGCGATGGCTAGGTTGAAACGGGGGGACGGTGTCAGAGATAAAAGATAAAAACTGGGCGTCGTTTAAGCGCTCAGCCATGATATCGCCGGCCAAAAGAGCAGTCATTGTTTATTGGCTATACTTCCCTGTATATTTGCGGCCGTATATACCCAAACGGCAACCGGAAATTAGTCGGAAAAGTAATGATGCGCGCGGTGCAGTGTGTGTCTGACCTATTCGAATTGTCTCACCACATTTCGGTTGTGCGATGTCTTTTATTCTATTCATGAACGAAAATCCGTTTTTGTCCCTGACCTTGGTTTGATAACTCATCAAAAACCAAGGTATTTTCGTTGATTGGATCTATGAGTCATGCTAGTTGTTTTTGCCTGCATCTGAATCCAGCGGCGCTCGTAACCTCAAAGGAAGCTCCGTTGAGAGAAGTAATCATAATTATTTTCCCTGTTCATCGCAATAATCGTAATTGATTAACATCCGCCACTGAATGAGTAGATCTTTCTTATCATTAAGATTATATTGATGGAAGATTTCCTTCTTCTTATAGATGAAATATATACTTATGAACACGTGCTCCATTTTTATGCTACCTATTTTTAGCTTGGGGTTTTTACGTCGGCTCCGTTCGTTGACCCTTATAGGTTGCGTGTAAGTCAACCACGGTAGATAGTTAAGTCGGAATTCACGAGCTTACGGGATAAAACTGTCGCCACCAATCGCACAAATAGGCATGAACTGCGATGATCCTAATTCTTGGTCATCATTTCTAGCGAAACTGATTGACAAAATAACCACGTCGTCCCGAATGGCGGGCAATGATCTTTGATATGATTGATCTATATAATCACACCATTTGATTGATATTTGATCGGCTTTGATCCGATTATGTCTGTAGATTGACAATCGGGCTATATATGTACGTTTTTCGTTTAACTAGCGCAGGCCCTGCAGCGACGATGTTGATATAGTTTGTATACGTCGATTAGCACTGTTATATTCGGCCGAATGTTGTGTTTCGCGGATGTGGCATTATAATTGAAAGTCCGCCTTCGAATTGTGCGACTACTTCATGTTTGCAATGATTATCCGCGCGCAAAATCGATATAAATTTGATCTAGTGAAACACAAAATTTAATCTAGTAAAAGCTGAACGACCGAAGATGAACGCGGATGCAATCAAATTCGACATGTTATCTATGTAAATGTGCACAAATTCATAAGCCACCGGCGATAATTCGATAAAAGTGCTTGTATTTCTTTCTTTTTTTCTAACCAACCACTCGAACGAGTACGTTCGAAGCGTCGAAATTCAAAATACTGAAAATGCATCGCTCCAAAATATTAGGGAGAAAATTAGATCGCAAGCGATGGGTTTTTCGAGAGCCCCTGAATTTGTTTTAACATTTTACAATTCGCGATACGAAAATAAAAATGCAGTAAAGTCATCGTAGCAATCTATACACGGAAACTTTTACATGATCATAGTTCCCGGATTTCTCAGAATTCAGTCTGCTATTCGTGCCAAATAAACAAACCTGTGCGTGCGTGGTCGGGAGGAGCTGACCTTTAATTTTTTCGACTTTAAGACGATTGTAACGGCTAGATGATTCCATCTCGCAGCGCAATTTTCAAACATTTATTGACTATATATATATATATATATATATAGTATAATTACATGTTTTTGCATTTATTTTCACTTCGAGCACGATCGATTTTTGATTGATTCTATTTATATATTTTTTCTATCGCGGTTTTTATTTTTAGGTCGTCGTGTATCGTATCAAATCTAGATTTTCCTCTATCCAACACACAGCGACACATAAAACGTGCCATGTAAAAAGGACGTAGCCACCGGAAGCCACGAGTGTAACGCTGAGAGAAAACCGATATTCAATTTTAACCTAGAAATTTCCGGCGATATGTATATATATATATATATATATAATTTAACGAATATAACGCAGCTCGCTTTGAAATGATAGTCGAGTATGTGCAGACGCCAGAATCATGAATCTGATATATTGATGTATATAGTTATAAAAGTGCTTAGTACTAAAGTACGAAGTTCTTTTTGTTTGACTTAGCTGTATATGTAAACTACTTGCGTGGCTTCAGTTGGTTACTACTGCTACAAGGGTCTTCACAAAGATAACCACAATATAGGCAACGCACAACCCATAGACACATAGTTGTTTGTCGGTATTCAATAAGTAGATACGTTCAGTTATTCGGGAAACGGAGAAATTGATCGCTATTTCTAAGTCTTCCGGGGCAATGTTTACTGCACAATACGGTGTTTACTGTACACTCAATAAGCGACAACATCTTGAATATTGATGTGTTTGTTTGAGAGCGATGATTGATCTTGAATTCAAGAAAAGTAGCTAATTTGTTTTACGTCATCGGTAGAATTCATGGATTAGAATGTATCCCGCTGACTCGTAAACCCACCCATTTCGAAAACTCTATGATACCATCATGCTTATCATCTAAAAAGGCCTTGGGTATAAAAAGGCTTTGGCGAGTGCATCAATATGCGTTATAGCTCGTATGGTTGTGATATCTGCTTATGACGTCATCACACCGTCAACTCATGACACAGACCTGTCGTCGAAACACAACGAGGCTTCGTATTTTTTTAAACGACGCTTCGATCTTTTCTTACCGTTGAAATTTGCGGATGAAATCTATAGGAAACTAGTGTTATGGTACTCTGTAATCTAAATCTTTTCCATCGATGTTTCCTTCAAATCTTTACACTTTTTTGAACTCCAGTTTCAATATTTTGACGTTCATAGCCGAAGGCAGCTTAACTGAAAAATGTGCAGAATTAGAATGATGAAAAGACAAGTGATTTCTTTCGTATCTTTCTCGTTATACTACAAAGGTCAAAGCGCATTTTAAGCCAACACAGGGGTGATTCTAGCAAAATTGGTATGCGAGGTCCAGAAGAAAAATCACTATTCAGAAAAAGGATCCATTTCTAAGGCAACTAGTGCAGGGATCATCAGGGCCATGTTTTATGGTTACAAGTTTTTAATTTCTCCTGGTATCCATCGTCTTACATTACATTACCATATAATCATCTCTGTAAATTTCTAATGTAGTTTAATTCGTAAATAAAGAATAATAATCTAGGGTTGTAGGCAGAAATATATCCTAAATGACGACATTTCCGAGTGGACGTGTGTCAGTTTTAACTATCTTTGCCTTGGCGAAAAGGGCAACCTCAACGGGAAGGCAGGGGTCCGGACCCCTGACACCACCCCCTAAATCCACCCCTGCAGCAAAAACACGCCTTCGCCATAACCCTTATTGGCCGGACGTGTTCCTATAACGGTCGAACTAAGCTTAAGTTCTTAATCTATTCGATTTAGTTATATGACAATCATTCCGTCACCACCTGATCAGAAGTCTCGGCTTCGTGCCCCGCAAGACCGTTATTTGAATGGATATAAAGCTGCACAGAACACGGTCAGAAATTCTAGCCGCGCAGTTATCTCAAATAACAAGTGTTTTGTGCGAATTTCCCCGGTGGCAAATTAAAATCCCCAAGCCGTACATTCATCACGTCAAAAACATAAGCAAACAAGACGAAAAAAACTCACTAATGCATGTTACGTGGAATCTTTATTTTTTCTAGGTTTCGATCCGAATATCGCGGCCGCGCTGCCCACGGATGCGACTGGCGCCACTTATTATCCACCTTTAGGTAGAAATATAGGTCAGTATGAAAGTTGAAGAAAATGCATGTCAATGTTTAAATTGTTGCTTAGGCTTCTTCAGTTAATTCGTTTTCTAATATCTAAAGTTGTATTTTTGTTACTTTTAGGGTGGTACCATTTCACATTAACCCTTTAAGGCTACACTGACTCATCTATATAAATTGTGATGACAATTTCAACACATTACAATATGTTCTATTAATTCAGTGATAAAAACGCTAATCTGTGAAATGTAAAAAGAAACCGTTCAAGGCGATTTGAAAATAATTCGAAACTCTAATAACGATCTCATTCAAGTTATCGTCATCACGGCGTTACACCCTAATAGAAGTACTTAATCATCATTCAGTCCAATTTACATCGTAAACTATCATTTTGAAACTGATATTCAGTAGGGCTATTATACGCGGCGAGACGTTTATATGAACGCGTTATACGGCGTTTTATCTCGTCGAAATCGGCTCCGGCGGTTTCGTAAGGTCTCTCATTTGTTTGCCGCGTTCGTTTAACTGAATTATTTTGACAGCGTATCTCCGACCATTCAATCGACTGCTCCCGGTGCTTGTTTAGCGACCGTCTCTGCTGCGTTGACGTGTACACGGCGTCGACTTGTAACCACACGGCTAATGTGGTTTGCATCAAGTCTGATTAAATTTATTTCGCACGCCTCACGTTTTGACAAATACATTCCGATTGGTTTATCCTTACACAACACACGCGCTGCTGTACACGACGTCTTTTATTAGATCGGGTATTTGGAGTTGGTGACGTGTATATGCTAAAAGCAGCACATATAGATAATTTCATTTTCAAAATCATGAATGTGTCAGGCTTTGAAATCTCGCTTAGCGTTCTCGAGCGTCTTATGTATGCATGCATCAGTGTTTTCAAAGATATACCTCAGATTTCAAATTAAACTAAGTTAACTAATCGGATGGATGTTTGATTTCATCAAGATTATATATTCATACGCGGGATTTTTAGGGATTGCGAAAAACTTTTGCGGGTATCGCAATTTCATTCAAAACTTTGCAATTTGAGTCGCAGCACTGGGAAATAAAAAATTTCTCGTCAAACGCGCAGGACACAGGGAAACACTCGGAAACATGTTTCTGTCTCCTTTTTCCGTGTTTCCCTGCATCGCGTGCGATGTGCTCGAAGAATCGGTTTAAGTGAAATCAATGGTCCTTTTCAATTTTCAGGGCCGGTACCACCGCAAGCGTTAAACTTGACGCTGAATCGGGTCGGAAGCGAACTCGTGGTCAGTTGGCAACCGCCGAAAAATATGTCGCTGGTCAGCTACTTCATCATCGAACACCGCATGACCGGCGACGAGCAGTGGGAGCAGATTAAAGTGAACTGTAAGGATACCCGTTACAAAATGCACGGACTACGCTTCGACGTCGACCACCAGGTCCGGCTGATCAGCGCCGGCAATTTCGCTAGAAGCAGACCGACAAAAATCGTAGGACTTCCATCGGGTAGGCAGCCTTTATCAGAGCTCGATAATCTCTCTCGAGTGATTAATTCCCTTGTAACGCCCTCATCTTGCTTCGTAATCTGATTGCCAATGCTTGGTATGAAAGTTTTTCGTCTTCTCGATTTTGCCATCGGGTGCAATCGAGTACCTGCGCGTCGAGAGGATCTGTACCTCGGGCACTGCGCGCGTGGATGATGAATGACGTACTTTTTGCGATGAAATTCGATTGCCGTATTTAGATGAAATAAAATTAAAATGGCGGCGTCGTTGACAACAACAGAAATACCAGACCTCGATAATTCAATAACGAAATCATATTCTTTATAACTTTATCACGATCGCTCGTCACGTAATGTGTGCTAGTCTAAAAGCTTGTGCCGACGCCTTCACGAGTTATTTAATCAGAACCACAATCGCAAAACAAAAAACCTTATCTTCGCATTTCAAACGGTGTCGTCTCTCATATGAGTTGAACTGTATCATCTTCTGAGAGATCGCTTTTTCGATTAAAGGTAAATGGGAAAAGCTTGTACGACTAACGTGATCCAAGTTCATCGAACATGCTCTTTCAGACTGAGGGAGGACACCGACAATATAGTGCCAGGATCAATGATCAACCCGAACCTAAATAAACAAATTCATTTCCTTAAACCATGACGAATATGGATGAGTTAATAAGTCATCGTCGTCCGTTTTATGTATCGACCAATAATCTTCAATTTTCTAGAGGCATTGTCGAGCGTCGGCGACGACGGAAGCGGTGGTGGATGGGTCGTGTCGCAGGCAGCTATTTGGGGTGTTGCCGGAGGCTTCCTTTTCCTGTTAACAGTTGTGATAGTGGCTGTGATTGCTGTAAAATGCTTTAATCAACGCAAAGAAAACAAAAACAAAGTGAAATACGGTAAGTATACTCGCGGCAGTGATAAGTCGGTTCGATTAACTTTCGTGATATAACAGCGTTATGATGTAATTCCCCTTTTTCTCGATCGTTCGGAAATCATTTCATAAATTAATCATTCATATTACATACACGGTAGGATGACGAAGAAATCGATACTTTTCATCAATTCGGCTATCTTTCCCATCCGTGTAGTGTACGCGGTGTGTTTTTGCTTTTTTGAATTTCACGCGTGCCTGGTCGCGGCACCTGTTCCGATCGGCGTTGATCAAGATAAGTTGTAATGAGAAAGAATGGCTGGCTCCGATGATACACGGCGGTCGGAGGAAGCAGGAATTTCCGTATAAGCGGGAGATAGAGTAGATGTGCAATTGGCCAGGCTTCCTCGCGCGCTCTAGCTTCTCATTGTGGGCTGTGTTGATGAATGGGAGGGAAACTAGATAGAATATTTGATTGACCTGTCGGTGACGCAGATATTCCGTGCATGGATTAGGGACATTATTTCCGTTTCACAGGCATCATAAGGGGCAGATCCAAGGCGAGGGTGCAAGGGGTGCACCCCACCCCCCCCCCCCTCCCCCGTTAAAATGTCAAATTACCCCGAAATTTTTAAGGAAAATCAAAACTATTAACTATTGGAAGTAAACTGATATATACTTGAAAAGTTTGTATTCATTGACATCTATTTTTTTCAAATCAGGTAATGTTTCCCGTGGATGCTCTTTTAATCATATGATGTGCTCCATTTTGGAGCGTGCACCCCTCCCTGAATCAGACCCTAGATCCACCCTGATTAACTCACGGATTCGTAACCAGCCATGAGATATAATTCCAAATTCGTTTTGGCTGCAGATAGTTTTATATTCGGCAAAACTTGGCTAATATATTGAAATGTTCAAACAATTTCTAAAATCTGTCACCTACTGAACTCAAGACTATAACACCCACACTCAAAAATGAAATCTATATCGTCGATAACTATTATTCTGACTACTTACTTTTCTAGGTAACGTCAAATATTTCGGTCCAAAACAGCTCGAGGCGAATAAGTAAGTATCGACGTACACAATTACAATGCGATTGTATTATGAAATATTTAGAAGGGATCAAAAACTAGATAGATTTATGCATGTAATAACAGATAGATGCACTACGAACTACGAATTACTTATAAAGTGATTTTTAGATTTACATTACGGAATACGCATGAATAATCTTCGGGAAAGACACATTTGGGGATTTGAATATTATGTTGATTCATCCTAACTGTTCATCTAATATTGATTGTTTGTTATTTCTCAATGTTCGGATGGTGTTACGAGTTGAATAATTCCGCGAGATCAAGTTATATATAAAAAGAAAAATTGCGAAAAACTCGAAACCTAATCAGCGTTTACATCTATTGCAGTTCGACGCTTCCCTTGCCGAACTCGCATCCGCCTCCGCCCCCGCCGCCGCCGCCACCGCCGCCGCACAGCCCGCCGTATCGAACGTTTCCCAGAGAAGAGAACAGCGTGCTGGCAATCACGAACAGAGAAAACATTCGCCACGAAAACAACCACCAACGACCGATCATTAAGAAAGGTAAATGCCGCGGAAAAAAGGCCGCACTAGAGAATTTTGCCTGGACGTTTCAGATTTCTCAAGAGGTGTTGTGCACCGGCCTTAATGTGACACAACAAATAAATCTATGTCAAAACGAATGAGTTCACATATATGAAATTCGTGCTTATTCGTGGTTATCATTGTGATTTCCGACCACACGAAATAATTTCAATTACATGAATAAATTGTGAAGACAAAAGTGTAACAAGCCACGCGATCCACGACGTGATTGGTCGAATGAAATGATTCGCGGACGCGATTGGTTGAAATATCTGAACACGCGCTATTGACTGTTCTGAAGACTTTGAAAATAATGTATCTTTGTTTTCTATTTTTCAGTAAAAATAGTAACTGATACACACCACGAAGCAACCGTGTAATAGACTCTAGATAGCTAACAGCTACACGCAGCCGACACCAATCCTCTTTGCAGATGAAACCATTTCGGAAATGCTATTACACAGCGACGATGCATACGGCGAAGCCTTCCAAGGCTGTGCGCCCCGCGCGCCGATTGCGAGGCCTCGAGTCAGCGATCTCTTACTTGAAAAATCATATAAACTTAAATATATACATATTAGGCTGCATAACGTTACAGAAAATGCCAAAAAAACTTCATACACGTCCAGTAAATCACAACAATAGACCTCTTAGAGACAAAATAGTGGTTCGAAAATATTCGCATATCGTAACCGTTGAGTTTGGGACATACAACTCGATTCTTCAGAGCTGCGAAATTCGCAACGTAAGAGAAAAAACAAGACAAAGCAGCGATGAAGATCGTCCGCAGTTGACGTTTAGATATGATATTACGGTCCAGATACGACAAAACGCGATCGAAAAAAGATACTGACTGATCGAAATCGAAAATTCCCGATTGTCGCATTCAAAACAGGGCCAACCTTACCGCAACTGGCATGCCAGGTATTATGTCGAGTGCTTTAGAAAATCTAATAATCCCTGTACAGGAAAAACAAGTATCGTCGCGCGGAATAAGATGAGAAAAATAGGCCATTTTCGTATTCAACGCATTCCTGGTATATCCGATGCGTCGATGGAACGGTCTCTTAACGGCTTACGAGTTCCAGAAATAAGATGTAATCTTTGCATTAGGTGCTAGTGTATAAAGCGATGCTTATCATGTACGTAATATCAAATTCGTTTGATGATTTTCTAGTAATAATGCATAGTGTTTAGTATAAGATTCGCATTTAAAATCTTGAAAACAAATTCCAACTCCAAGTAATCACGCGGGTTACTCTGAGCAAGACTTAATCTTACTGTCTAAAATATCATTTAGGCTAAAGAAAAGCAATTCCCGAATACGGTCGATAGTTATCCGGAATACAAAATGCTTCATTGGCCTTGTATCAGGTTTATGGATTATGGTATGCCGACACGAGGTGTCAAGGGTGTATTCATTCTGGTCGAAACGAACGCACCGGAAGAGTATTCGAGAATCGATCGTAACCCGCGTAATATTCTAGGAATGTCGCTATTCGGAAATCGTCGGGTTAAACCCAACTTGGAAATCCCGTTACGTTCTTCTTATCTAAATACGAAAGTTGTACTTTCAAACTCGCCGTGAAAAATGTCGACGAGTGGGTGACAGTTGTGGCACGATCAGCGGATGTGCCACAGTCGTGTCTACCGTATCTGATGGTAAGACGCGTAGATTTCTTGTGTTAATAAAACATACTTATTTCTTTCTTACGATATTTTTTCTACTTGATTTTGTAACCTACACGTATATATCGGTGATGAGTGTGGGTATTGGGTATCAGGGATATATCAGTGGTATTTTGTAGCCAGATTCTGGTTCTATAGACTCGGTGTACTTACCTTGACCTCGTGACCCCAGTTTTACGCTGCTTTGATATTTAGATTGCAACTTTCAAGGGGCTTAAAACGTGATAGCATTTATCAGATTGACAGCTACATAAGTAGTCGGTCTGTAAAATCGGCTCCACCGTTAATTCAAACAGCTTTAATGCAAGGGCTAGTAAGTTTATAGACTTCGATTTCGACTGAGGAACCGATCCAAGTATTTCGATTTCCCTAATATCAGATGATTTTTTATCAAATCATAAATTTGTTGAAGTTGTCTCCGTTTTACTTTTGAAAAAAAAATACAGCAGATAGTCCGTTATTTCCTGTTTGACGTGTGTAAAACGAGTAAATTTTAAGGACACTTTTTGTATATTAAGCTTAAAAATCGGTTATGAAGTAACTTGAACATGAAATTAGTCGTTGCATTCAAATTAAAGTATTGTAACGATGATGTATAATGTATAGAAGAATATGATGTGTTAAATAGTTGCAAAAGAGGGAAAATAGAATTTTAAATGAAGACTGTATAAATATTGTGATAATATACGAATCCTTTTTGTTTTTTCTTTTGATGCGCTGTAGTTCAATGATGATTTGAGGCCTATTTGAAATTTTCTAAATGGTGTAACAAATGAAACTGGTCTAGTAGGCGCTGGTACGTTAATGGATCCTGCGACGCTATTTTCACAAGGGGTGGTAGCAGACTCGAGGCCAATACACCTCCACCTTGCGATGCGATGCACCCGTCAGCACAGGTACACTGCTAATCTTTATCAGTCATTAGAGCGGCTTTGGTTAAAGCCGCTTACGACAGGGAGTAACGCCACGGTCGTCGACCCTAAAGACTCTCCAACGATTTATTGTTGTAAATCTGATACGTCCAATGCGTTCGAACTTATATTAGCGCAGCGCAAGATGCGCTCGTTTGCGGGCGCCTTTACGATAAACAGTGAAACAGCGGATGCCAACCTTAACAACTGAGTGAATTTTTTGATAGAAGGGTTGTTTTAATGAGCATGTTTTTTGTCTATAGTTTTCGATTGTTCTCTTTAGTCCTATGCCCTCTTTGAATGAAGTGCAATACCTATAAACCTATTCATATCCAAGCGATGTTCTTGAGGACAGCCAAGCTATATCAAAAATGTGCCAGTTTTTCACTCAACCGACTAATCGATGTGAAATTAACATATTGTATTGGCTATATATAGTTTCACGATGATAAATGACACCAATAAAGACGTGACCAGGTGCCATCGCACACGAGAACTTACGTACGATGGAATAGGATATGTCTTTACATATACATGGTGAATAGAAGAAGGAACGGAGATACAGATTAGTCACATATCAATACCATGTATTAGGAGCTGTCCTTAAAAGATGTCCAAGGTGTACTTAAGTGGACGAGGGTGCGGGGTTGTTTTTTCTTCCTGATTAATTCCTTTAAACCAGAACAAATCATTTAGTGCATTTCATGGATCTTCAACTTCGATGAGAAATAGCTCGCATAATATATGTTTACAAGATAATGTAAGGAATAACGAACTGTAGTTCAGAGTGAGCAATAAATGATTAAGTGAATGAAAAAAAAAAAATTATTTTGCATGACATGACTCCGTCTTTAATTTATTTATGTCCGATGGGCGAGGGGTAGGGGGATTATTCTAATGGGGAGATTCTGTGAACATGGGATAGGCAGGGAGTCAAAATTTTGCAATGTTGTGTGGACATCTATTATGGACAGCCCCTACGCAATATTATCACCTCAAACATCTGCCGATATTGAGTAGGTGTTTGAGATAAATGTAGCACTGAAGCCACACTATTGTTTGTGAAGATGATTAGCATTTGTAAAGTGTTTTTAAACGTCTAGTCTAACCGCAACTGCTAGAATATTGAAAACACCTGATCGCGACCACAGCACCGGAGACTCGAACACATATAAGACGAACATAGGACGAATATACCACGCTTTACTTAAGCACGTTGAATATGAATGGATTGATCGTTTTTGTGAGTAGCTTATGTCCGATCATACTTTCAAACCGTGTTTTCGCAGCATCATCGCTAGGAAATGATGCAATTTTTATAATCTTAATTGTTGCAATTTCATATCGAAGGGCTTTATCTTCGTTGCCGCTTTGGCTGGTGCATTGGCAGAATGCGAAGATGTGAGTATTAGGTTGGTCACCATCCCCGTCGTGTGGCCGGTGTCAATTGATTATAGACAGAGAACGACGGGTTTAACCATGGACTCTAAATCGAGTCCATGGAGTTCGAACGCGTTTACTGGTCCATGTTGTAGTCCGAGACCACAATTATTTATGCTCGAACTTTTATGTAAATGGGGCGTAACGCATGACTCTGTGTATTTGTAAATTGTGTTTCTTCGATTAACTCACCTATCGTTTGATTTTCAACATGGCCGCTCTCAAGAATCGGTGTGAACCGGATGGATCTTGCGACAAAGAAACATGTGAGGTTCCTACGGGTAAAAAGCTTTCCAAATTCTGTTCAGAAATTCTTTTCGGCGAGTCGGCGAGGTTTTATAGTAACTTCGAATGAAATAATTTCGATTCAGAAAGTGGCCTTCGAACATGTCTGGAGATTGGTGATAAACCCGATGATAATGATTGCTCCGACGAATGCCAAACAGACGGTAAAACATTGATTTGATCTGTTATTTTGTTTCATTCTTTAAAGTCTCCATTCAGGCAGGGGTGGATCCATGAATGTTGTTAGAGGGGTTCCATGCTTATTCAAATGGCCGCAAATTGTTTAGAATTTGCCTCTCTGAGACGCAATCTGATGTATATTGATGGGGATATAAGCTGAAGTACGTACGGTGGATTGCTAGGCTTATACAATAAATACATTTCCCGATTCTTTCTTGAGGCATTTAGGGGAGTTCACCGGCAATAAGTTAACCCCTGGATTCGCCCCTGTACAGTGGTTATGGACCCATAGTTTTAATAAAAAGAGTTATATTCAATGTATTGCTGAACTTGTGGACCCTGTGGTTTATCTCCCCGCAGTCGATTGCCCGGCTGATGACGAATGCTGCAAAAGCCCGTGCGGGAACAGGTGCGAAAAAGCTCTGAGGATACCGACTACCATGGAAACCGGACGCTGTCCACCGATCAGGGGTGGCGCGTGCACGTACGATCACGGAGAATGTATCGAAGACAACGACTGCCCGGGTACCGAGAAATGTTGCCCGATCAATTGCGGTACGACTAAGAACTGCGCTGAAGGGGTCGTCATTGAAATTCTTAACGATTAAACTCAATAAAAGAATCATTGCATTATTATGGTATATAAACTATTTCTTTTATTTTATGCCTACTCGAAAGTAGGCAAATGTATAACGGTCAATAATCATGTTGTTGATAATATAGTTGATATATAGATATCATACCATTATAAATGAAAAGTACTTAAAGACAACGACGAATTGTCAAATATCACTACCTGGGTATGTATAGTCCGGTAGTCTTGCTTGTTACCCAAAAAGTTATGAAGAGAAAAATATACATTCATGTTTCAGAGATTATCCTGATTGTATTATGACCCAACAACTTTCCCCAGTCACACGGGTTGTTGCAAAACTGGCTCTCTCCGCTAGATGGTGCGAGTAAAAAGCGATGCTTAACAGTAAGGTGAATATATTCCTTTCTGCCGAACTCTTTTCTAATAATTCATTTAGTTTTAGTATATTTGATTTGAAAAATATAGATATCGAATCGGAGGGTTTATCGCCGCGGAGAAGACTTCGCACTAGCGAACCAAGCAGTTCTTTGGCCGGTTGCCACTCTTATCATGCACTACTCTTATCTTGGACGGTCTTAATCCACATACGCACTTGGTCGATAGTATTTCATTCAATCTATGGGTAATGTTTTAGAAATGTCGATATCCTTACACATTTTCATTATTCTAAACTATTTCACGCACAATATACGTATTTAGTAGTAAATGGCTCTATATATAAATAAACTATTTCATATATGAAACATTGTGAGGCCTTTCTAATGATAGTCAACGCGTAAGGGTAGGTCGAGTTGGATGGTTCTAGTTCAGGTAGTGATAAATAGTGAAAAATGATCTCTGAAACACTATTTAAGAAGGGATCCTCGTTCGTAAGGAATCGAGCATGTATGTTTTTCGCAGATGATTCTCGAGGCGATCTGGTTCGAATCCCTGCGATAGATGATAGAACGAAGTTGCATTACCAAGTGCCGTTTTTCTTTTGCACCTCCGCCGCTCTATCCGTTTGATTGATCCGTTCCTCCTTACCGTTTATTGAACCCAACTTGCCATTTTGATAATCCCGAATTGCCTGCAAATATCATTAATATTATTATTGGAAGATACGTGGAGGAGCCGTATTAACCTGGTGTAGAAAAAAATACAACGAGACGATTAGTACTTTATAGGTTAACTAGTTTGATGCACGACCTTTCGCTACTAGTGTCTAGTAGCTTCATCAGGTGAATGAGTATGAATATCAGAAATTTATTTACCTGTTGTATCTCTTCGTTTGTCGACATAACGAATGGTCCGTGCCTAACGACTGGCTCTTTTATCGGAAGTCCCGTGCACACGAGAACGTGACAGTCTAAAAATAAAAATTATGTTATTGGACAAATCCTATGACGGGTGATTCGGGACAAATCAATACTTTTCTTTCATCCTCCACGAGGATGTGCAAAACAAATAATTTCGTTTTTGGTGCGCTTAAGATTTGTTTTGCGCGCAGAGATTTGTTTTTGCGCGGTAAGATTTATTTTTGTGCGTTCTCGTGGAGGATGAAAAAAATATTGATATATCCCGAATCGGCCACCATAAAAATTGGTAATCTATAGTTTCATGGTAATCTTATGTATTTCTGCTTAAGAGAAATCTATGGAGATGAATCATCAAAAGCGTCATTCAACTATCAATATATTTCATGGTTGATGATGTCGTTCCCGCGAGATATTTCCTCAGCCTTCGTGAACGGTGACACTTTCATCGTGGAATCTTGACATTGATCATTCTTCAGGACCAAGCGGCTTTGATACTTGGCACTTTTATCATCAAATGCGTGATGATCATCCTTCAAAGATTCATCCTTCTGAAGTATGTACACTTTAGCGTACCTTGCAGGTTGTCAGCGGTCATTAAGAATTTATTGCCTCGTTCACTAAGAAGAGCGACGTTGCCCATTTGAGCAGGCTTCTGTTCATGACCCAGGTAACCTGGATAAGATATCGAGTGAATTACAGAAAGAAATAAACTTATAAGGCTAAATAATTGATATTCTGTTTCTGATGAGCTTGAGAAGCGGACCCGGCCGGCCACCTAATTACCCTACATTACTTGTCTAAAAATCATGATCGCGCAAACCATGACAGACCCAGTAGTTATAGAAATGAACTGATTAAAAATTCTATTGCAGTTTCAAAAATGACCCGGCCGATTAGGAGAACAAGGTATCATTTTTGTGTCTGGCTACGTGGAATTATATCTAGATCACCTTTTCCTCGCCAGACATAAGCAAATGCATTGTGACCTTCGGGAATATTCAATGTGAATTCTGAACCTTGTTGCAAGTGAATATCCAACATTAAAATCGGTATCCTCGTGTGGACGGGTGATTTATGACCTGAAATCGAATAGATGAATAGATTAAATTGATATTGCATCCTCGGATCCTATGCATCAGAGGCGTTAGATTTAGTGCCGGTTACCAGATATCAATCCGTTGAGACCCGTGCACATCCGGTATGATACGACGGTGGAGTTGATGCGATACCGGAACCGATTTCAATCATGATAACACCAGACGAAAAATGGTTCGTGGCAAAAGCGAAAAGGGCATATACCTTCCCCCGCTATTGGTTCAGCCTAAGGCTTGGGGATGTCTATTCAATTACGATCGATGAATTCTCGAAATTAACATGTACACAGATACTGTTATACCATATCATTATTATTAATTAACATATCATATGCTAACGAAGGTGTAAACGAGATGATTTACTTACCATCATGTTCACCGGCTAATACTTTCACCACCACTTTTCCTGTATCGATAGTCGGTATCGAGTCGGGGGACACATCCGAATACGATGGTGGTATCATCTTATACTGTAGATTGATTTAAACACATTCGATTCAATAAAGGGACTGTGACGGGAGCTGATGTCCTATAGTAATTGTCAGCAAAGATTCTAATCTGAATTTTAGTTTGATTGCTGATAACCAGGACCCTGGGTCATGGGTAACAGGTTTTTATCACCATTCGGACCACGGAACAGCATTGCTTTATCATCAGCATTATGTTATTGTAACTAATAAAACTTTAGGTTATTCTTTAAAGGGTTAAGGTTTTACCTTCTTGGGAAGATTGACCCACAGTTGAAAGCCTTCTGAACGGCCGCCATTTACGTAGATATCATCAATAGGCATCTCAGCATGGACGATACCACTACCTGCTGTCATCCACTGCACCCAACCTGATTTCAGGATTCCTACAATTATAGTAACCAATTAGTTGTTTATTGCTACGACAGAGAAGATACGTCCTACACTATATGTTATCCATTACCCATGGTAAAATAAAATGGTAGTTTGCATCCATTGAGTATCTAAATACGCGAGAAATGGGTGGGTTCGTTTATAATTCGGTTTGAACTGTCTTATTTTCAACGTTGATGCTCAGATATGGCCTCTGAGCGAGTCCCGTTGATCCAAGGTATAATAAATCTTTTTGCTTTTTGCTTTTCCACGATTTTAGACGATAAATATAGTATCAATTATTTGTACCTGTATTGCCGGCCGAATCATGGTGTTTGACACCTCCATCGATGACGTACGTGACTGTTTGAAAACCACGATGAGGATGGTCCGGGGCTCCTTGAGCTTCTCCAGGTTTATAATCCACTGGTCCTGAAGTGTAAAAAATGCCGTTTTTAACGACCATAAGGGAACTGGAATTCATCTCGTAGGGAAACTATGAAAGTTCATGTGGACTTCTGATTACATTATTTGAATAGATATTGCATTCGTGCATACGTCATAACTGAAATACGATGTATTCATTTGCCATACTCAAAATAGTGTTTTGATCGATGCATTGCATGATTGATGCAAGTACGGATCCAAAATCTGCAATAGTTTATTGCTCCATCTAAAAAGCCATCAATAAAAATCTCTAAAAGAATTTCAAAGGACAATTAGTTTCTTTCTTCCAATGCATACAAATTTTTGACGACCCCTGTATTATTTTTTATAAATTTTTCGATAAGTTGCTTTTCAAATAGTACATTTTGTGCAATGATTACGTCTTTGCAAGCCAAAACTATACGCTGACATTACCTATATGATCCAGCATAAGAAATGGATCCCATGATGGTATGATGCTGCCGATAGGTCTGCGTACCAAAAATCCACCACCCTCTCTCTGTAATTGCGACGCCGCGAGTTTCACTATTGTTTTTTCCGACATGGCGAGGCACAGAAGCTCATTTCCCGAAGCTAGATTAACATAGGAAAAAAAAACACGCTCGTAATTGGTGATGAATACGACGGACGTGTGTGCAAGGCTTTCGGTCTCTGTGCGAGATACTATAATGGAAGGAATACCTGTCCTGGTAGAAGAGACCAACAAAATAATTATTTGGATTACTTTAAATTCATGCGACGAATATGGATCTTGCGTTTATTTCATCTTACGCTGTTACTAGCGACAAGGATCATAGGGTCTTCGCTTTCTAAATTTTGATCGGATTAGGTTAGGGCTCGAAATTGCGGACGATCTTCATCGCATTTTTTTCATTAGATTTTATTTTCCATTTAGATTCATTTGACACTTGTCCTCAATATGAATTTATTAATTCTTTTTCGCCTTTTTGCCAACAACGATACAATTTGAAATCCCGAGACTAAAATCAGAAAAATGCCGATAATATTCATTATCCTAACCAATACTCACTTCTTTACATAGCTGCTGGAACTCGATACCTATCGCTGGAACCAGCTACGCCCCTAGTTCCAGCTATCATTTTCATATGCCTACCCAAAAATTGGTATCCTGAATTACTCTCACAACCAACGCTACGCTACCACTGTGTAAAGCCAACGATGAAGCTCGGAATGCGCTTCCGATTCGACCATCAAACCACCAACAATCAATATAACTGAGCCTGGCGTAGACTTGGGAATCTTGGCGAAAATGAGGCGAACATTTTAGATCCTTTTTTGTTACATTTCACATATACACAAAAAATATTGTTTCGGCTGACCCACATGTAGGCTACAATGCTGCCGTCTCCTAAAAGCATTGATTGCATTATTTTGTTCTTTCTTTGATTGTATTCTAATATAACCATGTATAATTTCGGTACATACTGCGCGAACCGACGAAAACTATTTCTTGCGTCTACTGCTAATCGAATTTTATGTGTGGTTATTGGAAGTCGATGTATCTGCGCCTAAGCCGACGTGTAATATATAATACCGAGCAATATATTGATACTTGTTTTAATGTCGTCCCAACAGATCCGTGTCGGGTTATTTTTTCAAGTGATTTGCGGATGCATAATGGGATATCGCAATTGATTATGATAAAAACGCCTCCCACTGCTCGGCGACTAATTGCAATAGCGTGCTTTCATATTAGTGCGTTAGCGATTGCTTCCGAAAGCGAGCGAGCAGTCGCTCATTCAACACATCTGACGCGAAGTTAGATAATATAACAATAATATAAACGTCCTTCTATGTACGTGAAGGGTGTTGCCTGCAACTATCGTTTCAAACTTTTAATGGTCCTTCAGTGAATGAACTATTATTGTATAATATTATATATATTTATATTGGTGTTTTTTTCAGTCAACGAGTGTTTACACGAATATTTTTTGATAGATATATGCGCGCAGTATAGGCCCCAGGGTGCACACGTTGCCCTGAAATTTTAGGAGGAAATGAAAAATATTAAACTGATACCTGAAACAAGTTAAGATTGATAAGCTTGTTCAAAAATGAGTAAATGTTCCCCGATGCGCTTTCTTCCGGGGTGCCCTTGTGATTATATGAAATGCCCCTTTTTGGGTAGCACACCTCCTTAAATCAGACCCTATATATCCGCCCCTGGGCTCTGCTTAGACTGTCAGTAATTTTCAATACAATAGCGGATAGATTGGAAGCTATCTCGTGCAACGAGAACAATTTTAGATTTAAATGATAGCTAAGGTTTTAGAAGGTTCAATCCCTGAAATCGATATACGGTAGTTGTCAGGACGATAGCACTGCATCTAGATCTGCAGCAATGATCAGGTGCTGAAAATTTACATTTTATTGCCATTACGACAAATCGAGATCCCGAGAGCAGTAATTGCACTTATCTTAAACGAAGTACACAACCTTTTATTCTGTTGATATAATTGGAGGCTAATAGCAAAGATATAATTCCAAATCCCATATTTCTACGTATATACAATCAAATGTCCATTCAGATACGTGTACGTGTGTATTTCTTCATAAAACCCCTATGCAATTGTCGTTTAGTGTCGTTCAATGCAGGTCCATGGGATTATGCTTCATGAGATTTTGAGATTCAAGTGTTGAGTACGCGATAACTGAATTCTTCTAGATCGTCTGGCCAGTAAAAAACCCAAATCGCTGCATAATTGAAAGCCGTGAAAGAATACTCCATAATTCACGGTACCATCCCTACATGCAAAATTCCAAAATTCGTCACACTTACCGTAATTGATGTGTGATAAGATGTTACCCTGTATTGCGGTCGGGCGAATCTAGAGGTTTTCCGGATCGCGCGAATCTCTCTGGCTTCAATTCCACCTGTGAAAACGAACGCCGAGTATCATGGCGCATCAGTAGCTCTCCCTGCGTATCCTAGCAACAACGTATCGTCGTCTGTCAGGATATTCACGATACAACGCTGTATTTGCGCCTTGTTTTATATCGTTATTTAGAGAATTCGGTCGCTGTGCGGTGCGCGCATTTATTGCCGATTGGATTTTAAAAGAAAGGAAATAAATACGTACCATCTATGTATGTTTACATGTATGGGTTCGATGCGCTTGAAAAGGAAAATCGACCTTTGCATAAACCAAACGACGTATTAACGACCTGGCTGTCCGAGAGTAAAACGAATTTCATTTCTGTTGATATATTCGTAAAATGAAATCGATCATTTTCTGCGAAAAAGACTGTTGTTTTCTGTAATTCTTTTTTGGGTCTTCTTTTTGGAATTCTTTTTTGTTCCTATGATATTTTAGGGCTGACACACGCATTAGAATTTAATAACGTGGTTACTTCCATCGAGGTTGCAATATTTCCGGTGTGTCAACGCCAGTCGTTTTACCGACAGTGCTGTCACCTTTTGAAATTTATAACCACATTGCCTATAATGAAAATCATAGCAAACCAGTCCTCTACCGTCTATTCAATTATACACATCTTAATAGGTCAGCGCAAACATTGGTGAGTTCGTGCATAATGTTGAAATCTGAAAGACTTCGTATTCCAAGACTTACAAGACTCTTTATCGTTCTTATAAGTGCGCGTACAACGTATGCGACACTTCGTAGTTTAAACATTTATAGGTTTTGTTGCGTTGGAGAAGTCGGATAAACGACGACGCACTTGAAGGCTGGCGAATTTGTTAAATGAGGGTTCTTTACACTAACAACTTCGTGGTAGCTGTGCTAGTCAGTCTGTACGCAGTTTATTGCAGTAAGTAATGCGGGCACACCTCACACAATCTCGTCAGAATCTAACAAATATCATTTGCTATTTCTAGAGAAAATGCACTTTACCGTTGAACCGCACGTAGTTGAAATCAAATGATGAACCCTAAATATCAAAAACCGTCAATTACTAATTGTTCACTAATTGTTCACTTGTTTTCTTTGGATGGATTTGGGTGCAAGTTCGATATTACGTGCGCTGGTCCAAGCTGCGCCCATATAACGAGATGTTCTATAGTGGAATGAAGATGTTCAATAACATTCAGATAGAATCTCATTATTCATTGTAAGATAGAAATCTCATTGCATCATTTCCAAATTTTGTACTATCCAAACGATACGTCATATCATTCATTGGAACGCATTCTAACAGTCGTTTCTTGACATGCTATTTTTTCTGAATTTTGTAAAAACCTGAATTAGTGGCATTCTCCCTTGGTGGAACGTATTTTACCTTCCGTCGTTTATATATGTCGCAGCGGTTTCCCTGCGTTTTTAAACTTCGTATATGTGTTGTTTAGGGGCAGCAACGACAGCCAAACCGACGATAGATCCGACGCTATGCCAACCTATGTGCATCAATGACGGCGAGTGTATAGTTAAACCGTTACCGACTACCACGTCATTTCCGCTCAATGAAACGACCGATATTTCGTCAACAGAAACTACGGCGCCGGACACCCCACCAACAACGGCGAATACGGCGGATCCAACGACGCCGGACACCCCGCCAACAACAGATCTTACGAATACATCGACGGAATACGTTTGCAAATGTGTCACCGGTACTAGCGGTAACATTTGTCAACATGGTAATGAAATTTCTAATGCGATAAAATCCCTTTTTTTAAAAAGTCGTTTATTCGGCAAAATAAACGTTTAAAAAAATCATCAGATATGAAAATGCGTGATTTACTCAATTAATCTTAACATCTTTTCAATACTCTTTCTTCGTTATTCTTACAGGATTTCCGAAGACGAAATGGTTGTGGGCACTGGCATTCTCGATACCAATCGCTGTAGTTCTTGTCGCGATGGTCATCGCTGTTATGTGTTATCATCGTAGGAAAGAAGATGATACCAAACTCGCGCTCGCCGCTAATGAGGCCATTAATATCGAAGATGAACTAACTGCTATGTAGTAGATATATCTGATTGTGTATTAGTGAGTATTGTTAGTGAACTGATACTAGAAAAATCGTGTATTTTCAATAAATGAACGTTAAGTATTGATATAGTTTAATCTAGGACGTTTTTGTTTTTAGTTCATTTACTTAATGCGGTTATGTAATGATCTGTATATCAATTCGTATGATCCATGTGTAAAAGAAGACATCAATTGACTTTTATTACCGGAAAACTGTTGTTTAATGATATTTCATTCTATTGAGGCTAAGAGCGAAGACTGTTAATGACATTTTAGTTATTTCCATCACACTGGCGATCACTCTTTCGAGTTGTAGACTGTTAATGAGTTCGTGCAGAAAGTCTACTCTGTTTACGTATATATTTCAATTTTAGTAACGTCCATTACTCATCGTTTTACACGACGAAGACAAAGGACACGACACTTGAAGTATTTCCAAGTCACGATCTTCACGTTCATGCTGACCACTGCAACCACTTCCTGATAATTATACATACATTCGCGCTTGAAAGCATTTATGAATATCTTGTTACCGACGATATTGAGAAAACATAACATATACCTGAACATCGCTTAACTTCATTCAGATAAACCACAAAAAACACGTTCTCTTTCAGTAATAAAGATAATTTATTAATCGCTTTTAATTTTCGAACGTCAATCAACAGATCGATATGTTTAGTTCGCAGCTTACTAAAATGGATGCATTAAAACGCTTCACTTTCCATACGGTAAAAAATAAACGGCCTTTTTCTCACGAAGGCATATCCAGTATGCATATGAACTAATTTTAGAATTGTTGAACAATTAAGTAGTAAAATGATAGGCCTATAGGTAATCTTTGAGGGTGACGTAACATTCTTGAATACGTTTTCGATGTGTTTCTTCGATATCATGTCGAATCGGCTTATACAAGTGAATTGCGTCGAAACAAATTTCAATTCACTTCGGGGGACCAATAATATTGAGGTTTCTGCGCTGCTGGATTAACTCAGACATTTCCATATCTACGTGTTCATATAGGTACGTTATTTATTGGACATTGGGCTTTCGGGGGGATAAGTTGAACATTTTTTTTATACTCAGAAAAACTTTATCAAATCTACAGATAATCCGTGGTTTTATAGAGAATAGAACTGTTTGCGCGCGATTGCAGCTGGATGCAGCGAGGAAAAAACGTTGTTTGTGTTCCTAATTACAAAAACTGAATTACGGCCAATGAGTTTCCGGAACCAATGAATCGAACCGTGATATCCAATTATTCGAAGACCGGATGTTATTGGCTGGTCGGCTGATGGACATTATCGATGACGTAGACGTCTCGGAATTCTCACTGCTGTTCGTCGTACCTGCGCGCACCGAACCCACGACTTGCGACTCGCAATAACTTCTTCTTCAAAAGACCCGCGTGGTGGTTATCTGAAACGGAACCAGCCGATGAAATTATTCGAATCTTCGTCGTTTGTAATCGATTCAGGGGTGGATCCAGAAATTTGAGCGCAGAGTAGGGAGTGAAGTGCAGTGTTTTCTCAGCTATATTGTTTCATATTACAATGAAAAAGGCATTCGTAAAAAATGTGTGCATTACCTACAGAACTGACGGATGCCGAAACAGCTAGTAATGGATAACGATGTGAATTGTGGTTAGTTTCATCATTAATATGATTGGTGTCGCTATCAGAAAATTTTCGAACACGGAGCGGGGGTCGAGACGCCCTAAATCCCCCTTGGATCCGCCCCGGCGATTCAAATTTTTACAATGATATTCATTTTATGCCGCTGTGAATGCGAAGAGTCCCTTTACTATTTTTGGTTTAAAACACATTCGTTTGATGTCGTTATTACTACAGCATTTAGTTACCTATTTTACGACGCTGGTTGATCAGCAAACTCAGCAGTGACTTCGAAAATAATGAGTACAATTCGTCCGATATTTCGTCATCGCTGTTGGAATATGTATAGGCCATCTTGTCGGGAACCTCTCCTGAGACAAGGTCGACGTTTGAAGCGGTCTTCTGTTCGTCGCCCGATGAACTGGGTCCGTGACTTCGCCGGCCCAAACGCGGGTATTCGTTCTCTTTTGAGTCGGTGTAAAATATGGCATGCACCGAGGACGAAACGACGAGCAAGACTATGGTGAACGTGAGCAGTTTACGCGAACTGAAAATACCTACAAGACATAAATGTGAAACAATTCATACTATATGCACAAAAAGCCAGAATTTGCGACCATTAATCGTTATAAGTGTCTGTTACTTGAAAGTATGTGATAAAAGTGAAATGCCATAACAAACAACGGGTTCGCCCTGATTGGACAAACGTATTCTTTTACAGGCTTGTATCATGTAACAGATAAAGGTTGAAATGAAATTCAATAATTCTGCAAATATCATGATCCTCATGATATTGCCATGGGTTATAGTGTGATAATAGCAAAAAAAACAGAATCAAGTCATCTCAAGAACAATGATATCAAAATGATATCATCCATTTATTCTATCTTCGATTTATTTCATCTCATTGTATCCTATGACGGACCGCAACACCAGCTATCTCACCAAATGGCGTGACGAGCATTCATTCAGTCTAATGTTGTCAAAATTAGTTCATTTTCGATGAACTTTGGACCGAATTTTAGGCTCCCCAATGAATACATTATCACATGACTCACCAAATACACACACAACTAATCTCTACTCAGTAATTGGTATAGTTTTCGTTAATAATTGATTTATTTTGGAAAAATTTCGTACGGTTTTAATCAAAATGTAATTCAACGTGGGAAAACTACTAGAAAACCTGGTGGATCCTCGCCTGCCATAAGTGGAATCTTCGATTGCCACGGTAAGTTGGAGATTCCCCCATTGCGAGATGACTAGACTTTTTTCTATCACCGCATACTTCTACCGTACTATATGTGTTGCTAGCTTATCAGTATTCAAAGCTCGTTTGTATAACGGTAGGAGTGCCATAAGCAGATTAATTAACGCGTGGCCACACGGCCCAGGTAGAACACAGGTGTCCCCAGAGTGCGTCTTGTCACCCGGCGATTATCAATCGTCATTTTTTCGTGTAATCATTTCATCTATGAATTAATACCGTACATCTCTCGATGGGTGAATATCATTGGAATGTCCCCCGTACGTAGACCAGTTCTCTCCCGTGACTAACTGTTCGAATTTCCTCGCACCAGTTCGTCCTCCTTACACAGCCACGGCCAGCTTATAGACATATTGCCCACTATTACGTAGTAACCAGGGACCGGTTGCATAGTCATGGCTTAGACTTAAGACCTGGCTAAGACCAACTTAGTTCTATAGCCAATCTAACAACTTAAGACCAGTCTTAAGATTTAAGACCACTATTGGACTTAAGTCACGACTGTGCAACTGGCCCCAGGAACCTAGTTGCAATTCAAAGAGGCAACGCAACTCCGTCTTGCCGAAATAATTCAGAATTCGAACCTGGTTATAGATAACATATAGCACAGCATTTCGACTGCTCGATTTGCGAGGGTGCTCACTCGATTCGATGAATCAACTAAGAGTTTTTGAT